>NC_135315.1:63579763-63884707 GCF_048772815.1 Callospermophilus lateralis
TGGGATCCAGGCAGGGTCCCTGAGCTCAGTCCCTGGTTAACAGCAGTTTATGGATAATGGTTAGGCTCACCAGGACATCTCCCAGAGGAGGAGATGCTCTGTGAAACACAGACACTACAGACTCTGGATTCAATTCCAAGGACTTTAGGAAGGTGGCAGTCTTTTCCTTGAAGTTCAACCACATGGGGCATCCCAGTAAAAGACTTTAGGTGGAGGTAGTGTGGAGGGTCCTTTATACCACTCCCCAGATCCAAGTGACATCATACAAAAAAGATAGGTCAGAAACAACGACAACAGATTTTATTTTAAAATTCCTGGCAGGCAGGGCAGAGTAGAGCTATACTAAACAAAGGTAGGCACCACTGAAATATTTTTCTTTAGCTGCCCTCATCTGAGGAAAAATATGGCTATGCATCCCAGCATTCTTGCAACAAATCCAACACTAAGAACAAGAACAGGGGGCCTGGGGCTGTGGCTCAGTGGCAGAGCACTTGCCTAGCCTGTGTGAGGCACTGGGTTCATCGATCCTCAGCACCACATAGAAAGAAAGAAAGAAAGAAGGAAAGGCATTGTGTCCATTTACAACTAAAATTTTAAAAAAGAAAGAAAGAAAAGCAACAGGTACAATTTATTGAATGCTAACTCATGGGGCACTTTACAAGTGTTATTCCTTCTGGCCTCACGATCACTTTATCATCTTCATCTTAAGGGATGAAAGGCTGAAGTCTGGAGGTGGTAAGAAATCATATATATATATATATATATATATATATATATATATATATATAACTTTGAATGGATTATAGGTTCATAGGTAGCTGCAAAATGTGGATAGCGCAAAGGTATAATCTTCACCCAGTTACCCCCACGATTAGAGTGCAATATCAAAACCAGGAATTTGGGCTGGGTGTGTGGCCCAGAGCACTTGCTAGTCCCTGGTTCAGCCCCCGTATTGCAAAATCAACCCATGAAACTCAGGAATTTGACAGAGAGAGGAGGGGAGGGTGAAAGAGAGTGAGCTTGCTTAATCCCATGTTACATGGGTTGGATCACACAACTACAAATGAGATCAAGATTCAGAATTATTCTATCATCACAACAGTTTTTTTTTTTTTTTTTTGGTAGATGTTTTATGTTCACTTGTGCACAAAAGATCTTCTTCCTGCTGCCCCTTTGTGGTGGCACTCATTCTCCTCTGCCCTCATCCCTCACCCCTGGCAACCACTAAATAAAATTTCAAGAATGCTATATTGCCAAGGCATGACGATGGCACAGGCCTATAATCCCAGCAACTCAGGAAGTTGAGGCAGGCCTGGGTGACTTAAGCAACAGGTACACTTTCTCAAACATATTAAATAAAAAGGACTGCTCAGTGGTAGAGTAACCTTGGAGTTCAATGCCCAGTAGAAAAACAAAACCAAACCAAACAAAACCAAACCAAAAAACTAACCCCTCCGTAAAAAACTCCACCGTACAAATGGAATTATAGAGGGGTTTGAGGATTTAGCTCAGTGATAGAGCGCTTGTCTAGCACACGCAAAGCCCTGAATTCTGTCCTCAACTCTTGGGGGTGGGCGGGGGGAACTGAATTATAGGTATGCAACCTTTTGAGATTGATTTTTTCCTCACTCAGTATAATGCCCTTGACATTCATCCAAATCATTGTATGTATAAATAGTTATTTCCTTCTGGATGCTGAGTAGCATTCCATGAGTATTGTTACAGGGCTGGGGACTTCCGAGAAACTCAGGCAGTGTGAAGAGCCCCCTTCAAACCCCAATTCCTGCGATAGAGGCAGGGTCTCACTCAGTTGCTTAGGGCCTCGCTTTTGCTGAGGCTGGCTTTGAACTCAAGATCCTCCTGCCTCAGCCTCCAGAGCCCCCACATTCCCAGTTCTAATTGGATTCTTTTTTTTTTTTTTTTGAACATTTTTTTTTTTTAGTTGTAGATGGACACAATACAATACCTTTATTTTTTTTTTAATGTGGTGCCAGGGATCGAACCCAATGTCTCAAGCATGCTAGGCAAGCACCCTACCACTAAGCCACAACCTTGGCCCCTCTAACTGGATTCTTAACCATACATTCTTATAGATTTTTATGGTTCAAGGAACTATCCTTATCTCCTAGAGTTTCGAGATCTGGTCACAAAAGTCTCCTCCTTCAGGGTAACTTGGATTCCTCTTATCAACATCATTTTGGGCCTGCAAATTTCTCCTGAGTTAACAGGTAGTTGGCTGAGGAATGTGACTTAGCAGACCAGGCTGGGCTGTAGGTAAATTGTTTCTCGGAAAAGAGAACATGTAGGGTTCAGCACAGTGGGCCCATTTTATAGAATTATTCTCTTAAATCTCATGTTCCCACCATCCTCATCTGTCTGTCCCCTAACATTACACCGTTTGTTTAATCCTACAGTATGTTTTGGTAGGTTCTAGTTTTTGTCTAATACACATAAAGCTTCTATGAATAATTGTTTCTAGATTTTGGTCTGTTCATAAGTTTTCATTTCTTTGGGATAAATACAATTTCTGGGTTGGATTGTATGCTTAGTTTTCCTCCCTCCCTCCCTCCCTCCCTCTCTTCCTTCCTTCCCTCCCCCCTTATTTATATTTGCAGTGCTGAGGATGGAACTCAGGGCTTTGCACACACTTGGCAAGCACTCTTTGCTTACTGGGTAACATAGATCCTAGGAGCTAGGCTGTAATGCTCACTGTTGGTAAATATTTGGAATAGTAGTGGTAGGAAAAGAGGTTTTATTCAAAAGTCAGTTTTGAAGGAAGATGAAAGAAGCTTCATTGTTTCAAAAGTTCCATGTCTAAAAGCTCAGGGATGACGAAAGCTTTTAAGAGGGGTAGGAATATGTTAGGACAGGACACTGGAGTTTTATATCCTTGGCCCTGAAAAGTGTCTCACAGGTTTGACTGTAAGGAGTCCCAGGAACCTCCTGAGATCAAAAGGAGCGAGGACTTCTGAGGCCAGCATCTGCATTTCCTTTTAGATAAACACGATTCTTTTTAACTGAGAGAAGAAAAGGTATGAAGAAGGCTTTCTTTAGAATTCAGTATACCAAAAAGAGAGAATGTTAGCAGTGGAGGAATCCATTGAAGACACAGTTGGGAGGTAGTCACAGCCTCTCCAGTCTCCACTCTCAGCATGAGGAAGCCATTCCCTATTTCAGAGGCGGGTAGTGGGCAAATTCAGTTTGTTCCATTACCACTGAGCTACACCTCCAGCCCCATTTTCCTGTTTTAAATGTTGCTAATTTCTAGCTTTATGATCTCCCTCCTTGTGCTTCCTTTCCAGTTTTTTTTTTTTTTTTTTAAGGAGGGGGTGTTAGGTGCAGGACAGGCTGAGTAAGCTGTCTGCAGGGCATGCCAAAGTTAGCTGCAGGATGACCTGGCCTCTCAAACCCTCTGTCTGGTTCTTTTTTTTTTAAGAGAGAGAGAGAGAAAGAGAATTTTATTTATTTATTTTTTTTAGTTTTCGGCAGACACAACATCTTTGTTTGTATGTGGTGCTGAGGATCGAACCTGGCCGCACGCATGCCAGGCGAGAGCGCTACCGCTTGAGCCACATCCCCAGCCCTCTCTGTCTAGTTCTTTATCATCTATTTGCTTCAAGCCCAACCGCCCAAGCCCCCACTCAAGGCTGAACACTCAACCCCCTGCTCAAGGCCGAACTCTTAACCCCCCTTGTGCCAACAAGGCAGCTTGCAAACCCAGAGACCTCATTAGATTTGGGCTATAAAAACTCCCTCCTGCTGGGCTCCTCTCTCTCTTGCTCTCTCTCTTGCTCTGTCTTTCCTGTGTGTTTTCTGTCTCTCTCTTGCTCTTGCTCTCTCCCTCTTCATCTCTCCTCTTTTCTCTCTCTCTCTCTCTCTCTCTCTCTCTCTCTCTCTCTCTCCCTCTCTCTCTTTCCTTCTTTCTTTTCTCTTTGTTGCACTGCTGCAATAAAGATCTTTTGGTTGCTTCGAGTGTTGTGGTCACTTTCCTTTCAGGGGGTACTGAGATTGAACTCAAGGCCACTCGACCACTGAGCCACATCCCCAGCCCCCCCTCCTTTTTTTTTGTATTTTATTTAGAGATGGGGGTCTCACTGAGTTGCTTAGTGCCTTGCCATTGCTGAGGATGGGTTTGAACTCGCAATCCTCCTGCCTCAGCTGCCCAAGCTGCTGGTGTATGCCACCGTGCCTGGCACAATTTTTTTTTTGTTGTTGTTGTTGTTAGAAGTACTGCATAATTTCTCTCTTGCCTTCTTACAAGATGTTTGTCTTTTATCAGTTTTATTATGAAGTGTCTTGGCATGACTTTCTCTGAGTTTACCTTTTTGGGTTAGGAGAGCAGTTTTTCTTGAGGCTTTATCTGTGCCTGTTGGCAATTCCAGTTTGTCTGCTCCTCTAGTACCCAGTCTGTGATATATGAAGAAACTACTATCATGTTGTTTGTATTTTAGTTCCTGAGGTTCCTAGCTGGTCTACCTTTCCCCCACCTTTCAGTCTTCTTATGCTTGTTTTATATATGATATCCAAGGTTCATAGTTGTATTTAGTGAGAGAAATGGGGAAATGTGTGTCTACTCCCTCTTCTTGTTTTCACAGAAGGTTGAGATACTGTGCTACTGGTTCTATTCTATAATACCCTGCCTAGGAAGTTAAAGTTCTCAACTTGGCATTTTACAGATCCAATCCAAATTGGCTACAAAAATCATCAGAATTTATTGTCTTGCTTCTACATCAAACTCCAAGCAGAAGTAAAGTGCGGGTTGGTTAAGAAGACCCTAGATGTGGGAAATTAACTCTTAGAGGCTGGCCCAGTTTTGCAGGAAGAATCATGCTGGCTTTGTTACTTGGATATATGAACTATGTGAACTGGAAAACAGGCATCTATAAACGTCAGTGAATATCAGACGTTCAGTATGTCAGAGAAAAACATACTGAACATATTTTTGAAAATGTGGATAATGTGTAGTTAAAAATAAAATTTACCCATTTCCAATTCTTGTAGATATCTGTTTTTCCATGATATATTGGCTAAAGCGAATAAAGGCAATAAACAGAGGAGTTATAGTATGCTTCTGTTTGTATAACAAGATGGGGGGAATACTAAATATATACACAATTGCTTAATTATGAAGACAGGAGCTCTGCAGTCACATACTGTTGCCAGCGGGAGAGGGGAAACTGGGTGATGGGAAAACAGAGAGGGAGGTCTTCAACTTACATAACTTTGGCCATCTTTCAAATTTTGAACAACGAAAATTCCCCTCAGTTTTTCTCTCCAACATACTCTTTCCAGCCTTCCTCTTCTGCCAATCAGGTCTTTTTTTTTTTTTTTTTTCTTTTTGCGAGAATTACAGATTCTAAATAAGTCGTTTTCAGGTAAATGCATTACAAATATCTGTTCTATTGCTTGCCTTTTTAATGGTGTCTTGCAACGTCTCAAATTTAACTACCAGCAATTTGTCATGGATAAATAGGTTTAGAATTGGTGGTTTTAGATTCTGGTGAGGAGGTTTTTCGTTTTTCCTAGTTGCAATATTCTGCTAGTTACTGTCTAGGATTGATTCTTTTGCAGGGGGTAGGAGTCAAGGTTCATCTTTCTCCCAGTGGACATTCAGTTAACTTAGGGCACTATTTATTGAAAAGAACTTTCCTAGTTGGTGGTGCTGTGACTGCCTGGGTGGTCTGTCTCTGGCTTCTCTCTTCTTTTTCATTGGCCTTTTTTTTTTTTTTTTAAGTCAATATCACTCTGTTCTCATCACTACAGCTTTACAATAATCTCCATAACTGTGGCATAAATTCCCCCAACTTTTTTCTTTCCCCCAAAGCCCTCGGAACCCAAACGATAGACTTATCATTTCCGCCTCCGGAAGATAAAGGGAAGGTGCTCAAGCAGGAGACTCCTCCTCGGATTTTCTACACTTGGGCGGCTCACGTGTCCGTAGGCGCATGCGCACCCCAAACACTAGGATTGGTCAGCAGCTCCGGACCTCTGAGTTTACGTCACTTCCGAGGCGGGAGCGTGAAATAGACTGTGGGCTCTCCGGCAACCTGGTAGGGTAGGGGCAGGAAGAAGCCTTTGTGATAAAAGTGATAGGGGTTTGTCCTGGGCTGAGGTGCTCTGTGTGTCCGGACTCGAGTGAACACTTTCCCTTGGGAGGGGTGGGAAGCGGCGTGGTGGCCGAGCGAAGGTTGCGGGCCCTGAGCGGGCGCGCCGGTCCCACATGGATTCCGTAACCCCGCGGGGCCAACTTTGAAGGAAAGCTCAGTTGGGACACTGAAGTCCTGTGTCTGGCGTGGTCTCGTGGGCCGGGGGGGCCCCCTGCCCGGTAGCCGAGGTCTGGCGTTGGTTTTCGTTAGCCGGGAGCGGAAGTAGTGAGGAGAAGGTCCCGCCCACCCCTCCGCGAAGGCGGTGTGTGTAAAAGGCAACCGGAGTCGGCTGGGCTAGGGTCTGTCACCAAATTCCCACACCAACCGGTCGGAGCTCCTGCAACAGCAGCGTGTGCAGGTGGTGTGACGCGGGGCAGGGGCACCGGAGGTTGGTGGTACTTTAGCCTAGGGACGGAGAGTTAGAACTAGCAAAGGAGAAGGTAGGGGAGAATATTGGCTCTTGAACATTTATGGGACTGACTGTCTTAAATATCTTATTACTCCAGTTGGTGCTGATTGTGCAACGGTGGACAGAGGTCTTGAACTCTTAGCGCCTGTTTTTTTTTTTTTTTTTTTCCAGTTGTAACTCGGGGGAATAATACCCCCACTGTTAAGGCTATGGTGAAGTGTAAATATTATTGCTCTTGTAAGGTCCTTAGCTTAGTGGCTGGCACACAGTAGGTACACAACAATGGTGCCCGTAGAATTCATTCTCTCCTCAGTTCCCAAGCCTTTGGTATAGTTATTTGAGATTGAGAAGATATCCTTTTCCCCTTCTCCCTCTCTCCCCCGCCCCTTTCTCTCTCTTTCTCTCTTTTGAGTCAGGGTCTCGCTTCGTTGCCTAGGCTGACCTCCAACTCCTGAGCTCAAGCTTAAGCGATTTTTCTGCCTCAGTTTCCCCAGTAGCTGGGACTGCATGCGTGCAGCACTGTTTGGTTGATCTTGAAGTTAACTTAGGTTTCAGTGATGCATGTGCTTAATGAACATATACTTGCTTCGCTTAGTGGAATTGCCAGGAAGTGTTTTTATGTCTTCCAACCTGTACATATATTGGGGGGGGGGGTGGCGAGTATCAGTTTCTAGGTAAGTGGCAGATGGAAAGGGAGATCCTTAGCTTAGTAATGGAGTTTGAATTAGCGAGAAATATCTACTTTTTCACAGGGCAGGTCTTGAACCCTGACGAAAAGAAAAGAGCACCGACTCCAATTTTAAATCAAATTAAAGCAAACTTGTATTTGTGTACCCTGGAGCTGGCCAAGACTGTCTCTCCTGAAAACCCGATTTAGAGATCAGTCCCCAGCTTTCCAGGAACATGATTTTATAGCACAAAAAGTTGCAAAGGGGGGTGTCTTGAGAACTTACAGATTTTGACAAGCATAATACAAAGGCAGATAGTGGGTTAATGATCTACATGGCATGATAGTTCAAGGTAGGAAGTAAATTCAGATCCCAACATCAGAATTTATGAGGCGCCACTAAGGTTTTAGAGAGGGTTGTTATCTGGTCAGGGAAAGCCAGGCATGGGTGAGTTCAAGGCTCAGGCAGGAATTCCAAACAAGTTTAGAAATCGCAGTAATTTATAGTAAAACAGAAATTAACTTTTCATGACTTTGTGACAATATGGCTCCTAATCTTAAAATGGAATTAGGCTGGATTCTTCACAGGGAGGGGGACTAACCTTTTTGAGCATACACTGGACTGGCTAAAAAGATAATTTTCTTCCTCCTCAACACATAAGTGGGTGGTATCACTGTGTGTTTATAGGAGAGTTATGGAAACTAAATTGTAATTTAGTGAGGGAGGCAGGTTTTTAGACAAACACCTTTTTGCAAAAATATGTGCTTATTCAGGTACAAAAGTTGCCTTTGAATAGGTCTTTGTTAAAGAGATTACATTAAAAAATTAAGGTCTGGTCAAGTGTGGTATAGTTCCAACTCCTTGGGAGGCTTAGTCATACAAGGCTCAAGTTCAGCACCAGCCCGGGCAACTTGGTGAGACCCTGTCTCAAAATAGAAAATGAAAAGGGCTGAGATTGTAACTCAGTTGAAAATATTCCTAGTTTTGGTACCAAAAAAGAAAAATAATAAGGTTTAGCTCTGTGTAGAGAAGGTGCCTAGTATGCTGGAGGCCCAGGGTTCCATCCCTAGCATGCACTACCCCTAAATGCCAGGCACACTGGTGGGAGTCTGTAGTCCCACCTTCTCAGGAGGCTTAGGCAGGATTGTCTGAGCCCAGGAGGTCTGTTTGGGCAACATTAATGTATGAGAGAAAGAAAGAATAACGTGGTGAGGCTTCTGAATTAACAGTGAGCTGAAGGCCATGTAGTGCTGTGGAGGCTTGCTTTATGGGGCTTGCATTATAAAAATGGATATATGCTGGCTTGGGCTGTAGCTTAGTGGTAGAGCATTTGCCTAGCATGTGTGAGGCACTGGGTTCGATTCTCAGCACCACATATAAATAAATAAATGTAAAGGTCCATCAACACCTAAAAGAAAAAATGGATATATGCTGGGTATATTGCACACACCTGTAATCCCATCTACTGGGAGGCTGAGGTGGGGGGATTGCAATTTTGAGGCCAGCCTGGGCAATTTATCGAACCTTGTTTCAAAAGTAAAAAATAAGAGACCTGGGGATATGGTTCAGTAGTAGAACACTTGCCTAGCATGTGTGAGGTCCTGGGTTTGATCCCCAGTACCATTTAAAAAAAAAATTATACATCAAGTATGTTTTGCTGAAATAATATTTCTTAAGAAACAATGAGCTACCTAATTTGTTAATTTTTCTTCTCCCTTTGCAACATTTGGTGCTTCTTTGGGATCTTACATTTTACTTCATTACTCTAAATGGAGTAAGTTGAAGTTTCTTTTATTCTAAAAAAACATGGACTCTGAAAAAAATTATGTCATTGAAAAGATTCTTTGATTTTTTTTTCTCAGTTGTAGGCTGACTAGGGATCTTTAGGAACATTTAAACAGTAGTTACTGTGTTTTAGTTTATGGCTTCCATTGTGTTATTTATACAAGAAGGAAGTACTGGTTTAGTTCCATTTTTATGGATGAAGAATTTGAAGAACAGACGGGTTAAAAGTAAGAAAAGCTGAGGGGACAAAAACAAAGTTAGAGGTAGGTTTTGGAGAACATAGTGTGTACTAGGAAGTGGGATTAAGGGGTGGGAGGTTGATGCTGGGATGCTGAAAACACCAGAGGGAGGGACATTTTCTTATTGAGATGTGGAACTTCCTACCAGGCAGTTATCTTAAAGGCAAAGTCAGTTGCCTTGTCTGAATGTCCTGTGAGGACGATGTAGCTGGACTGAGGTCCTGTAGATTGTGAAGCCCAGGTTTTGAACCCTGCTGCCTGAAGTAATAATTTTTGACATTGTACATGAAACCTGACACTGCACATGAAAATGTGAAAGCCAGATAAATTAGTACGCAGCACTTAATATCCAGAAAGATTCTTGGCTTTATAAGTAGATCTGTTTCAGATGTGGTGGCCGTGCATGCCCCCCTCCCCCCCCCAGTGATGGAATTCAAGGCTTTGCCCATGCTAGACAATCACTCCACTGCTGAGTTATACCTCCAGGCCCTTGGGATTTTTTTTTTTTTTTTTAAGGTAATACAGTATACAGTCATGTGTAACTTAACAATAGGATATATTTGGAAAAATGCATTGTGAAGTGATTTCACTATTATACAAACATCAGAGAGTGTTCTTACGTAAACGAGGACAACTTTGACATCACTAAGAGTTATATAATCTTATGGGACTATCATCATATATATGGCACATCATTGACGGAAATGTGGTCAATGACTATTTAAAATGTATGTTTGAAGTTGTATGTCAAAGTCATAGTCGTGAGGAATTTGGGGAAAGGAAGTTTTTGGCTTAACAGATTCTCACTGAAGGAATATAATTTTGGTTCTGGTCAATCAGTTCATGGCAACAACTTGGACAGAGTGATTCTAGGATAGGCAAATGGCTTGTCCATTCAGGGTGAAGTTTAGGACTTCAGTTCAGTGATAACAGATGGCCTAGACACTATTAGAAGTCATCCTGTTTCAGAAAAGAAGACAGCCTGAAGAGCCAGTACATGGAAGACTGTTAAGATGATCTCAAGAGAAATTAAGCTGAAACCCTAATCAAAGTGATCATACCTTGCTCCATCTTTGAATTTTATGGTTGAATAAAACAATTTCCTCTACTGTTTTTAATATATATTATTATATATACACACTATATATAAAAATATACAATTTATATATGTATAATTTGTTTTATTCAAATTTGCAACCATGGGTTTGCATAAAGGGAGTTACATTTGTGTCCTAGTAAAGAGTGTGGATTGTGCCTTTTCTAACATTTATGCCCCTTTTAAACTATTTAATAGTAATACAGATTGAGTGTCCATTATCAGAAGTGCTGGGACCGGAAGTGTTTTGGGTTTTGATTTTCAAAAAATTTTTGGATATTTGCAAATACATAATGAAATGTCTTGGGGATGAGATCCAAGTCTAAAACAAAATTCATTTATGTTTTTTTGGGGGAGGTACTGATGTTTGAACTTAGGACACTTTACCATTGAAATGTGCTCCCAGCTTATTTTATTTATTTATTTTTTGAGACAGGGTCTCATTTAATTGCTTAGGTCTTGCTAAGATGTTGAGATTGGCCTTGAACTTGTGATCCTCCTGCCTCAGCCTCTGCAGTTGCAGGGATTACAGATGTGTGTTGCTGCGCCCAGCTTCATTTATATTTCACGTGTACCTTCATGGCTGGAAGGTAAGTTTTTTTTTTTTTTTAATTTTAGCATTTGTTTATTGCTCAATCCAGTAATGACAATACTCCCAATTTTAGTTGGCATGGAAAAAGAAAATAAAGATTTTGAAAGATTTTGGATAATTAAAGTAACTTGAAAGGTTTTGGGTAATTAAAGCAATTGTCACACCCATGGAAACTGTTCCAAGAAACCAATATTAGCTTTCAAATTCCTCCATAGGACACAGAGGTCTACACCAATGGAACTGGAGTTTAATAAATCTCTATAGATTACCTAGTTCAGCCCTCCTTTTTTTTTTTTTGGTACTGGGGATTGAACTCAGGGGGCATTTGACCACTGAGCCACATCCCCAGCCCTATTTTTTAAAAAAATATTTTTCAGTTTTAGGTGCACACAATATCTTTATTTTTTTTAATTTTTATGTTGTGCTGAGAATTGAACCCAGTGCCTCACACATGCTAGGCGAGTGTGCTGTCACTTGAGCCACATCCCCAGCCCCCCTGTTTTTTTAATATTTATTTTTTAGTTGTAGTTGGGCACAATACCTTTATTTTATTTATATTTTTATGTGGTGCTGAGGGTCGAACCCAGGGCCTCACACATGCTAGGCGACCCAGCTCTTTTTTTGTATTTTATTTAGAGACAGGGTTTCACTGAGTTGCTTAGCACCTCACTTTTTGCCAAGGCTGGCTTTGAACTCACTATCTTCCTGTCTCTGCCTCGTGAGCTGCTGGGATTACAGGTGTGTGCTACTGCACTTGGCAATCCTCCTGTTTTATAGACGAGCAAAAATATAGTTTTATAAATCAGAGAATTCAAGTAACTTAACCAAGATCACAGTGGTAATAAACAGCAGAGCTGAAACTCAAACCCCAAATTTCAGATCCTCAAATTAATGCTGTCCCCATTATCACACACTTGGTTCCATCATGTTATGTACGTTCTTTAAACAAATAATCATAGAATGTTTATTTGCTACGTGGGAGTAAATTTGTCCTTTGAAGATAAGTTGATCTTAGAGGCTATGGATCACAGAGACCTAGGAACTTCATCTTCTAGTGCTAAAAGGTCTGAATGTGTGTAAAAATACCTCATGATCTCACAATTAAGTCTTTGGAACAATCATCCTTGAACTTAAATAATTTGGGAACAAATAATGAATCTCCAAAAAAATCTCCCTATTCAAATACAGTGTAATGGGAACTTAGCAGGTTAGCACATAACGGTTCTGGCTCTGTATTGAAATAGTGCTTCCCTCTACTTACTGGTCTATCTTGGGTTTTAGTTCCTCTACCAAATAAAGATAATGACACTTATTTAAAGTGTGTAAAAGTTTAATATTTTCCTTAGCAGATAAATGACTAAATAATTGTTATTGTGATGTTTAGGCTCCCTAAGAGTCAGTGGCTGTGTTGTGTAGGAGAAACTAGTATAACACGAGTGGGTTGTACTAAGTAGGCAGGCAGTCCTTATTTGACAGGTAGTTTAAACTTTAAAATTTAAAAACTTAAAAAATTTTTAAAATTCTCTGGCATTTAACCAGAATATATTTAAACTGACTCAATAACAACCAGTACAAAACAAATGACCTTAACATTTAAAGGAAAGCATTTACCCATCACAAATTGCTGTCTTCCGACTTGCTTTCAAACTGAATAAAACAGAATAGGATTCAGGTATACTGCTCAGTAAAAGGAGCCTGAACCACCAGTTCTGGAGCAAGCCTGGCATGCACATGACTGCTGCAGTAGGTCATATTCTATTTTTATTGTGACCTATCACATGAGGTCAGAGGTGGAATTTTCTCCTTGTGTTGGTACCAAAAAGGTTTGGATTTTGGAGCATTTCATATTTTTGCATTAGGGATACACAACCTGTAATAGGTAATATTTATTAAACATTTACTATGACCAGGCACCATGCTAAATACTTTATGTATTATTCAATCCTATAATAACTTTGTAAAATAGGAACTACTATATTTATAGATGAAGAAAGTGGGCTGAGAGCTTATAAGAATCTTTTACACAGATACAGAGATAGTAAGGGCAGAGCCAATTCCATGTCACTGTAAAACCTGGTGATTATCAACGTATTGCATTCATCCCCTTTTTTCTTTTTGATTTTTGATGAACCAGGGCCTCATGCATGCTAGGCAACTGCTCTACCATTGAAATACACTCCTAACCTCCGTTCCTTATTTAACAGATACTTTTTACCTGCTGTGTGCCGGCAGTGTGCTAGGTGTTTGGAATATAGTGTTGACCAAAACAGATACAGCCCTTGTTTTTAAGATTTTTAATAAATCTAACAAGAGATAGTAAACGTGTCATTAAAACTAAATTCATTACTGTTGTACCTTCTGTGGAGGACAGTAGAGGGTGCCATGAGAATACATAGCTAACATCGGGGAGGGAGTTGGGAGAGACAGGTGTGAGGACTCTTTCTTTTTTTTTTTTTTTTTATATATTTATTTTTTAGTTATCGGCGGACACAACATCTTTGTTTGTACGTGGTGCTGAGAATCGAACCTGGGCCGCAAGCATGCCAGGCGAGCGCGCTACCACTTGAGCCACACCCCCAGCCCCGAGGACTCTTTCTAATAGATGTCTAAATAATATTTAGTTGAGAATACAAGGGTTGAGTTACGAGTTAAATTGGGCAAAGAGCTGTGACAGTGAGGGAAGGTCATGTGGGAAGCCTTGAAAGTCAGAGGATCTTATATGTTGTGGTTATTGGAAGATCTGTGTGGCCAAAGGGTGGAGAATGTTGCAAGATCAGATGCCAAGTGAGATAAAGATCTTTATCATAAGAGCAATACCCGCCTCCCCCTTCCCAGTCTTGGTTTATTTGCTTTTCAGAACATGTACTCGTTTCCACAACCATATTTTTTTTAGCTCTGTCTTGGAGCCCAGTCTTCTACTTCAAGAATGTGTTTAGACTCTAGTCTCCTCCCCACAGAAGTGATCGTGATGGAAATAGGGATAAATACCCAAATGTGAGACTTAATCAGCATGTGAAAATCTGCAGTGCAAAGCTAAATAGATGTGATGTGCTGATATTTCATCATATTTGTCTCTAATTTGTAAATTGATTTTACATTTTTTTAAAGCTCCATTATGGTCCAAGCTCTGTGTTAGCTACCTAGGATACAAACATGTATAAGACTTTTCCCTTCCACTGTGTATAGTTTAGTTAATGATTCACTTGCTTCCACTTAAGATACTACAGTTGTTTTAACACCATGATTCCTCAATATATATTTATTTGTCTGGTGCCAGGATACAGTGGTGAGCAAATAGGTATGGTCTCTGCTGTCATGGAGCTTACACTCATAGTTGGAGATGGAGGACAGAGAGGGAAGGAGACAATTAAGGAGATGAGGTTGCAGAGGTAGGCAGGGGTCAGATCATGCAAGTCTTGTAAGCCATGCCAGGGACATGGGGGAAGCCATTGACTAGTTTAGCCAGGGGAGTAGTATTATCAGGTCTGTGTTTATGAAAAATAACTCTGGCTCTTTAGTTGGATGCAGAAGTCAGATTTGAGGACTATGTAGGTGTGATGAGTGAGACTTGCTGATAGGTTGACACTGGGTAAGAAGGGAAAGCTGTTTGGGCAGATTCTTTTCTAGCTTGTGCATCTGCTGTAGGAAACCCTAGTAGAAAATCAGTTTAGTTTTGAATAAGATGCCTTTGAAGTAATCTATGTGGGAGTATCACAAAGGCAAACAATTGGAATGGGCTCTTTTTTTCTGCCTGTATTTATTTTCTTGGTCCATTATAGTGGTATATAATGGTGGGATTCATTGTTGCATATTTGTATATGACACAATATAACAAAATAATTTGGCCAATATCATTTCCCAGTATTTCCCTTTTCTCTCCCTTCTTCCTTCCCCCTGATCTCTTTCTGCTACTCAACTCATTTCTGTGAGAACTCCCCACTCCCCCAAGCACGATCTTTCCTTTTTCCTCTTTAGCTTCCATATGTAAGAGAAAACATATGACCCTTGACTTTGAGTTTGTCTTTTTTTTTTTTTTTTGAATTTTAATATTTATTTTTTAGTTTTTTGGCGGACACAACATCTTTGTTTGCATGTGGTGCTGAGGATCGAACCCAGGCCGCACACATGCCAGGCGAGCGCGCTACCGCTTGAGCCACATCCCCAGCCCGAGTTTGTCTTATTTTGCTTAACATAATATTCTCAAGTTCCATCCATTTTCCTGCAAATAACATAATTTCATTCTTCTTTTTAGCTGACCATAACTCCATTGTGTATGTATACTACATTTTTAAAAAATATCCATTTATTTATTGATGGACACCTAGGTGGGTTCCATAGTTTGGCTATTGTGAATTGTGCTGCTATCAACATGGGTATGCATGTATTGCTATAGCATGCTGACTTTAAATATTTATGGTAAGTACCAAGGAGTGGTAGAGTGGGTCACATAGTGGTTCTATGCCTTGTCTTTGAAGGAACCTCCATACTGATTTCCATAGTGGTTGTACTAATTTACAATCCTAGCCACAGTGTAAAAGTGTTCCTTTTTCTCCACATCCTCTCCATCATTTTGTTACTATTTGTATTTTTGATGACTGCCATTCTGACTGGTATGAGATGAACTTTCAGTGTAGTTTTGATTTGCATTTCCCTAATTGCTAATGATGTTGAATACTTTTTCATATATTTGTTGGCCATTTGTATTTCTTCTTTTTTTAAAAAAATATTTCTTTAGATATTGATGGACCTTTATTTTATTCATTAATTTATACGTGGTGCTGAGGATCAAACCCAGTGCCTCACACATGCTAGGCAAATGCTCTTCCACTGAGCCAGAACTCCAGCCTCTGTATTTCTTCTTTTGAGATGTGTTTAATCCATTTATTAATTGGATTTTTTAGTGTTAAGTTTTTTGAGTTCTTTATATATTCTGGGTATTAATCCTGTCAGAAGATTTTTCTCCCATTCTGTAAATTCTCTCTTCATATTCCTAATTGCTTCCTTTGCTGTGCTGAAGCTTTTTAATTTGATGCCTTCCCATTCATTAACTCTTAGCATTCTTTCCTGAGCTTTTGGGGTTCTGTTGAGAAAGTTGTTGCCCATGCCTGTATGTTGGAGTATTGATCTTATGTTTTCTTCTCGGGAGTTGCATAGTTTGTGTTCTAATTCCTAAGTCTTTGATACAGGAATGGGCTCATAGTCTCAAAAAGCTCTTTGTCAGGGAGGAGTATTTTTCTTTTAATCAGTCAGGGACCCTCTTGAAAAGTGGCACCCCTTAAGAATAAGGAAATATTCTTGAAGGGTATGAGAAACGTGCTTACCTGCCCAAACCCCAAAAATGAGTGTGGAGACATGAGGTATTGTAGGAGCAAGGCTTTTAATGATGGTCTTGCGAGATGGGCTGTCTGAGTGAGCAGGTGCTCTCAGAGCTGTTGTAATCAGCATTTTATCCCCTAGGGTAAAAGGCTCCTCAGTGGTTCCTCAATGGCTGAGTGCGGGGGTGGGGGTGGGGGTGCACAGTCTTCCTGAATGTTGCCTAGGTTTTACAATCCCCTAGTGAGTTATTTAAAGACATGTACCTTTAGTTGTCTCCACCTCCCTTTGTTCTTGTGTGGCAGGAAGGCTTTTTTGGAGTAGGTGCATCTTGGCATGTACTGCAGTTTATCTCTGTTGGTTAAGCTGCCCTATCAACTCCTGCCTGTGAAGGGGCTGTGAATTTATCACACTAAGGTGTTGACTGCTGGTAATCACTCTGTTCTATTTCCCCTTTGGCTGGTCCCCTCCCCCCATCCCCAGTAGTACTGCATGTGAAGCTACATTTTGTATTTTGAAAATGAACCACCAGACTTTTTCTCACAAAGAAGAGGAGATAGGGACCACTATAGGGTCAAAGGGCAAATGCACCTCTGGGCCTTAATGCTGGGAGCCATCAGCCAAGTAGGTATGACAATTTCCTTGCCAGCATACTCCCATGCTGTCTAATGGAAGGACTCCTGAAAAGTGACCTTGCTCAAGGACCAGGGCGGATCCGTGTTTAGGGTGTCCCCGATTGTGTTTAGGGTGTCCCGATAGGTGTTTAGGGTGTCCCCGGTTTAGCATAATAGGAGATTAGGGTGTTCCCCGTTTAGAATAGGGCGTATCCTGCTGCCTGAGTTCCTCTTGAGTTCTTAGGGTCAGACAATATATTTGGGAGACAGAAGCCCAGGAGGTGGATTTGGGCAGAGAACGTGGATTTCCCCAGAACGTGTTTGTAGACGGCCGGTGTGAGATCGGGAATAAAGAATTGCTGTTTGAATCTACAAGCTGTGTGGTTGCTCGTGATTTGTGCCCAGCCAGAGATTGCGGCACCTTAACTCAGCTTGTTAGTTATTAAAAGCATGGCGTGTGCTTTTCCCTGCTGGCCCACCTTAATTTGTGGCTTGTTAAATATTAAGAACATGTGTAGCCAATGTGTCACATGCTTGTAATCCAAGCAGTTTGGGAGGCTGAGACAGAGGATCATGAGTTCAAAGCCATGTCCCTGAGTTCAATTCCCATACCCAGAAAACTAAATCAAAGAAAAACTTATGTGCGGTTCCCATCCTCCTCACTGAATAAGAATAGTCATTGTTCAGGTAGTCAGGGTAATGTACCTCAATTAAGTATTTTTCCAATGTAAAGCTCCATGAGTTTAACTAACTCCTTTGTCCTGGAGTGGAGGGAAAATGGAAGTGTGGGTAGACCAGAATGGACCTTACACGAAAGTTCAAACTCTAAGGCTAAAGGATGCAGCAATCAGAGGATCAGGGACCAAGCCAATAGACTTAATACTTTTCCAGTACCTGTTTAGCATGAATTTTGATCAGTGCCCCTACCTGGAAGCTATGTAAGCCCTTACACTAGTTCATTTAAGTGAAAAAACTTGCTACAAGTTCCTCTCTCACCTTGTTCTGCCTCTTCTCACTTAAATAAATCCTAATCTATTCCTTCTTGCCTTCTCTTATTGTCTGTGGATTTCATTCTTCAAATTTGTGAGACAAGAACCCAGAAAAATATTGGTAAATCAGAGAATCTGGTTTCATCTAAAACTCTGGTTTCATCACTGACTCACTCTGTTTTATCTGCCTCAGAAAGCCAGGTGCATCAATAAAACTAGATTACCCTTCCATGACTCTCCAAGGACAAACAACCTAAAGGATAAAAGTGTTGAAGTGTTGAGGAGTCACCAAAACAGCAAATTCCTGGGGCTCTTCCACTTCCCACCTATGTGTTCTCTAAGCAGTTACAGTAACTCTTCCTCATCACAAGGCAGAGATGTTTATAGAGGATGTGTCAGCAGTATGAGAATGTAGCATTTGACCTCGGGATGACCTGCAAACTCTCCCTCCTTGAAGGTTAAAGTGCTGGCCCAGGAAGAGAAAAACACCTGTGAAAGTGCACTAAGCCTGTAACCTTCCTGAATCCAGCCCACCCTCCCACTCTTTTGCATCAATAAACTAGCTTTCTCCTTTGTCCTGGCAGCCTGCTTGGAATTCCCTATTATTGTGATGTCTCCTTTCTCAAGGAGAAGCCCTGTTTGAAGCCTTGCTTATATATTCATGTCCCTGACTTGTTTTCCTTTCTACTACCACCAAGTCAAAGTTTGTGTGTGGTGTCATTTTGAGGCAAGTATGAAAGCAACAGTGAGGTGAGCCAAGACAAGGTGTAGAATATTCCCTGTATGTGAGGTAAAAATTAAAGTGCAAGTCTCCTGTCAACCCAGAAAATGTTCTTCACAAATGTGGAAAAGACAGAAAATAGTTCTGTTATTGGTTAAGCACTTAGACAGACTGGATTTACAAAGACAAATGAAATCCCACCATCGGTAGCCAAGCAGATATAGCCCATTATGTACATAGTCTCAAGATTAATGAGATTTATCCTCTTGTAAGAACACTTTAGAGCACCATTTGCTATATGTGCTTTCATAATTCATCCTAAATTCACCTGCTAATTGATTGAGTTAGTCATCTATGCTATTTAAATGCCTTTATATGAAAGAAAAAGAAAACTTCTTGTGTTTCTATGATAGGTAGTTAAGGCATCCAGACTAAATTGCCAGGGTGATTATCTTCTTTGATGTTTACATTTGAAAAGGTGAGGTTCCAGTCATTCAGAAAAATAGCCCTGGGTTTTACTGCTGGCCAGAGCTAGCTTATTTAGCTTTCAAAGGTTTGCAAATATTTAAAAGGAATGAAGGATGGATTTAAAATACTAGGTTTCACTGGGCCATGGGGGCTTACACCATGTAATCCCAGCAACTCTGGAGGTGGCAGCCAGCTTGAGTAATTTAGTGAAACCCTGTCTCAAACAAACAAATAAACAAACAAAAAACTGGAAAAACGGGGTGGGGCACATGAGGATATAAGATTTCTTTCCCTTTTGGCAACAGGGAAAATCAAATTTTTAAAAATTTACTGAGACTTACAGTGCAGTAAAATGTTAGACTGAAGGAATGTCTAAAATGTTGTACCATACAGGGTTTATCCTAGAAATAAATGGTTTGTGAGTACCATATAGTTGTTTGTGGTGTTAGAAATAACTGGGTGCTGCAGGAAGTCAAACACTGCTTGAAAGTGTGTGGGCAAGGGAAACTTGACTCCTGACAGAGGGCTTGTTGTCCAACCTGGCTAGCCAGCACACCTGGGCTGGTAGTGCAGATCATCTGCCCCTTTTTATCTCTGATGCAGCTCTGCTCTTTGCCCTGAAAGGAGGAGCTCCAGGTGACAGTCTGCACAATTAGCTAATTTAAAAATTAGGGCAGGTGAAGGGAAGAGCTGAAATTAAAATGGCAACAACTGGATCTAATTAAGGCTAAATATTATATTCTGAAAATGAACCACTGAACTTTATTTCTCTCAGTGGTTAGGATGCCCTCAAATGGTTAATTCTAGTCCACAATTTCTTGTACATTGACTTTTTTTTTTTTTAAATAGAAATATTACCAGTAATTTTACTTAGGTTTGACTGATTTTCAACCAAAATTCTATGCCTGGTTATTAACCTGTCCAGGGCCTGTCTTGTCATTAATGTCATCCATGTTAATAATGTCATTTCTAATTCCCACTTACTTATACCCATTTGAGACTTGTCTTTGTTAGGTAATATTGCCTTTTGTGGGGAGGGATACTGGGGATTTAATCCAGGGGTACTTTACTACTGAGTCATATCCCCAGCTCTTTTTTATTTTTTATTTCTGAGACAGAGTTTCAGTAAGTTGCTGTGGGCCTTGCTAAGTTGCTCAGGCCGGCCTCAAACTTGATATCCTTCTGTCTCAGCCTCCCGAGTCTCTGGGATTATAGGTGTGTACCACTATAGCTGACACTATTACCATTTAAAAAAATTTTTAAATTTTTAAATTTGTTTTAGTTATACATGACAGTAGAATGCATTTATGCACTTTGATAGATCATACATAGACAGGATATAATTTCTTACTTTTCTGAGTTTACAAGTTGTAGAATCAATCACATTGGTCATACAGTCATATATATATACATACAAATGTCTGGTTCACTCAACTATGCTTCCTGTCACCACATCCCCTCCCCTCCCCTCCTTTCACATCCCTCTACTTAATCTAAGGTAAATCTGTTTTTTCCCTAGTGCTCCCTGTTATTGTGAATTAGCATCTGCATATTAGAGAAAACATTTAGCCTTTTGTTGTTTTGGAATTGGCTTATTTTGCTTAGCATCATATTTTCCAACTCCATCCTTTTACCAGCAAATGCCATAATTTCATTTTTCTTTAAAGCTGAGTGATATTCCATTGAATATATATACCACATTTTCTTTATCCATTCATCCATTAAAGGACACCTAGGTTGGTTTCATAAATTAGCTATTATGAATTGAGCTGCTATGAATATTGATGGTGCTTCATCACTGTAGTATACTGATTTTAAGTCCTTTGGGTATAAGCTGAGGAATGGGATAGCTGGGTCAAATGGTGGTTCCATTCCAAGTTTTCTGAGGAATTTCCATACTGCTTTCCATAGTGGTTGTACCAATTTGCAGTCCCACCAGCAATGTATGAGTGTACCTTTTTCCCCACATCCTCACCAATATTTGTTGTTGCCTGTATTCTTGATGATTGCCATTCTGATTGGCATGAGATGAAATCTTAGTGTAGTTTTGACTTGCACTTTTGTAATTGTTAGAGATGTTGAACACTTTTTCATATGTTTGTTGATCAGTTGTATTTCTTCTTCTGAAAAGTGTTCAGTTCCTTAGCTCTTTGTTGATTGGATTTTTTAATTTTTTTGGTGTTAAGTTTTTTGAGTTCTTTATATATCCTGGAGATTAATGCTTTATCAGAGGTGCACGTGGTAAAGATTTTCTCCGAATCTGTAGGCTGTCTCCTCATATTATTGTTTCCTTTGCTGAGAAGAAGCTTTTTAATTTGAATCCATCCTATTGATCCTGATTTTACTTCATGCACTTTAGGAGTCTTGTTAAGGAAGTCAGATCCTAGGCTGACATGGAGATGATTTGGGCCTACTTTTTCTTCTATTAGGTACAGGGTCTCTGATTTAATGCCTAAGTCTTTGATTCACTTTGAGTTAATTTTTGTGCAAGGTGAGAGATAGGGATTTAATTTCATTTTGCTATATATGGATTTTCAGTTTTGCCAGCACTATTAGGCTATTTTTTCTCCAGTGAATGTTTTTGTCACCTTTGTCTAGTATGAGATAATTGTATCTGTGTGGGTTTGCCTCTGTGTCTTCTATTCTGTGCCATTGGTTTACATGTCTATTTTGATGCCAGTATCATGACATTTTTGTTACTGTGTAGCTCTGTAGTATAGTTTTAAGTTTTGGTATTGTGATGCGTTCTGTTTCACTTTTCTTGCTAAGGATTGCTTTGGCTATTTTGGGTCTCTTATTTTTCCAAATAAGTTTCATGTTTGTTTTTTCTATTTCTATGAAGAATGTCATTGGGATTTTAATATGAATTGCATTAAATCTGCATTTAATGCAGATTAATGTTTAATGTTTAATGTTTTTGGTTGTATGGCCATTTTGACAATATTAATTCTGCCTATCCAGGAGCATGGGAGATCTTTCCATCTTCTGAGGTTTCCTTTAATTTCTTTCTTTAGTGTTCTGTAGTTTTCATTGTAGAGGTCTTTTACCTCTTTTGTTAAATAGATTCCCAGCTGTATATATATTTTTTGAGACTATTGTGAATGGGGTAGTTTCCCTAATTTCTCTTTCATTGGCTTCATCACTGATGTATAGGAATGTGTTTGATTTTATATCCTGCTACTTTGCTGAATTCATTTATTAGTTCTAGAAGTTTTCTGGTGGAGATTTTTGGATCTTCTAGGTATAGAATCATGTCATTAGCAAATAGTGATAGTTTGAGTTCTTCTTTACCTATTTGTATCCCTTTATTTTCTTTCTTCTATCTTATTGCTCTGGCTAGAGTTGGAAGAATGATGTTGAATAGAAGTGGTGAAAGAGTACATCCTTGTCTTCTTTCAGTTTTTAGAGGAAATGCCTTCAGTTTTTCTCCATTTAGAATGATGCTGGCCTTGGGTTTAGTAGTTGGTTTTATGATGTTGAGGTGTGTTGGTTTTATGATGTTGAGGTATGTTCCTACTATTCCTAGTTTTTCTGGTGTTTTGAACATGAAGGGATGCTGTATTTTGTCAAATGCTTTTTCTGCATCTATTGAGATAATCATATGATTCTTGTTTTTAAGTCTATTAATATGATGAATTACATTTATTGATTTTTCTATGTTGAACCAACCCTGTATCCCTGGGATGAACCCCACTTGATTGTGGTGCACTATCTTTTTAAATATGTTTTTGTATGTGATCTGCAAGAATTTTATTTAGAATTTTTGCACTATGTTCATCAGGGATATTGGTCTGAAGTTTTCTTTCTATGATATGTCTTTGTCTAGTTTTGGTATCAGAGTGATAATAGCCTCATAGAATGAGTTTGGAAGGGTTCCTACTTTTCTATTTCATGGAATACTTTGAGGAGTATTGGTGTTAATTCTTCTTTGAAAGTCTTGTAGAACTCGGCTGAGAATCCATCTGGTCCTGGGCTTTTCTTGGTTGGTTGGCTTTTGATGGCATTTTCTAGTTCATTACTTGAAATTGATTTGTATAAACCATGTATTATGATCTCCTCATTCAGTTTGGATAGGTCATATGTGTTTGGAAATTTGTCAATGTCTTCAATATTTTCTATTTTATTGGAGTATAAATTTTCAAAATAGTTTTCTAATTATCTTCTGTGTTTCTGTGATGTTTCCTTTTTCATCTCATATTTAGTAATTTGAGTTTTCTCTCTTTTTCTCTTTATTGCATGACTAGGCTTTTATCTTTTTTTTTTTTAACTTTTTCAAAGAATCAACTTTTTGTTTTGTCAATTTTTTTCAGTTGTTTCTTTTGTTTCAGTTCGATTGATTTCAGCTCTGATTTTAATTACTTCCTATCTTTCTACTGCTTTTGGTGTTGATTTGTTCTTTTTCTAGGGTTTGAGATATAGTGTTAGATCATTTATTTGTTGATTTCATATTCTTTTAATGAATGCGCTCAATGCAATAAACTTTCCTCTTAATATTACCATGCCTTCATAGTGTCCCAGAAATTTTGATATGTTGTATCAGCATTCTCATTTATCTCTAAGAATTTTTTGATTTCTTCTACTATCCGTTCATCATTCAGTAGTGTATTATTTAGTCTCCATTTGTTGGAGTAGCTTGTATTTTATATTTTATTGTTGATTTCTAATCTCATTCCATTGTGATCTGATAGAATGCAAGGTATTATCTTTTTTTTTTTTTTTTTGTATTTACTAAGAGTTGCTTTGTGGCATAAGATATGGTCTGTTTTAGAGAAGGAGCCATGTGCTGCTGAGAAGAGAGTGTGTTTGCTCACTGATGGATGAAATATTCTCTCTATATATCTGTTAAATCTAAATTATTGATTGTATTATTTAGTTCTATAGTTTCTTAATTTAGTTTTTGTTTGGAAGATCTGCCCAATAGTGAGAGAGGTGTGTTAAAATCACCCAATATTATTGTGTTGTGGTCTATTTAATTCTTAAAATTAAGAAGGGTTTGTTTGATGTACATAGATGCTCCATTGTTTGGGGCATAAATATTTACAGTTATGTCTTGATGATATATATTTCCCTTAAGACGCATGAAATGTCTTTGTCTCTTCTGATTAACTTTGGTTTGAATTCTACTTTATTTGAAATGAGAATGGAAACCTTTACTTGTTTATATAATCCACCTTCAGCCTGTGATGTCTTTGCCCATGAGATGAGTCTCTTGAAGACAGCATATTGTTGGGTCTTGCTTTTTAATCCAATCTGCTGGTCTGTGTCTTTTGATTGATGAGTTTAGGCCATTAACATTCAAGGTTATTATTGAGATGTGATTTGTATTCTCTGTCATTTTGATTTATTTCTGTTTTTTAATTTAACTTAGTTTCTCCTTTGTTTGAATATTCAGTTAGAGTAGTTCCTCCCTTTGCTGGTTTATACTTTTTTCCCCATTCATCCTCATGGAATATTTTGTTGAGAATGCTCTGTAATGAAGGCTTTCTAGTTGTGAATTCTTTTAATTTTTGTTTATCATGGAATGTTTTAATTTCATCTTCAAGTCTGAAACTTTATTTTGATGGATATAAAATTTTTGGTTGGCATCCATTTTCTTTCAGAGCTTGAAATATATTATTCCAGGACCCCTTAGCTTTGAGAGTTTGGGCTGAGAAATTAGTTGAGATCTGAATTGGTTTCCCCCTGTATGTAATTTGATTTTTTTCTTTCATGGACTTTAAGATTTTTTTCTTTATTCTCTGTGTTAGTCATTCTTGTTATAATGTGTCTTGGTGTGGGTCTGCTGTATTTTTGTACATTTGGGGTCAAATAAGCCTCTTGTATTTGATTTTCCATTCCTTTCTTTAGGTTTGGGGAATTTTCTGATATTATATCATTGAAAAGATTGTGCATTCCTTTGATTTCTATCTCTGTTCCTTTATCTATTCTGATAACTCTTAAATTTGGTCTTTTTATGTTATCCCATAATTCTTGGATGTTGTGTTCATGGTTTCTTACCATCTTCTCTGCATGATCAACTCTATTTTCAAGATTATATATTTTGTCTTCATTGCCTGAGGTTCTGTATTCCAAGTGGTCTAGTCTGTTGGTGTTGCTTTCTATTGAATTTATTTGCATTTTGAGGATTTCTACTTGTGTTTTTCCACAATCTCTCTTTATTGAAATGATCTTTCACTTCCTGTATTTTTTTAAAATTTTACTCCTTATACTCTCTTTTTACTTCACAGATCAATTTAATTAAGTACAATTCTTAGACATTTTTTCAGCTGTGTTATCAGTGGATTCTGTTGTTGAACCATCTTGGTTTGTTTGGGGTGCTTTGTTCCCTTGGTGTTTCATGTTGTTTCTGTGTTTTTCCCTTCTAACAGTATGGATCTAAAGCAACACAAATTCTACCCTGCAGACCTATAGTGTTCCTGAAGGTTTCCAGCACTTTGCCTTTAATAGTAAGACCAATATCAGCAGCCCAGTGTACACAATATATAGCCTTAAACCTAATAACTCCTACTAAGGTGTCTACTGCTTTCTTGCATTAAACCAAAATGATGAATTCAATAACAATCCACAGTATAAACAGAAAATTTGCTAAAACAATTTCAAATGGTGAACAAGAGAACAGAAGTAGTATAGTTGATGTTCACTAGGGAGGAAGAGAGAAGCTAGAAGCAAAAATTCACAGGAACAATGGAAAAGGAACTGACAAAGATTGGCTGTTGGTTGGAGAAAAGGTGGAAAGAAAGTCCAAGAATTTAGGTGAGGGCTGGGGATGTGGCTCAAGTGGTAACACACTCACCTGGCATGCGTGGGGTGGGGTTCGATCCTAAGCCCCACATAAATTAAAAAGTAAAGATGTTGTGTCCACCGAAATCTGAAAGATAAATATTAAAAAAAAATTCTCTCTTTAAAAAAAAAAAGAATATAGGTGAGAGGAAGAATATAAACAAAGAGAAAAAATTAAAGCTATAAGAATACAACAAAAATGCAAAACACCATTCATATATCATTGTTCTCCAGATACTAATGCATAAAAAACAGATGGTGCTGGGAAAACTGAAAATCCATATGCAACAAAATGAAATTAAACCCCTATCTCCATGCACAAAACGCAACTCAAAGTATGTCAAGGATCTAGGAATTAAACCAGAGACACTGAGCCTATTAGGAGAAAAAGTAGACCTAAATTTTCATCATGTCAGATTAGGCCCCAACATCCTTTATAAGACTCCTATAGCCCAAGAGTTAAAATCAAGAATTGATAAATGGCATGGATTCAAACTAAAAAGTTTCTTCTCAGCAAAAGAATCAATCAGTGAGGTGAATAGAGAGCCTACATTTTGGGAGCAAATTTTTACCACATGCACATAAAGAACTCTTAATACCAACCAAACCAAACCAAACCAAAACCCAAAACCAAAAACAACCCAATCAATAAAAGGGCCAAGGAACTGAATATCTCAGAAGGTGATATATAATCAATCAATCAAATATATGAAAAAATGTTCATCATCTCTAGCAATCAGAGAAATGAAAATCAAACTAAGATTTCATCTTACTCCAGTCAGAATGGCAGCTATTAGCATGTGTGAGGCATTAGGTTCGATCCTCAGCACCACATAAAAATAAACAAAATAAAGGTATGCTGTCCATCTGCAACTACAAAAAAAATTTTTTAAAAAGAGAATACAAACAACAATAAATGTTGGTGAAGATGTGGAGGAAAAGTACACTCATACACTGCTGGTGAGAATGCAAATTGGTGCAGCCAATACGGAAAGCAGTATGGAAAATCCTTGGAAAACTGGGAATGGAACCACCATTTAACCGAGCTATTCCATTCCTTGGTCTATAACCAAAGGGCAGCATGCTACAGGGACACAACCACATCAATATAGCAGCACAATTCACAATGGCTAAACTGTGGAACCAACCTAGATGCCTTTCAGTTAATGAATGGATAAAGAAAATGTGGCATATATACACACAGTGGAATACTATTCAGCATGAAAAGAGAATAAAATCATGGCATTTTCAGGTAAATGGATGGAGCTGGAGAAGATAATACTAACTGAAGTTAGCCAATTCCCAAAAAAACAAAAGTCGAACGTTTTCTCTGATATAAGGAGGCTGATTTATAATGGAGTTGGGGAGGGGAGCATGGGATGATGAGACAAACTCTAGATAGAGCAAAGGGGAGGGAGGGAAAGGGAGGAAGCATGGGGAATGAGATGGACATCATTACCCAAAGTATACAAATGGTGTGATTCTACTTTGTCTACAACCAGAGATATGAAAAATTGTGCTCTATATGTGTAATATGAATTGTAATGCATTCTGTTGTCATGTAACAAGTTAGAATAAAAAACAAAACCCTGTTCCAAATATGGTAGAGATGTTAGTGAATAGAAAAATAAAATAAATCTCAATGGTTAGTCGAACTGTCTCTCTCAGCATTCAAAAGTTTCTCAGCCCATCTCACAGTATCACCAGGCCCAGATCAGCCCTCGCAGACTCAGTCACTATCCCACTGATCTAGGCTTCAGATACCTCAGGCTCAGCCACACTGCAGTTCCAAGATCTTAACACTGCTCCTACTTGCAGAGAGACCACCAGGGATATGCTCATGCAAATGAGTGACCTGAGAAGCAGCAGCAAGACAGGGCCACCAGCACTCCCAGCAGAAGACCCAGGCACTGTCAAAACCACAGGCACCCACACACTAGACCTGCAGGTCCCGGCCAGAGTCCCTAGACACAGGTGGTTGTGGTGGTAAACCTGCAGGCATCTTAGCTCCCAGGCTCTGGTCAGTGCCCCAAGATGGCTGCAGCCACATGTAACCAAGCCTGGATTCTCCCCTGCAGCAGATCTCTAGGTGGTGGTAGCAGTGGCTAGGGGTGGTGGCAGCAGGGTACGGGTCAGCAGTAGCTATAGTGAAACAGTGTCAGTGGTGGCTGCAGCTGACACTGTGAGGGCAGTGTCACCCAGGCGGGGGTCGGGGAGACAGCAGCGGTGCTGGCAACAGCTGAATCCGGCAGCAGTGACTGCGGTTACTGCAGTGGCAGCAGCACCCAAAAAAGAAGACCTCCAGGTGACCTCTGGATAGTAGCAGTGGTATCAGAGGCAGCAGTGTCTGTGGCAGGGCGTGTGCACACTATTACCATTTTATTGCAGAAATGAATTTAATATATTCTGGAATGCTATAAATCTGGGGGTGAAAATTGAGATTGAGCTGAGCACGGTAGCACACACCTGTAACCCCAGCAGCTCAGGAGGCTGATACAGGTGGGTCGAGTTCAAAGCCAGCCTTAGCAACTCAGTGAGATTCTGTCTCTAAATAAAATGCAAAAATAGGACTGGGGATATGGCTCAGTGTTGAGTTCCCTGAGTTTAATCCCCGATATCAAAAAAAAAAAAAAAAAAAAGAGAGAGAGAGAGAGAGAGATTGAATGGCACAAAAATTGATTAGAAGCATCTTGCTACCAGCCAAGGTGGGTAGTACACAAATTTCTCTGGATCTCCTCCAATGCCCCAAAGTTCATGGTAACCTGAGACTTGGCCACTAAGTGGAATGATAGGTCTGCTGATGGCAGCTGGATTTATTGAACAGCTTGTCAGTGGTTAGAACTTGCTTCTGTACTTAACTCTGTTTTATTAAGTAAGGTTGTGTTTGTACTGGGAACACTGAGTTTTACAGGGTAATATAAATTTTCCTCACTTATGTGAGCAGTACTTAGCAGTTGTTAAATCGGATACTATATAAGGAAACTACTGTTGCTTAAAAATTCTCTGTTAATATGACATCATATCCAGATTATTTTAAAATGTTAGCTAAACTGAATCAAGGAAATTATTGAGTTCCTGTTGAACAACTAGCTTGTTTATTTATTTATTTATTTATTTTGTTTGTTTTAGTTGTAGACGGACATAATACCTTTATTTATTTTTTTAATATGATGCTGAGGATCGAACCCAGTGCCTCACTCATGTTAGGTAAGCGCTTTACCACTGAGCCACAACCCCAGCCCCAACTAGCTTGTTTATATTCATTTATTGCATAGAAGCATTTTTTTTGTGTGTGTGATTAGAACTGACTTTAGGGATTTGTTAATTGCCTAGACAGTATTAGAATCCATCCTGTTCAAGGAGCCCTCTAAGAAATTATTGTTTTTACATGATCCCCTATTTGATGCACTTAAGAATGTGGACTTGTGTTCAAATCTTATTCTGCCATTTGCTAGCTCTGGGAATTTAGGTACTTTTCTTGATATCTGTTATACTTCATAGAATTGCTTTGTGGCTGAAATGAGATCATGGGTATGAAATACAACATGGCCCAGTGTCTGGCATATTGCAGACACTAAAACATGTTAGTAATTGTTATTAATGTTTTTTTCTTCCCACAATAGTCAGGTATGATAACAAGCCAAAAATTGTTTTTAGAATGACTTAGATATCTGTGTAATATCTCACACAGTTAAAGTTGTCAGTATATTAGAAAAAGCCACACAGTAGGCAAAAGGAGTATTTTTTGGATGTTGTACTGGGGATTAAACCCAGGGGCACTCCCCAGCTCCTACCCGCCTCCCCCCTCAAAAAAAGCCCCTTGTTTTGGAGATAGGTTCTTGCTAAGTTGCCCTTGCTGGCCTTGAATTTGTAATCCTCCTGCCCATATTGCCAGCATTATAGGTATATTTTATGTGTTTCTGTTTTGAGGAGTTGTCATATGTTCGAAGGAAATCATGGACTATGAGAATAGATCTTAAAGGTAGCAGAATACAACAGTTACTAGTATGGCATTATGTAAAAATGTGGATGTGTAACTGATGTGATTCTGCAATCTGTATTTGGGGTAAAAATGGGAGTTCATAACTCACTTGAAGCTAATGTATGCTAATGTATGAAATATGATATGTCAAGAGCTTTGTAAGGTTTTGAACAACCAATTAAAAAAAAAAAGAGAATAGATCTTGTAGCATTCTATAATATATAAAAAGCATTGAGAGGAATATAGTCTCTCTTCCAGTCAGGGTCTTTTCTTGCTAGGTCTTTTGAGGGGATGAGTTTTTTCCTGAAATCTTAACCCAGAGATTTATAAACTATGACATTTGAGTAGTAATTCTCATATACGTATGTGTATACCTCCAGTGTGTCCAATTTTGCTGGCTGCTGACTCTCTGAGATAGTAATGAGGTCCTCAAATACCAGTTGCTGAGAACTAGGAGACAAGAGGCAATGAGGGAGCCTCAGGTGGTAAAGGTGTTCATTTTGATCCCTTCACATGTGCATTTCACCTATTCATCATTCATTCAACAAACACTTATTCAGCATTCACCTTGTACCTAGCACAGGTAACAGATAAATCAAACAACTTTTCTTAAGCCTCTAGAGACAGACCACATGTGAACAGACAGGTGAAACCTAGAGTTTGAGAAGCTCTGGCAGGCAGCACCAAACAATTATGAGTGTTCTCTTGATCTCAATTTATATCTTCAGTTGAGAAGCACTCAGGAAGCTGACATGTAGCAGCAGAGGATGCTTCCAGCAGCTGTGGAATAAGTAACTCATTGGACCCCACTCAGTACATAATGTGTTCCTGGTATATCAGGACTGCTGTCGGTCTCTCCTTTCATAACTGCCTTGTGATGGACAGCATGAGGATTATTGCCCTATTTTATAGGTGAGGAAACTGGGATCCAAAGTGAATGATTTCCATTGTCATGCAGAGGAAGTAAATGGTGACAGTATTTTGACTTAATATCCATTGCTCTTTCATGCAGGAACTATACTGATTTACATTTCATTTGTAGTACTGAACTGCCTTGGTTTAAAGAATCCAGATTTATGAAAAACCAGGTTTGCTAATTCACCCAGGTTTAAATGGTGAATATTTGCATTGCAGAAGGATTTTCCTGTGAAGAGTTTATCTTGGGGAACACAGATGGGCCTCAGGGGTAGTTGGGTCTCCTAAAATATTTCTGTAATTTTGTATTTTATACTAGCATTTTAGCAGAGACCTAGCAATAACCAGGTTTTCAAAGGAACTTACACTGAGAAGAGGTGAAGAACCCTACTATCCTAGTAGAATTTTAAAAAGTTAGTATGTAAATGTATTTAATTAAAAAAATGTTTTATTATTTATTTATTTTAAAAGTTTTTTTTTAATAGTTGTAGATGGACTGTATGCCTTTATTTTTATTTATTTATTTTTTTTCATATGGTGCTAAGGATGGAACCCAGTGCCTCACACATGCTAGGCAAGCGCTCTGCCACTGAGCCATAGCCTCTGCCACTGAGCCATAGCCTCTGCCCTATTCATTTATTTTTGCAGTGGCAGAAATTGAACCGAGGGCTTTGTGCATGTGAGACAACTTACTCTACCATTGAGTTATACCCCCAGGCCTGAATTTCTCACATGATAACTCCTAAAGATTTGTTTAAAAAGAAAACCTTTAAATATAGCTTTATAGGAGAATGTCCTACATTTTTTGCTTTGTTATATGTGGTAGAATATTATACTATATAGAAGCATTTCAGTAACAAGAAGGGGAATGAAAAAGGTAACTTCATTATCCATTTGGTGGATAGGAGAGGTAAAGAAATTTAAACTAGTTAATTTGGGTATCCATTAGTGCTGGGCACAGTAAGGAAGATGAGTTTATCAAAATTTTTTGTTTCTTCTCTTCATCATTTCTCATATTACCTATCGAACTCTAAATAGCTAACCCATAAATTGAGGTGATAATCACTATCATTTATCTACAACATATAGAAGGTGTCTTGACATACATGTACTCATTTAATCTTCCCTGAAATCCTCTACAAAGACAAATCTTAGACATATTTTGCAGATGAACAAACTGGCTAAACCTTATGTTAACTTGTCCAAAGCCACTCACCTAGTGCCTTTTTTTGACTGATTATTGATGTTTGAACTAAAGACAGTTTACTATACCAACCATTTGATATTATCATTCTCTCCCCTAATGTATTTATAGAAAATGGCAGGTAGCATCTTGATTTTAGGCAGAAAGCAAGCGAGACTCAAAGAAATTATTTAGTGGAAAAAACACTGAATTGTAAGAAACAAAATTGGTGCCTTGTTTAAAAAAAATAATTGATACATCCCAGTTACACAGAATGATGGGTTTCATTGTGGCATATTTGCACATTTGTAAAAACAAATTGAGCTGGACATAGTAGCTCGTTTGTAATCCCAGCTACTTAGGAGTTGGAGGGAGGAGGATCGCAAGTTCAAGACCTGCTTGGGAACTTAGCAAGACCCTGTCTCAAAATAAAAAGGGCTGGGATGTAGCTCAGTGGTAGAGAGCTCCTGGGTTCAATCTCCAGTACCATAATAAGCAAGCAAAGCCACAGTATAATCAGTCTGTCTGCCCAGTCCTGTCCCCACTTCCCTTATTCCTTCCCCGCAGTCCCTTTCCCCTCCCTGCAATCCCTTTCCTCGTCCCCACTGGTCACCCTTCTACATTCATGGTATCCCTTTTTTGCCCTGTTAGATGCCACATAGGAGGAATAATATACAGTACTTTTCTGTGTTTGGCTTATTTTGCTGAATATTTTGATCTCTAATTTAATCTGTTTTCCCCAAAATGACATAAATTCTATTCTTTATATCTGGATGTTGTGTATATGTACCATATATTTTTTTTATTCATCCAACTGTTGATGGCCACTTAATCTGATTCTATAACTTGGGGGCTGTTGTAAAATGCTGCAGTAAACATGGATATGCATGTGTCTCTTAAGTATGCTGACTTTAATTCTTTTGGATAAATACCAAGGAATGCTATGGCTGGATCATATGGTAGTTCTATTTTTAGCTTTCTGAGGATCCTCTATACTGATTTCCATTGTGGTTTTACTAGTTTACATTCCCACCAAGAACGCCTAAGGGTTCCTTTCCCTTCCATACTCTTGCCAGCATTTATTGTTAATTGTATTCTTTTTTTTTTTTTTAAAGTTTCACATATTTTTTACCGAATCAACCAAAATCAGTTACTACCTCATCTTAGCTAAAGACAAATCACATTCCCAGTCAAGTATTTTCAGTTGTCCAGATAGTGACATTTTCAGCTTGATGAGACCAGATGATCATAATCTTGATATAACGTAAATAGGGTGTGCCATTTCATGTGTAACTTCAAGACCCAGCTTGGTTTTCTTCCAATGGCTCCACTAGGAGTTGTGTCTGGTTTCATTATCAGCTTTTATTCAAATCCATCAGGGAATGGGATGATTTTGCTCTTGTTTCTTGGTCAGGAATCACTTGATCCTGAAAGTCTTGTGAGGAGGCATGAGGAAGGCCTGAATCAAGTGCACGCATTGCAATGGCCAAGAAAAAGCAAAGAGCTATTATTTGTATTCTTGATGGTTGTCATTCTAGCTGGAGTATGATGGGATCTCAGTGTAGAGATCTGCATCTGCCTGATGGCTGAAGATGTTGACCATTTTTCCGTATACTTTTTATCTATTTGTACTTCTTTTTAAACTTGTCTGTTTAGTTCATTTGCCCTTTTATTATTTTTTATAATGTTGAATTTTTTAGCTGTTTATATGTATTCTGGCAGACACAGAGTATTTTTTTTTTTTTTTTTTTTTGTGGTGCTGAGGATTGAACCCAGGGCCTTGTGCATGCAATAGCTGTTTATATATATTCTGGGTGTCTGCTCTGTTGGGAGATGTTTTTGCCAGCTTTTATGCTGCTATGACCAAAAGACCTGACAAGAACAATTTAGTGGAAGAAAATTTTATTTGACGCTCACAGTTTCGAAGATCACAGTCCATAGATGGCCAACTCTCTTTGCAGTGGGGCCAACGGTGAGGCAGAACATCCTGGGAGAAGGCTCGAAGGAGAAGAGCAGTTTAGGACATGGCCACCAAGAAGCAGAGAGAGGGCTGGAAATGTGGCTCAAGCGGTAGCGCGCTCGCCTGGCATGTGTGCGGCCTGAGTTCGATCCTCAGCACCACATACAAACAAAGATGTTGTGTCTGCCGAAAACTAAAAAATAAATATTAAAATTCTTTCTCTAAAAAAAAAAGAAGCAGAGAGAGACCAAGCTCAACTCACAAAATATATGCCCCAAAGGCATCATTCTTTTTGATGTTATTATGATGGGATTATTTTCCTGAATTTTTTTCTCAGCAGATTCATTATTGATGTATAGAAAAGCATTATTATTTTTTTTTAAAATGTTGCTCTTGTATCTTGCTATTTTGCTGAGTTTGTTATCAGCTCTAGAAGGCTTTGGGTAGAAGCTTTAGGGTCTTCTAAGTATAGGATCAAATCATCTGTATGTAAGGATAATTTGACTTATTTCTTTCCTACTTGTATCCCTTTTATTTCTTTTGCCAAATTACCCTGGCTACAGTTTCAGGAACTATATTGGATAGGAGTGGTGAGAGTGTAGATCACGGTCTTGTTTCTGATTTTAGAGGAAATGTTGTCAGTTTTTTCCCACTCAGTATTATGTTGGCTCTGAGTTTGTCATATATAGATAAGTGCCTTCTATCTCTGGCTTCGTCATCATTTCTCTTTTCTTTTGTTTTTTTAAATCATGAAAGGGTGTTGAAATTTTGTCAAAGTATTTTTCTAATTCTGTGGAGCTAGGCTTGCAATTTTTATCCTTGATTCTATTTATGTGGCATATTATATTTATTGATTTGAACCAGCCTTGAATCCCTAGGATGAAACCAACTTATCATAGTGCCTGATCTTTTTAATGTGTTGCTGAATTTAGTTTGCTAATATTTCATTGAAGATGTTTGCATCTATGTGCATCAATGATATTGGTTTATAGTTTTCTTTTCTTGGTGTGTCCTTATCTGTTTTTGATAAAATATGAAGTAGGCTTTGTAGAATGAGTTTGGAATTGTTTTTCATGAAGTAATTGAAGAGTTCAGTTCTTTAAAGATTTGGCAGAATTCAGTTGTGATTCCATCTGGTCCTGGGCTTTTCTTAGTCCTGGGAGGCTTCAGTCTCATTGCTTTTAGGTTTTCTATATTATCTTGATTCAGTTTTGATAGATCATATGTTTGGAGAAATTTATCTATTTCTTCTAAATTTTCTAATTTATTGGAGTATAAATTTTCAAAACAGTTTCTAATCCTCTGGATTTCAACTGTGTCTGTTATAATATCTCCATTTTTGTTTCCAATTTTATGAATTTGGGATTCCTCTCTTTCTTTTGGCTATTTTGACTAGGAGTTTACCAATCTTATTTATTTTTTCAGTGAACCATCTCTTTCATTGATCCTTTGTATTTTTTCAGTTTTAATTTTATTTATTATTTTCTTCCACTAGTTTTAGGATTGGTCTGTTCTTATTTTTCTAATGACTTAAGATGCAACATTAGTTTATTTGAGGTTTCTATCTGTAATACAGGCACTCAGAGCTGTAAACTTCCCTCTTAGGGTTTCTTCTCGTATCCTAGAGATTCTGTATATTGTGTGTCCATCTCCATTTGATTCTAAGAATTTTTCAGCTTTACCCTAATTTCTTCAGTAACCCACTTATCATTTAGAAGGGCATTTAGTTCAGTCTTCGTGTGTTTGTATAGGTTCTGTTTTCTCTTGTTGACTTCTAATTTTATTCCATTATAGTTTGAAAAGTTGCAAGAGATTATTTTTCTTTTGTATTTGCTTAAGAAAAAAAGCTGGTTCTTTGAAAAATTTATAAATAAAAACCATGAGCCATTAGCCAGACTAAGAAAAAAACAGAAAACACAAGTGAAATGGAAGGGTGAATATCACTATAGATCACATAGCTATCAAAAAAATTAAAGGAAAATTAGTAACAATTCTATGTCCACAGATTGGGAAGGAAGAAATTAAAAAATCTTTATTCATAGATGACATGATCGTCTCTGAAAGAATAGACATAATGTTCCTGGAACTAATAAGTGATTATCACAAAGCTGCAGGATGAAAAGTTAATATATAAACATCACTTATTTTTCTAATACTTCAGCAGCAAACAAGTGGAATTTGACATAAACACATTACTATTGGGGCTGGGGTTGTAGCTCAAAACACATTACCACTAATTTAAATTAGCACTCCCCAAAATGAAATGCTTGGGATATAAATCTTAACAAATTTCATATACTTTTTAAAAAAATGAACACAATACCTTTATTTATATTTATTTATTTTTATGTGGTGCTGAGGATCGAACCCAGTGCCTCACACATGCCAGGCAAGTGTTCTACCACTGAGCTACAACCCCAGCCTTCATACACATTTTATATGAGAAAAACTACAAAACAATGATGAAAAATGCCTAAGAACTAAATAAATGGATAGATATTCTATGTTTGTGGGTGGGAAGATTCAATAATGTCACTGAGAATGATAAGGAAAATGATCTTCAGGGACTTCAGACATCAAATTTTAGTACCCATTAAAATCAGAGGAGGATATTGAGTCCATACTCTCAGGTCTCACCTCTTCCTGTGTTAGTGACTTCAAAGGCTGAGTAGAGCCCTAGATCTGCACTTTTTTTTAGGTTGTGTGTCAGGGGACATAGGTATGTGTCGGCAGCATGGTACTGGAGATGTTTTCCTTCTGAGCCACATCCCTGTCCCTTTTTTTTTTTTTTTTGAGACAGAGTCTTACTAAATTGCTTAGGGCCTTGCTAAGTTGCCAAGGCTGGTCTAGAACTTATGATCTTGCCTCATCTCCTGAGTTGCTGGGATTATAGGTGTGTGCCACTGTGTCTGACTATGGTAAATGTATCAATGATGTTTTCAACTTATGGTATTTTTTTCTTTTAATATATATTCCAGAATTTGCTAAATTGCTTTTTTCCCTCCTGCCTGAAAAGGCCCTGTGAGAGAAATAAAGGGAGAAAAATTGATCTGTGAAAAGTGGGAAATATAGCCAGGCACAGTGGTGCCTGCCTGGCTTGAGGGGCTGAGGCAAGAAGATCGTGAGTTCAAAGCCAGCCTCAGCAACTGTGAGGCACTGAGCAAGTCGGTGAGACTCTGTTGCTGAATAAAATACAAAAAAGGGTTGGGGATGTGGCTCAGTGGTTGAGTGCCCCTGAGTTCAATCCCCAGTAGGGAGGTGGGGAGAGAAGGTGGGAAATGTGCTAACAATGGGTGAAATAGATGGCTTAACTACTTACTGTGGGTTTGTCCTGAAGAGACACATCTGTGTCCTCAGGGAAATATGTGCTAGGATGCAAGATAAAATGGATTGTTAGGGCCCTAGCAAGGTTATTTTTAAATGAAAGCATAGACATTGGCAATGGCAAAGCCCTCTCAGGTTATTAAGCTTTCATTCCCAATTACCCTTTCAGTATGTGGGTGTCCTATATTCTGGCATTAAAACCATGCAATACAAATTTTAAGTAGGATCATTATAAATAAATATTTTCTTTCAAAAACTGCTTTGGAGTAAAGGGCATTTCTTAATTAAATTACTCAATCCTGTTTTTCAGTTCTAAAAATATCTTAAGAGTTTGGGGTGGAACATCAGCCTCTATTAAGGCAGATTGTCTATGAGAGAGGAATCCAAGAATTAGAATTCAAAATAATCTGATTTCAACCATGAGACTAGTTGAAATAACTCTGAATTTTGAATCCTAGGGTGTAACCTGTTAACTTTTATTGTTTTAGTGATCTTCTGCAGAAATAAAACTTCAGGAATGTTTGGGTTTTCTTATGCCAACTGACAAGTAGTTAAAATAGATTGTAAGCACTCTTGTTCATGGAGTTTCAGGTTTGGGGTTTTTGCTCATTACTGAGACTATTAGGCAAATAAAATGACACATCTGAGATCGAGTGCTTTTTGTAATCCAAGAGGACTGGAGTAGTTTATCCTAACAATTCATTTTCATTCAACAGGCATTTATGAAATTCTCACCCATAGAAGGTGGTGGGAGGCAGAAAATAAGAAGGCAAATTCTCTTGTCAGGACTGGCATCCAGGAAGGAAGTTGTGTGGGGGAAGTCATTGTGGTACTTATCTCTCCCCGGGTATGAAGGCCAGGGTTGCTGGGTGTTTGAAAGGCTTCAGGGAGGAGATGGTGCCCAGGCAGGACATGAAAGATGAGGAGGCAATAAAAAAAATAGATCAAGAAAGAATTTATAGGATGGTATACTTGAAATAACCTCAATAAATTGATTAAAACTTAAAAAAAAAAAAAAAAAAAAGATGAGGCATTACCAAGGTAGACAGCAGCCAAGAGTAAATCCTCAGAGACTCAGTTTTTCTTCTACCTCTCATTTGCCAAATATCAACATTAAAAGAATGTTGTCTATAGTGAAGGCTCATAATATATCTTGAGCATACTTGACATCATTTAAAATGTAGGTTCAATGTAAATGTGGAATTAAATTTGAAAGAGATGGCTTTGGTCTACTGTTAGGACAATGGGAGGATATTTGGTCCTTGAGTTTGGTCAAATCTGTGATTTTGGCTTCCTGAGTCTATGTGCTGGATACTCTGCTGTATTTCAGGGAACTAAGTCACTTTAAAAAACACAGCTGAAACTAAAATTGGTTTTTGTTGTGCTTCTATTCCTGCTACAAATGTCCCTGAGTCTGCTTGCTGTGAAGTTTCATAGTGAGGTCCCTTCCTTCTCCCACTCTGATGTCCTCTGAACATAAAGAGGAAATTTTAGTAGAGGGGAAAGCAATACAAATGACCAGATTAGCTAAATGCTTAAAATAGCACTGGTTCATCTCTTCGTTGTGCTTGCTACACAGTAATCAAGTATTTTTCTACTGCTTGTTCTCTTCCTTGCCATAGTTCATAAACACTGTACATCAGGGTCTGGGTCTCTATTCCACTACGTTGGGCCCTGACTCCACATCCTTAGTTGGTACTCCATAAAGATTTGTTGGCTGACTGAAAGGAATGAAATACAAAGAACATATTGTTTCAAATGAATGGAATATAATTTAAAAAGTACTTAATCAGAATTTTATCCATCAACTGTAAACACTTCTTCAGGTTTTTAGGCAAATGTTCATAACTCCCATCACTTCCTCTATCTGATTTACTGTGTCTCAGTGGCTCATCATTTCTCTGAGGACAATCATTTATTCCCTGTTTTGTTCACTGCACCCCAGAGCCTGGAACATTCATTACACCATAGATGCTTAGTAAGTGTTTGCCAAATGAATCTATATTACAACAGCTGTTTTGCATAATTGTGTTCAATCTTGAACGCAAATACCACAAGTTGTATTTTATTCCAGTTTCTGAAACTGATGCCTATACATAGTTCCTATTAGATATTTTGGTTTAGGTTCTAGCATCTTCTTTTACACTACTGGATGCCTGATCTCATATTTACACTGGCACCTTGTCTTGTTGATGGGTTAGTTTTTTTTTTGTTGTTGTTTTGTTTTTTAAAAATATTTTTGGTTGTAAATGGACACAATCTTAATTTTTTTATGTGGTGCTGCGAATAAACCCAGTGCTCTACACATGGTAGGCAAGCACTCTACCACTGAGCCACACCCCCAGCTCATGTTGCTGTTTGTGTTTTGTTTTGTGGTACAGAGAATTGAACCCAGGACATCACACAGACTAGGCAAATGCTGCACCACTGAGCTATGCCCCCAGATTTTCTTTAAAAATTCTGTTTTGGGATAGGGTTTTGCTAAATTTCCTGAGCTGACCTTGAATTTTTCATCTGCCTGTCTCATCCTCTCAAAGTAGCTGGGATTACAGGCATACACCTTTATGGCTGACTATTATACAGTATGTAATTTTTAAAGGTAACAATCTAAGATCTAGGATTCATAAACTTGCAGTGGTCCTGGGCCAGGAGCAACAGTGTTGTTTGTTCTGCACAGTGGTCTGAATTGTTTTGACCCTGAGTGAAATCCCTGGGCAAGTCTTTCACCTTAGATAGCTCACCACTCTTCGTTTGCTTCACAATGATGCTTTCTTTCAGTATCACAATTATAATCATTTAATTTTTGTGTTTCTTTGTTTATTGTCAGTCTGCCTGTTGAGACTGTGAACTCCATGAGGTCAGACAGCTTATCTACTATGTTCATTGCCTTACAGCGGAGTCTTAGCCCAGGGCCTGGTACCCAGTGGCACTTGAGTGGACATAGGAATGACAACCAGGACCTGAGATGATCCTAGGTATGGATACGAAGTAATAAAGTTGGTCTTTTTCTAGCCATATTTACAAATGAACTGCCCATAAAGCTGCCAAAGTGACTGCCATTGCTTAGAACACTCATGAAATCCTCTGTGGAAATTACCTTCTTTCAGTCAGTTTATGAGTCAGCACGTTGTTCAGAATGTTCACATTTACAAAGTATGCTTTCCTATGTGTTTTGTCATAGAAACAATCCATTTTGACATGAGAACTCTTAATCATGGTTACAGAATAAATTTATGTGTGTCCTATAATAAATAGGTATAGGGTGGCCTTGAACTTAGTTCTGGTGCCAATTTGGTGCTTTTTCTACTTTTCCAAGAACAGAAAGTGCTTTGTTCAGTCTTTATCCAGAGGGGCCTATTCCTTTTGTGTGTTTTCGAGGAAAGAGGGTGAGATCATTCAGCATCTTCCAAAAACACTAAATTCACTTGTATGTCAATGTGTGTAAGTAGCCATAGTCAGTGCCTGGTTAAAAAACTGAAAACTGAGCTGGGCTTGGTGGTACATGCCTATAATCCCAGTGGCTCAGGAGGCTGTGGTAGGAGGATCGTGAGTTCAAAGCCAGGCTCAGCAATTTAGCAAGGTCCTAAGCCATTCATCAAGACCCCGTCTCTAAATAAAATCCAAAAACAAGCTGGGGTTGTGGCTCAGTGGTTTAGTGCTCTTGGGTTCAATCCCTGGAACCAACCAAACAAACAAAAACCCAGAGAGCTAAGACTTTGGACTATAATAAATGGTCAATCTCTGCATGGTGCTATGCCTCGGTGTGGTCACTGTGTTTCCCTGCAGAGGCTGAAGCTGAGCTTTGGCACCTTTCTTCCTGCCCTTCCTGGCTGGGATTACTGGGAAGTTTTTGCCCAGTGCATTAGTGGAGAGCAGAGGTCACTTGAACAGGGTTTCTCTTCCCAGAATTGATAACTCTGTTTCTGCTGATGCCAGCCTACTCTCCTTTAAACCAGAGGCCCTCAGTCTGCTATTCCAAATACTACCCACAGGCCACTCATCTCTGCCTTGTTCCAGCATTCCAAGGAGGTGCTGTGGACTTCAAGGTATCTTCTGGTTCCCAGTCCCACGGTCAAAAGACCAGAGAAGACACTGGTGCTGGGACCCACCACTGACAAAGTAGCTGCCATCTGAGGTATGATATTGTTCTTTCTTTCTAGTTGAAGACAACTTTGGCTGCTGCTTCTCAGAAAAGAGCAGCTTACTCTGCTTTTACTTTGTGAAAACATAAAATTTGCAGATATATTTCCAGATACTGGTCATAAACATGTCACTTTAAGTAGTCCAGCTGATTAGAATTGATCATCCGTTATGAAACATAAGGGTAGGTTTAGGTTTGTATGGACAGGATCCTAAATGCTTTTGCTGATACTGAACCACTCCTTGCCATGTGACCTCAGTGTCCTGCTTTCCAGTTGGAACACTCTCTGCCCTTTAGCCTAATTTTCTTGTAACATGACAAATTGTCTCATGACTCATCCTTCTTACAGACCTGAAATGATGCTTTTTAAAACTTTCAAGTATTTTTAGATTCTCAGGTGTAGTTATTTAATTTTTATGTTGTGGCTTCTGAGTTGATTTCAATTGCCTGTTTGTATTTTGTTTTATATGTGTTTTTTAATTGTATGAGAGACAAAAGGAGTTTTAGGAACAGATTCCATCTGTGAATTACAATGGAGAATTTTAGTTAAAGTATACTAATCCATAAAGGATGACATTTCTGCTCAGAGTTGATCTTAGGGTGATAGTCTCATTTCTGATTTGAGGTTCTGAAAGCACTTGACTTTTTGATGGGAAATAAGGGAGCAACTGAATCCAAAGTCCCAGAGAACCCAGGAACTCTGCTTGGGTCTGAGAAATACTTACCCTTGAAGGGATTTTCATTCTTTTAAACTCTTTTAACCTATTTCCAGAGATCACTAATCTTGTCATGTATGAAACGACAAGCAGACATCCTTAGCATGTGATCTCTGAGTTGCTTTACCTCACATCAGTTTATGTGGCTCATTATTGCAGTCCTTTCTCTGGCAGTGAAGAGCGTGGATGTGACTGGTGCACACACTGCATGCGTAGACAGTTTGTCTTTTAGTTGATGTGTGCTCTTTGTTTTCTATGGAGGTATCTCCTTCCTTTTCTGACCTTTCTCTCTGTACATGTCCTTGCCCTGCTTCCTGCTATGGCTCACGATGGTGCTGGAAAGACTGCCTCTTCTTTGCATCTCCAATGCTGGAAATGATGAGCAAGATAATTTTTCCCACTCCCTTTTTTTCTTTTCTGCCACCACACCTGTCTTGTACTTTATTATTGTGATAATATACAAAATATAAAGTCTACTATTTTAACATATCTTTAATTTGTATAGTTCAGTGGCATTAAATACATTTATAAGTGGGTTTGGTTACATACCAACAAAATTATGTTTATATACAACTGAGCTATATCCCCAGCCATGGTTTACTACCAATTCTTAAGGTATGTATATGATCCTTTTTATATTGTCTAGAACCATTCTATTTTGTTACAGAAAACATGTTCTCAATGTCTAATATCTATTTATATAACAAACTAAGTTGACATTAAGGAACTGGACATTCTTACTTGACACTAAAATGCTCAGGGTTTTCAATGTATGTTTTAGTCTTCTTTGGAACATAAGATGTATTTTTTTTCTTTTTTTATTAATTTTTAAATTTATCTTAATTAGTTATACATGACAGTAGAATGTGTTTATGCACTTTGATATATCATATATAGATGGGATATAATTTCTCATTTTTCAGAGTGTACATGTTGCAGAATCACATTATACATAAAGTAATGATGTCTGTTTCATTCTACTATGTTTCTATCCCCACACTCCCTCTCTTCTCCTCCTCTCCCATCACTTCCCTCTATCTAACCTAAGGTAACGCTATAGTCTTGCCTTCCTAGTCCATGCTCTGGCTATATATTTGAAACTAGCAGTTAATAAGCATTCTGATATGAAATACATAATTTATAAGCACATTAAAGTTCCTCTTATGCAATTTTCAAAGAAAACAGGCTTGTTTTCCTTTAACTTTGCTATAAATTATATAGAAAATTTAGTTTTAATCTGAAATGTGGCCAGTTAGGACACAGTTCCTGTCTCCTACTTTGTAGTAGTCCCCTTTGATGGGAGAAGGCTCCTGGAACTTCACAGCAAGGCAGTGTGGTTGATCATTGTCTAATTCTTGGCCATCATGGTAAAGCTGTTTCTGAGAGGTTGGGAAGACCTAGCAGCCTGGGCGCCCATCACTGCAGAGCAGAATAAAACTTGGGAGGTCTTTAAGAATTTGATCTTCTGGAAAGTGTTAGGAGTGCTCATTTGAACAGTTTTGTCTGGTCAGGGAAATTAGAAGACTGAACCTGATTCTCAAATAAATGGCTTGCTTCGATATATTTTTTTTCCATCATCATCATCCTTTTTTTCCTGGGGAAGGTTGGCACTGATTTTTAATTTACTGTGCATTCTGTCACCACTGTGCATTCTGTCACTACAGACAAGGCAGCTGTGCACTCTCCCCACAGACGGTGGCCGGGGACTGAGGATGGATCCTGTTAACCCCGTGCCATGTTTGCCTAAGGCAAATTGATCCCCAAGGCCAGGGGACCAAGACTTGGCAGGTGATGTTGTGTCAGGTGTTCAGAGAACCCTAGAAACATCTAGGACAGTGTGTAGCTTTCTCTCTCTTGTTCATGTTGTAGGTTGCTGGCTTGAATTTTGTTTTGTTTTGTTTTAATTAGTTATACATGACAGTACAATGATCTTGACATATCATACATTTGAATCAGATGGGTATAATTTCTCATTTTTCTGAGTATACAGGTTGCAGAATCACATTGGTCATACAGTCACCTATATACATACAACAATAGTAGTGTCTATTTTATTCTGTTGTCCTTCCATTCCCCCCTTCCCCTCCCCTCCCCTCCCATCTCTTCTCTCTACCCAATCTAATGTGACTCACTTCTTTTTTTTTTCCCCTCACATCTTCATACCTGTATTCTGTATAACGAAGGGGGTCTCCTTCCCTCTTCCATGCAATTCCCCTTCTCCCTCTTTTTCCCTCCCACCTCTCTTCCCTATCTAGAGGTAATGTTCTTCTCATGCTTTTCCGTCCTACCCCATTTTGAGTCACCCCACTTATATCAGAGAAGACATTTGGCATTTGTATTTTTGGGATTGGCTAACTTAACTTAGCATAATCTGCTCTAATGCTGGCTTGAGTTTTAATTAGGTTGCATGAAAATACAACTTTTTGGGAGTTTTAAACTACATTGAACCTTATGTAATTTAATGAGTTTATTTCATTTGGGAAGAACCAACATTTGTAAACCTGGGACTCTTTGAGAAACCTTGGAGATCTGGCTGCTGAGAAGCAACTTCCTGGACCAGGAGTTTGGGATGCTGCTGCTGCAGCTGTGTTCCCTGGGTGGAATCCTTGTGCAGGGACCCTGCTTGCCTGAGCCAGGGTCCCTGCACAAGGATTGGTTTATTACATCTCTTAACAGACCTGGGAGGTGGGTTCTTGCATACCCTCATCTCAGAGATGAGGACTTTGAGGCCCAAAGCAGTTAGGTCCCATCTCTAGGGTGGTAAATGGCTGGGGCAGGATGTGATACCAGCTAGGCTGGACTTAAGCGTTCATTTTCAGGACTGCTGCTCTGCTGTCACTATGCCACAGTCAGTGTTTTCCTTGTTCTCCCCCGCCCCCTGCAGTTAGTGCTTTTTGGGTGGGCTCAGGGACCTTTGAATTTTGGGAGATGACAGGCTGTGTACTTGGTACTTGATGCTCATGGCCTCTGGTGGAGTTGTACCTTAGCCTCAGGTTGCCAGCTCTGTTCTTCAGGTGCCCATGAGCATCAGAAGAAGATATATACTTGATCAACAAATATATGAAAAATTGCTCAACATCTCTTGTAATTAGAGAAATGCAAATCAAAACTATTCTTGAGATTTCATCTCCAGTCAGAATGGCAGCTAAAAAGAATACAAACAACAATAAATGTTGGCAAAGATGTTGGGGAAAAGGCACACTTATACTGGTGGGACTGGGGGGACTGCAAATTTGTGCAACCAATTTGGAAAGCAGTATGGAGATTCCTTAGAAAACTTGGAATGGAACCACCATTTGACCCAGCTATCCCACTCCTCAGACTATACCCAAAGGCCTTAAAATCAGCATACTATAGTAACGCAGCCATGTTTTCATAGCAGCTCAATTCACAATAGCTAAACTGTGGAACCAACCTAGATGCCCTTCAGAAGATGAATGGATAAAGAAACTGTGCTATATATATACATAATGGACTATTACTCAGCATTAAAAAAGAATGAAATCATGGCATTTGCAGGTAAATGGGTAGAGTTAGAGAATATCATGCTAAGCAAAATAAGTCAAACCCAAAAAACCAAAGACCGAATGTTCTCTCTGATAAGTGGATGCCAATCCATAACGGGGATGGGGGAGGCAAGGGAAAAATGGAGGAACTTTGGGCAAAGGGGAGGGAGAAGAGGGAGGCACATGGGGGCAGGAAAGATGGTGGAAGGAGATGGACATCATGACCCTAGGTCCATGTATGGTGTGACACTACATCGTATACAACCATAGGAATATAAAGTTGTGCTGCAGTTGTGTACAGTTGAATCAAAATGCATTCTACAGTCATATATACCTAATTAAAATAAATAAATAAAATTTTACAAAAGAACATGGAAAATTTACAAATCAAAATGGAAAAGTTACAAGTAATAAAATGCAGTATTTAAACTGAAAAAAAAATATGTGGGTTTAAGAGATGGGACATTTAGGAGGTAGATGTGGGTTTTACATAGTTCTTCCTAAGCTAATGAATAATTTAAAGCTTCCAATTTCACCAGAATTCTGTTCTTGGTTTCTAGCATTGTTCTTCCTGTGGGTTACTGTGCCCATAGCACCATTATCCTGGAGGTTGTCTGTGGTGAACCTTTGTCTCCTAGTCTTTGATCCACTTGTCAAGTGGCCTTGTAGGGCAATTCTATCAAAGTGACAGAACATCTTGGTATCTTCACTAGCTCATACCTGACCTTTCTTAAACTGTGTCTCCCCACATATCTGTTGTAGGTGTCTGGTAGAATGAGGAGCTGGAGAGGCTCTGGAGAAATAAGGAAATTAAAGGCAATTGTAGACAAAAATGGATATGTTTCCTAAGAACTGATAGCACACTGTTGCACAAACACTCATGTGGCAATCATGCTAACTAAGAATGTGTTCCTGTGCATGGCAGAGAACATGCTTACCAGCCTGAGTCGATGCTGATATTTGGCATGGGGAAGCTCTGTCCTGTACTGTATTCCTGTTGGCTATTGTAAGAATTGTTACAATTTCTTTTTCTTTCCTTTTTTAATGGTCTTGGTTGTGAAAATATGATAAAGGAAATGGTTTAAGTTCCCCAAAACAGGTTTTCAAAGGAGAATCAGGTGAGTACTGGTATGCCACCCTGTCCTATAGCACTCACCAGGTCACTGAATCCTAGAGTGCCGAATGACACTCTCAGCTTGTTCTTGGGGGCATCTTGAGGCCTGTGGTATTGCTGTCTGTTCATGTCAATGCAGAGTGATAAAACAAGTGCCACCATGCTGAACAGTTGTTGTGCCCTGCAGGGTCTAGAGAGACACTTGCTTGGGCTCAGAGCTGAGGTCTGCAGAAGGGAGATCTGGGATTTGTATATTATAGGAGAAGCCTCAGCAAATCCTCTATGAGTTCTCTTCTCTTCTCACTAGTTGATTTGGTTTTGGTTCTTCCAGGAAGAGTCCGCTGAAGGAGAAGGTCATGGACTTGATGTCCTCTACTTCCATCCTGTCCCTGCTGTTAGGCTGCCTGGGCATCTTTGGCATCTATCAGCTGCTGCAGCGGATGCGCATGAAGGCCTATGTTCAGAATACTGTGGTGGTGATAACGGGCGCCACCTCAGGGCTGGGCAGAGGTGGGTCATGGGGATGGTTGGGGTGGGGAATCAGCCAGTTGAGAGGGGGCTGTTTACACAGGGGCCACAGGAATGCAAGTGCAATGTTACTGTCTTTGGTCCAGTTGGAAAAAGTGGGGCCTTATATACAGTGAGAAATAGCCCCTGCCTCAGTGGGGAAGCAAAAGCAAATGACTGCAGGACCTATTGAAGGGGCAACCTTCCTAAGCTCCAGCTGCTTATTAAAAGAAGATTTTTTTTAAGTATTGAGGATTGATCTCAGGGGCACTTGGCCACTGAGCCACATGCCCAGCCCTGTTTTGTATTTTATTTGGAGACAGGGTCTCACTGAGTTGCTTGGCACCTCAGTTTTGCTAAGGCTGACTTTGAACTCAGGATCCTCCTGCCTCAGCTTCCCAAGCTGCTGGGATTATAGGTGTGTGCCACCGCGCCTGGATGAAAGAAGGATTTTGATGTGAAATTGCCCAATTTTCAGATGTGAACAACTCATTTAACAAGTATTTCTGCCTCTGCGAGGGAAAAGTAAAATATGCCTTTTTTCCTAGATTCAGCCAAAACCATGGACCTTGGTACATGGCCTTGGTGCATATTCCCCCTCTCCCTTCCCAAGTGTAGCATAGTTGGAGACTGGATCAGTGAGACTTCAACTTTTCCTCAATGAGGTCTACTGTTCACTGCCATTCCCCTTCAGTGAGTATTCTGAGCTTCTGAGGCCTGGGGTCTGGGACATAGGCCTGGTGTCAGTTAAATTCTTGGCCTGCTTCCTTTCCTGGAATCCCACACAGATGTGTTGCAGAGCTCAGTTATTGATTCTGGCAACTTAAACAAAGAGTATGCTTCATGAAGCTCCCTCCGTCTTCCTTAACCTTTTTTATGTGCATGCATATTCAAGCACATGTCCAGGGAGGAAAGCCGAGATGTTCCCAGAACTGTAGTAAGCTTTCCTGCCACTGTGATGGCAAAGCCAGTGCCCACTGAGTATCTTCTAATCCTGAGACTCTGGGCCAAGTGCTGGACAAATAGATGAAAGACAGAGTCTTTGGGGCTGGGGATAGCTCAGTTTTAGAAGGCTTGCCTAGCCCGCACAGAATCCAGGCCTTCATCCCCAGCACTGGGAAAAAAAAATTAAAGACAAGGAGGTTCCTCCTTCTTGAGGAGGTCACAGTGTGCCGGAGAAAGGCAAGGATTCACCTTGGCATACTGCCACTTCAGTAGTGGGCGTTCCCTGTCAGGCCTGCTGCCAGGAGGCACATCTATCTGTACATGCCAGCTTGTGCCACACATTTTCAGGTGCAGGGTGTCACTAAGTTATCACAGCTAAGATGCAAATCACAGTATGACTTGCCTTATGACTTCCTGCCAGAAAGCACAAAGCCAAAAGTCAGACCCACATCTCTGACTCTAGAACTCTGTCCTAAAGCCTTAATTGGGGGAGTGAGGTGATGACTATAATAGGAAGATGTGGGCCAGTAGGGTGGGCGTTCTTGACTGGTCCAGGGGTGGGAGTGACATGGTCATGCAGGGAGTTGTGCGCAACTAGAGGCTGCAGAACACAAAAGAAGAGACAGGCCTTGTCTGTAGGGCAGGATGCTTGTGGGGAAGTACAGGAAGTACAGGAAGGCTTTAGGGAATGTGAGTTTCTTTGTGCACCACCTACCAGGGGTGGTAGGTGAGGTCTCTGGGGGTGAAACCGCATCTGTCATTGCCAGACCTTCGAAAGGACAGCTGCCTCCAAGCCCTTTGCCATGGTCAGTCCTCTGACCTTACTCAGTCACTATAAATAGGAGTCAGCAGCCGCTTCTCTTGATCTCAGAGAGAAGCAAGTTTTAAAAGTCTTTGAAGAGGATTTGCAAGCTGGCTGGGGTGGAATGGTGAGTTGCAGATGCCCCCATAGATGGAGGTTCAGAAGGACACTGTCCTCTTTATTCTGCATCTCCTCACATGACACCAAGACTGTGAAGGGAATAGAAAATGTAATTGAGAAAAATAACCTGCAGATATAGTATATGATGTCAGGTCTTTTCTGAATTCTAGTCACTAGTTTATATTCTACCCTATTTAACATCTTGGGGACAGGAGTCCCTCCATCCAGATAAAGTGGGAACACAGTTTCAATGGGCTGTCTCAGTACAAACACTCACAGTTGATTATACCAACAACCAGCTGTTGTGGCCTAGCTTCTGTGAGGAGGGAGATCTATATTGCCCTTAGTAGCGCTGCCTGTCCTGACCTTGAAGGTTGGGGATTATATGATGAATCTTCAGATAGCTTTATGTATTTTTCTAATTTCCTGTCTTGTGCACTTAAGCTACATGATCTTATCCTTATAGAACAGTAGCACCAGTGACTAAAGGAACAGAATGTTCTGGATGCCTGCTTCAGCTAGCCTAAAGCACATGGCTCTGCACAGCTATCTTGACTTGTTCAAGGCAACTCTGGGGACTCATCTGCCGCCCTAGATAACTGGCACCTTGGAACTGTTGGCCTTGTTCCTTGACTTTCCTGTCTCCCTGCATCAGGTTTTTCAAGGAAGGAAAATGAAATCCTTCCAATGTGTCATTTTCATTTCCATCACTCTATACACAAACTATAATTTCCTCTTTTTGACTTTACTAGGAAGCAAAGTAGATTTAAATGATCCTTTTCCAGAAGGGTACCTCCCTACCTTTGGTTAAGTCTACATCCTTTGGTGGCACCTCAGTGTGTTGATCAGGACACGACAGAATGGGGTGAGGAAGCTAACGGGACCAAGGATCCTGATATTCGAGGACTCAGTAAGTTGGCTGAGCAGGTCTAGCCTCAGGAATGCTGGCGTCTGATTTTGGGATATCCCTGTCCCCACCTTCAGTCCTGTGAGGACTTTGCTGTTCTGCTGGGAAGGAGCACAAGGGCAGGTGGGGCTGCTGCTGTGACCTAACCAGGCTACCAGGGACAGGTAGAAGCAATGGCTGTAGCTCTTATGGGCCCTCTGCATTTCTTCAAGCAAGCCAGTGAACAAACCAAGCAAGTCTCCAAAAGCTGTGCAGCATCCCTGACCTGGAAGTGCACTTCTATAGTCTGCCTGGCAACTCTTTAGAGAAGTAAGGTGCAAGAGACGGGCAGCCCAGGCATGGCGAGTGAACAGGGCCACAGGGGACCTGTGGGGTGCAGAAAGGGCTTGCACCATGAGACAGGGGGCAGAGCACCTTCTCCTTGACATCTCAGGCCCCTGAGTTCTAAAGGACACTGGGATTTTTTTCTCCCTTCCTGTTTTGAACCTTCTAGCTTTAAGGAAGCTTGACATACAGTGCCCGAATTTTCTGACCTTGTCCCTTCTCAGCCTAGAAAGTGACAGCCCTCATTCCTCCTCCGCTCCTTGTTGCATGACTTCCAGAGATGGAATTGCCCTGTAGGGCAGGCCTGTCCCTTTCATGAATCACAGGGAGGCTCTTGGGCCTCTTAAGATTTGGTTGGGAGCCACGTGGGTGACACATTGGCCTCGGTATGATCAGCGAGAAACAAGGTGTCTTGTGGAGATCTGCTCCTGAGCATTTTTGGGGAACTAGACCTCAGGTGAGGACAGGCAGTGCCCTGCCTTACACTTACTCACTTCAGTTTTCAGAACATTTTAAAATGGCAGCTTAGAAATATTAAAGTATTAAAAACAAGAAGTATTAGAACAGTACTTCCTAGTGCTTTTTTTTTTTTTTTTAAAGAAAGAGTGAGAGAGAGGAGAGAGAGGGAGAGAGAATTTTAATATTTATTTTTTTTAGTATTTGGCGGACACAACATCTTTGTCTGTATGTGGTGCTGAGGATCGAACCCGGGCCGCACGCATGCCAGGCGGGCGCGCTACCGCTTGAGCCACATCCCCAGCCCCTTCCTAGTGCTTTTTGTTTACCCAGCACTGTAGGAAGTGATTGCCTACTTAAACTCATTCAATTTCACAGTTCTCCCTGAAGTAGGCACTATTTTTATCTGTATCTTAAAGAGAGAAAAGCAAGAAGCAAAGAGGTTATAACTTACCTGACATCATGGAACCAGTAAATGTGGGAAGTGAGAGTTGAACACAGGAAGTCTGGCTCAGAATCTGTTCTCTCGACCACTGGGCTGCCTGCTTTTACAAAGCCATGAGTTTTCAGGGTACTGAACAATTAACGAGAACACGTTTGGTGGGGGGGAAGCAATAAACATACCTTCCTCTCCTCCCTCACATCACCCTTTGCTTCCGTTCCCCCCACCACCATTTTGCTGCCTGAATCCCTCCCCTAGCCTAACAAGGCCTTTGAACCTTCCTCTTTCTTGCATCTTTTTTTTTTTGGTGATGCTGGAAATTGAACCCAGGGCCTGTGCACGCGAGGTAGGCACACTCTACCCACTGAGCTATATCCCCAGCCTAACCTTCCTCTTTCTGCACTAGCATCATCTATTCATGGCTCCTCCTGTGCTTTGCGCACCTTGCTCCCTCTGCCTTGAGCAGGTGCAAGCAGCCCCTCAGGCTCCAGGGTTCCTAGATGGGCCTCCTCATTCCTTACAGAGTCCTTTGTCCTCATATTTTACAGAACTGTGCAGGTCTCCTGTACAACTGTGTGACTGCAGATGAGCAGTTCCAGAAACAGGTCAGGTGGTGCTGGAACACAGCCTGTTGGACAGTGTTATAGCAGCCGGTCTTGCCTATCCTATCCCATTGGTACAGGTTCTCTGCATGATCATGAGGAACATCACTCAGCCTGGCTGAGCTTCCTCAGCCTTGGAAATGGAGATGGCAATCCCAGGGTTATTCGTGGAAAGTTCTGAGCATAGTACTGAACATAAATCTGTCCACCCTTTGCCTTCCTCATTGCTTTGTGGATGTCTGCTGCATCTCTAGATGGCAGCCCTACATTGGACCCTAACAACTAGCCTCATGCTGGACCATAGCTCCTGCCAATACGTGCAGATGAGGAAACAAACATACCCTCCGCACTGGATGAATTTGAATTGAATTGCATCGGGGAGGAATGGCTTTGGATATCCTCAGCTGTCAAGGTTCTTTTCTCTTCCCTTAGAATGTGCCAGAGTCTTCCATGCTGCAGGTGCTAAGCTGGTGCTCTGTGGCCGGAATGTAGAGGCCCTTGAAGAACTCACCAGAGAGCTTACTGCTTCTCATACCTCCCAGGTGAGCCCAGGGCATGTTTTCCAAGGGGAAGGGCTCTGGTAGCCTCCTTAGGAGACAGCAGGCCACTCTTGGGCTGCTGAACTGAAGAACATTTGTGTGGTCAAGCTGTACAGGGGAAGCAGCAGGACTCCAAGCAAAGGGGGCCACAGCCTGAGGAGGGACTATCTTCACATCCCACATTGCCACCACTGACTAGGCTGTGGATTGAGGAAGTTCCTTCTGTGGGAATGCTTTCCCAGCCTTTTACCTGGCTTGTCTCCACTCACCTGGTGGGGATTGATGATGATTTAAGATTTTTAAAATTGTTTTAAAATTATACACACACACACACACAGCCTACATTTTGTTTATCCATCCATCTGTCAATGAATAGCCTGTTGGTGAACTTGGGTTGTTTGTGCTTTTTTACTATTGTGAACAGTGCTGCTATGGATGTTGGTGTTAGAGTCCCTGCTTTCCTTTTTTTTTTTTTTGATGTATACCTAAGAGTGAAATTACTCATTGATATGGGTAGTTTTGTTCACTTTTGAAGGGCTGCCAAACTGGTCTCCAGAATAGCTGCACCATTTTACATTCCTGCCAGTAATGCACAGGGTCTGGTTTTCCACACTTGACATTTTTGGTGATATTGTTGGTGATGGTGGTTTTTAACTATACCCATCCTAGGAAGGGTGGGTTTTATAGTTTAAACTCTTACATTTAGGTCTTTACTCTATTTGAGTTATTTTTATATGTGATATTAGGTAAGGGTCTAATTTCATCCTTTCATGTACATATCCAATTCTCCTAAAACCCATTTTTTGAAGTCTGTTCTTTCTTCATTGAATGGTCTAGCACTGTTGTCAAAAATCATTTGGTCATGGTTGGGCATGGTGGTACACACCTGCAATCCCAGCAACTTGGAAGGCTGAGGCAAATGGATTGAAAGTTCAAGGCCAGCCTCAGCAACTTTTTAGCAAGACCCTATTTCAGAATAAAAAATAAAAAGAGTTGAGGATATAGCTCAGTTGAAAATGCTCCTGGGTTCAATCTCCAGTACTGGAAAAAAAAAATTGATCATATATTTAAAAGTGTATTTCTGAGTTCTTTATTCCATTCCATTGGCTGATATGCTTGTCCCTTGTCAATAATATGCTGACTTAATTACTGTAGCTTTGTAATAAGTTTCAAAATCAGGAAGTGTGAGTGCTTTAACTATGTTCTTTTTCGGGATTCATTTGCTATTTAGGGACCATTGCAATCCCATGTGAATTCTAGGATTTTTTTTTTTTTTTTTTTCTGCAAAAGATGCCATTGGGGGCTGGGGTTGTGACCCAGGAGTAGGGCACTTGCCTAGCATGTGCAAGGCCCTGGGTTCAATCCTCAGCACCACAAGAAAATAAATAAATAAAATAAAGGTATTGTGTCCAACTACAACTAAAAAATAAATATTAAAAAAAAGCCATTGGGATTTTGATAAGAATTGCATTGAACTTATAGATCACTTTGGTAGTATTGTGAAATTAACAATATTGACTTCCAATCTATGAACATAGGATGTCTTTCCTTGTATTTGTGTCATTTTTAATTTTAGTCAGCAAATGTCTTCAGTGTGAAAATCTTACATTTCCTCGGTTAGATTCATTCCTCAGTATTTCCTAACATCTTTTGCTTTCCTAACATCCTTTTCACAATTTATTGTTCCTGTATGGAAACAGCTGATTTTTTTTGTTGTTGTTATTTTGATCTTGTACCCTGCAGCTTTGCTGAATTTTTTAGTTAGCTCTTAATAGCTTTCATGGGATTTGCTGCCATTTTCTATATATAGAATCATGTCATCTGCAAACAGAGATAGTTTTATCTCTTCCTTTCCAATATGGGGGACGTTTTCTTTTTTTCTTCTTCTTTGTTTTTTATATAATACTTTATTTATTTATTTATATGGTGCTGGGAATTGAACCCAGTGCCTCACACATGTTAGGCATGTGCTCTGCCACCAAGCCACAACCCCAGCCCCGGGGACGTTTTCTTGTCTCGTTGCTCCAGTGAGGACTTCCCAGTGCAGTGTTGCACTTTACATCTGTTGGGATGCCCTCCACGTTGTGTTGCTTAGCTACTCATTTCTCTAGCACAGGACTTTATAGCATTCTTCACAGTTACAGAATTAATCTGTGCCTCAGAGGGACAGGTTGTTGGCTTCTGCTATGTCCTCATTACATGGTACATGTAAATATTATTTCATTAAGAAATGAGTAAAAGTGACTTAACCTGAGAAGAACAGGACCCCTCTGTGAGCCACTGAACGTATTAAAGTTGGATAGCACAAAGCAGCAAGGATAGCTATGGTTAATAGCTTCTGTGGTTACCTGCTACAGCAGTCCACATATGTGACCTGTCCTGGGGAGCTTACAACTGGGCTTCTGAAAGTAGGAGAAGCCCAGGTCATATCTCTTGAGGTGCAGGCAACTTTAGTTCAAGATTAGAGTTGTCCAGGTCAGGGGTGACCACTGTAGGCAGGGTCACCCTGTAGTCCTCATCTCTTCAGAAAAGGACTGCTGCTGTAACCCATGTTGTTTCGTGTCCATTATGTTACTCCCTGGACTCTGAAAAGCAGGGACACATAGCTATGGGGCCTGTCACTTATCAGGTATATTTGGTGTCTTGTGTTTGGCCAGAAGCAGACGCACAAGCCTTACACAGTGACCTTCGACCTCGCAGACACAGGGGCTACTGTTGCTGCAGCAGCTGAGATCCTGCAGTGCTTTGGCTATGTGGATGTACTCATCAACAATGCTGGGATCAGCTACCGAGGGACCATCACAGACACCACGGTGGATGTTGACAAGAGGGTCATGGAGACAAACTACTTTGGCCCTATTGCTCTAACAAAAGGTAACAGTCTTGGGTTTAAAGAGGAAAGAGTGTGATACGTTGGCATCTTTTTTGTTCTTGGGCTGTATGCCGCCTACCCCCATTTGCTGTTTTACCCTGCTATGGGTGTGGTCACTGTAGTTTGAATGTTTGCTTTTTGCAGGTTTCTATTAGCATTCTCTCTGTATTAGCCCTTTATCAGGGTCTTCCTCTAGCCACAGCCTCCTTGGCTAGCACTGCCTTGCTGTGGTGTCTGTAGACTCCTTTGTGGTGGGGATATTTTGATATCTAGCTAGACTTCAGTCCAGGGAACAGACTCCCCATAGGACAAGGAACTGTGCTGCCCATTGTGGGTGGTTACTCTGTCTGTGGACTTCCTCCTGCCTCTTTCCTCTGCTGCATGGCTCTCCATCCTGAGGAGCTGTCACCAGATGCCTTTGGAAATGTCAGGCACAGTGACTGGAAGATGGTGTCTAAATCCCTGCTCTCTCCCCTCAGCACTCCTGCCCTCCATGATCAAGAGGAGGCAAGGCCACATCGTCACCATCAGCAGCATCCAGGGCAAAATCAGCATTCCTTTTCGATCAGCATGTGAGTTCCCCCCCAAAAAACCATCCTTGTTTTCTTCTTATAAAAATAACACATTTACCGTCCTGAAATCAGACATTGAAGAAATACCCTACATGGAACGTGAAGGAAGTTCATCAAAATGTGTTCTCTGGAGCCACATACCTGGGGTCAAATCCCAGCACTGCTTCTTACCCACTGTGTAACCTTGGGCAGGTGTCCCCACCTCTCTGGATTCATCTGTATTTGCACATAGGTACAAGTCCCAGCACCAGTCTAAAGGAGCTGCTGTGAGTACAGTATCTGAGAGCTCTGCCCTGGGTGCTGCACACACTGCTTCTCTTACTGTGTTGTTTACTAGCGTCAGCCCACTGATAAGGTTGTTTTATCACTTTGGAGCATTAGCCTCCAATTTTTTTCTACATGTAATCAAACAAAATTGGGATCATGCCAGTTGCAGTGGCACATGCCTGTAATCCCAGCAACTCTGGAGGCTGAGGCAGGAGGATTGCAAGTTCAAGGCCATCCTGGGCTTAAAATGAAAAGGGCTGGGGATGTAGCTCAGTGGTAGAGCACCTCTGGGTTCAATCCCCAGGACAAAAAAAGGGGGGGAGGGGGAGGGGACCCCATCATGCATGCTCTTTTGGAGCTTGCTTGTCCCACCTGGCTGTCTGACTTTCCATACCAGCACATGTGGATTTACCTTATCCTTTTAAGTGGCTTTATAGTAATATGGTGAGTGGATGTTTGAGGAGCTTTTCCCTTTTCAGTCCTTTAAATGATTTGCCACAGAGAACATGCTTGAATGTTCATATCTCTGGGCACTTAGAGGGGGGTTTCGATATGATGAATTCCAAGAAGCATAAATATTAGATAGGACCAAATAATTAAAACTGCCAAGTTGACTTCCAGTTCACAGGTTTCCCTCCACGTAGGAGAGGGTCTATACCACAGTCTAAGGTGTCATTTCTTCTGTCGCTCTGCCCTCACGTTGTACCAGCAAACACACAGAATGTAGTTGTTGGTGTTTGGGGGTTTTAAAAGACTTTAAAGGCCACTTCACAAACTGTCTCAGTAGCTCCTTTCTTTGCTTCATCTTCTGAAAGAAAAATATGACTTGGGACAGCCTCACCCGCTCTCAGTCACTTCCCAAAGCCAGCCAGGGCCCGGCACAGGGAGACCAGTGAAGGAGGCCTGGGCTGTGTCAGCAATTTGAAAACACAGTAATACTCTGCTTGATGATAAGATGGAGCAACCATTTGCACTAAAGATGGAACAGAATCGTGTTCTTCCCCCCCGAGGTCTTAATTCCAGCTACATCTTTTGGTTTTAGTTTTATGTGCTTGGATCAGTCACTTAACTTTTCTGACCCTTAGTTTCTTACCTATCAGTGTGACTTACAGTCATCATACATTTCCCAGGGCTGGTACCAAGATGAAATGAGGCAACTAGAGATGTCCTATGTAAACTGGAACAATATTTGTTTCTATAGTTGTTATTTCTCTTTTTGCTAATATTCCATGTCAACCCTTAGAGCATACACAGGCAGTCACTTAAGGCTGCCAAAATGATCCCCCACCCCCAAACCACCATGTATAATCACAGATAATCATGCAAGTAAGGTAGAATGTTAATAGATAAATCAGGGTAAGAGATATACAGAGTTCTTTGTACTAAATTATTTCCACATTTTACTTTGATTACACCCCACTGATTTCTATTCTCTAATTGACCAGACTGTGTGTGCCTCCTGGGCAAGTGTGTCAGCTCAGCCTCCTCTCCCTTCTGCTGCTACCAGGAGAACCACATCAGGAGAAGCCATGAACTGTAACACTGCAGTGCAGAGGAGGGACAAAGTGATGGTGACAGTGTGACAGGAATGGGCTGCACAACAGCTGAGAACACATAGCCTAAGAGCTTGAGACCCAGTCACTGGTGTGGCTTCTGTCATGGAGACCCCAAGGATGACCCACTCTTCCTGCCCTTGGGCCTTGGCTGCCCCCTGGAATTATTCACTCCCCTAAAATCTACTCATTGAACCCTGGAATCACTGCCCAAATACAGTCTAGCTGATTCCTGTGACACTTCCTTGCTTTTCTCCTTCCTGTTTACTTGGCTGAGAGAAGCCCTTTTTTATTAAGACTAAAACGTTTAGGACCCAACTACGGGAAATTGATTTTCTGTGTTTCCCAAGAATATCACTGTAGGGTTACCCCCTCAGAGCACCTTCCATTAGATTGGGGAGCTGCTGCTGGGGAGCACAGGTGGCTCTGTTTTTGCAGATGGTGCACTTTCTAGCTTCCAGTTGAAGGTTCCTGCCTAGTTTGCAAAGGGAAGTACATCAGAAGCAAGCTTGGACATCATACACATGTGTGCAGGCAGGGATGCTCAGGCGTAGCGTGCTTAGCAGTGATAAAAACTGGAAGAGACCCATAAAGGTCCACTGATGGGGCCAGATCTGCCTGATGATCCCTTGGGGAGGATCAGGCAGCCAGAGCCATGTGATGGGTGGGTCTGCAGGGCCATCACAGAAAGTTACTTGCAGGAATAAAAGGAAGAGTATGAGCTCATTTCTATAAAAGAAATGTAAGATCCCATCTTATGTCTGTACCTGTACATAACAGATCCAAAAATAAATCCTAAGAAATGGCATTGGTCACCTCTGGGAACAAAATTGGAAAGCAGGACTTTTGCTTTTTTACTTTATGAGCATTAAACTTTTGTTTAACTTGGAAAAGTTTCAGACTTAAAGAAGAATTGTAAGAACAGCAGAAACATGTACCCTTCACCAAGATTCCCCAGTTAACATTTTCCCTTATTCTCTTATAAGTGAGTTTACAATTATTTTTTCTCAGTCACGTGAGAATCTGGTGACAGATTCCCCTTTATGCCTAACCACTTAAGATTTCCTGACAACAAGGACATAGAGCACTTCTCAAATCAGGACATGAATATTGCTATAAGGCTTAAATCTTACATTATAAAACCATGTTTTAAACAGAGAGTAAATGGGAGTGAGTAGGTGGGCCTTGGGCCCTACCCACCTTGGCACACTCACTGCCTCTCTGCCCATGTTTGCAGATGCAGCCTCCAAGCACGCAACCCAGGCCTTCTTTGACTGTCTGCGTGCTGAGATGGAACAGGATGGGATCCAGGTGACTGTCATCAGTCCCGGCTACATCTATACCAACCTCTCTGTAAATGCCATTACCGCGGATGGGTCCAGATATGGAGGTAAGGCCTGGTTGCTCTTGTATGAAAAGCTATCAATCAGCCCTAGTGAAATGTGTAGCTCTTACCTACCCCAGTGATTGTTGTCATTTTTCATTTAGAATATGATTTTTAAAGCTGAAAAACTTGGCATGGTATTGGCTGTAGGTACCGATTGTTATTTAATCTTCACTTACCACCAAGAACAGACCTTAGCCTGAGCATCACCACTAAAGCTTTCAGAACAGGAGGCCTAGAGGTAGAGGACTTAGTGGAATAGAAAGGAAGTCCCTAACCTGAATTGCCCCTAAATAGCCAGCTAATGTATTTCTAGATCCCAAGGCCCAAATAGTATTTTCTTTTTTTTTAGTGCAGGGGTGGGTACCCAGGATTGAACCCAGGGCGCTCGACCACTGAGCCACATTCCTAGCCCTATTTGGTATTTTATTTAGCGACAGGGTCTTAGTTGCTTAGCTCCTTGATGTTGCTGAGGCTGGCTTTGAACTCGCAATCCTCCTGCCTCAGCCTCCCGAACTGAGCTGTTGGGATTACAGGCGAGTACCACTGCACCAGGCCCAAGAAGTATTTTCACTATCAAGACTAAGGGAATTAACTTTGGGGAAGTGTGGGTGGCTTGACCTGAATGGTCCCTCCTCAGTATATTGGAGAAATGACTGGCTTCAGGAACAGTCTTCAGGGTAAGGCTGGGTATGGTGCAGTAATCTCCATCTTGCTTCAGTCAGAGGCAGCACCGAGGCTGACCTGCAGTCACCATTTGTGGGCCGGGCAGCCCCCCACCAGCATGCAAGCCAGGCAGACAGCAGTCAGCTACTGCTTCTCAAGTTAGGCAGCCCATGAGTTCTAGAGCTGCTGAAGCCTGCCTGCCTGAACTCAGAACAGAACTGCCCATCTCTACAGTATGTTCCACTGTGTCCTGCCTCCCTGGCTGTGGTCTCTTGCAGGTCTGTGCTGCAGCATCTGCCAAGGACATGCTGGGCTTGCACCAACCCCAGCCAAGTTTGAACCAAGACTACCCTGTCCTGGGTGGCAGCTGCTCTCTTCCGAAAGCAAATCTCTTTGTGGCACTTTACAATTAAGCAGTAATTAAAAACTTCCCATTCTTTCATTAACCACAGTGAGAACAGATACTGGTAAGGAAGCTCGGGCAGACTGGATAGCTTCTGAAGGTATCAAACTGGGTGTGCTAGTGGCCTGTGCCTGCTGACTGAGCCTACTCTGCTGGCAAAATGTCAGATCACTAGTAAAGAAGGGTTAGTAACCTTTACACCTCCTAAACTACCCACAGCTGACTTCTCCAACAGCTTAAAGTGAATGACATGTTTCTTCCTGTCCCTCATCCAGCTAACATGAAATTGGGAGTTGGGACATCTGTCTACTCTCTACTCAGCTGGTGGTACATGTATGGGTCAGAAGGCCCTCCCCACTTCAAGAGATGGTACAACAGTCTCGACTCATTTGTTGTTCCAAGAGCAAAAATGTCCAAGATCAGGAAGCTGCTGCTCAGGTGTGAGGGGCTTGCTCTATGAGACCCTACCTTGGCCGGCCTTCTGCTTTTGTCATCAGACCACCAGGCAGATGGACTCACATTGGTTCCAATCACTGACTGGGGTCCCCAGTCTGTCTTGTCCCCATATTCCACCCATATCTCCCTTACCCTCACTTACTTACTTAGTAACACAAAATGGTTCCTATTTCCTCTGGATATAAAACCTCCAGGGATAGAGGCATGCCACCTGCTTCCTGGAAGACTCTGGGAACAGCTTCACAGTGGGGAGTGCAAAAAGCTGACCTAATGGCTCCCGTCAGCTCCAGTCCTCAAGAGAAGGTCCTCTGCTTTCTAGTTCATGTGTTGCTTTTCTTCTTTTAGCTGTTGACAAGAACACAGCCCAGGGCCGAAGCCCTGCAGAGGTGGCCCAAGATGTTCTTGCTGCTGTGGGGAAGAGGAAGAAAGATGTGATCCTGGCTGACTTGCTGCCTTCCTTGGCCATTTATCTTCGAACTCTGGCTCCTGGGCTCTTCTTCAGCATCATGGCCTTCAGGGCCAGAAAGGAAAGAAAATCTAAGAATTCCTAATCCTGGCCAGAGCTAGCAGCTCCAACCAGTTTGAGCTAGGATGAGAAGCAACACTTCCCCAGGCTTGACTGCTCTTCAAGGGACAGCTGTGCTTGAGACTTTAATGGTAATTTTCCCTCCAGGTGGAAAAGATTGAAGAAACTTTTCTCCTGCAGGTCCATGATGCAACCCCAGGCAATGAGCTTCTTCCTAGAGGTGAGGGATAAGCACTTAAGGAATAAATATGGAGATGGGTTTCAACTCTAAAAACATGAAATAAATGATAGGAATAGTAAGAGTCATAAACCTCAGTGACTATTAGAACTGAAGCATGTCCTTTGAATTCCAGCCTTGATGACTCCTAGAAAACTGTATTGGAATCAGATGTTATAACATCACCTGACCCAGGTGTTCGAGTTTGACATATCCAAGACCACTTAACCCATTTGCTTTGGAGGGGACAACCACCAGCACTTGGGAGAGAAGGTTGTATTTTTAGGAAATCATTATTCATATCCCTTTCCAGGATCCTGTGATAGCCCATTTGATATAGAAAATGGTGGGCTACTGTGTGATGGGTTCTATGGCACATCCCAAGTGATCCTGGCTTTAGCACCAAAAGGTATTCCCTATGTTCCTTCTTACCCTAACCACAACCTTAGAGGATGCCAGGCACCGTTCAAGCAGAGGAATTTCCTAAAGAGGCAGCAACCAGAGGGAGACCTCTGCATGGCCCTAGACATCCTCTAGGAAAAGAAACCTTTGGAGATTGGCCTGGTGAGCAGAGCTGAAGCAGCAGCTAGTTTCCAGGTGGAAGGATTTCATTTGCTGATTATAGCCAGAAAGAAGGCCTGGATCCACCTTTGATTTATTAAAAGTACATAGTTGAAGTTCTTGAGTGAGTCACTTCATTTAGGGAGAAGTTTTCCTATTAATGAGAATGAAGTTGAAATAGTAGGTCCACTGTAGACTTCCCCAAATTGGAATAAAAATGTCTAGCATATGATTTTGATGTCTGCACTGACCTAACTCTGGCTCTGTTCACTTTTGTTGTAAATAGCTGCCTCTGACAGGAGCCTGGGGTTACGGCTCTGGAGTATTTTAAGTTTCTTTTTTTTTTTTTTTTTTTTTTAAAGGGGGAGAGAGAGAGAATTTCAATATTTATTTTTCAGTTATCGGCGGACACAACATCTCTGTTTGTATGTGGTGCTGAGGATCGAACCCGGGCCGCACGCATGCCAGGCGAGCGCGCTACCGCTTGAGCCACATCCCCAGCCCCGATTTTAAGTTTCTTGGGAGTAGACGAACAAGTGGATGATTAGCTGGGGCCCTGGCTCACAGCACATCCTGGACATTCCAGAGCCTTGGGTAAAATGTGAATATACACAAGATGGGTGGTTCTTTATCTTGCACAGGAATCACCATCCCACTCCTGACATCAGAGAGAGGGTTTCTTAGTGTCTGGGGATGCTGGGGCTGAGACAGCAGCAACTGTTCCAGAACTAGCCCAGTCTCGAGTGAAGTGAAACTGCCAAGCATGTAGCAGGTTTAGGGATAGGGGCTCCCTCTCTAAATGGAGCAAGAGAACACCTCTTCTTAGACATTTATTGACTGGCACTTTTAGAATGGCTGATGTCCAGCTGCTGTTCCTTTCTTGTCTATTAAATAAAACCATCAGCATTGGATATACTGCCCTCAAAATGAGAGTTCAGCAGTGGTGTCCTCCATCTTTAGAAGATAGGGAACTGCAAAGCCATTGGTGAGGGTGTTGCTCTGGGAGCCACCGTGGTAGGTAGTTATGAGCCACCAAGCCTTTTCAGCTTGCAGCTGTGGTGCAGGGAGCTTGGAGCACCTCAAGTTCACTTCTGGTGGACATGTGGTGGTTTCTTTGCCTAATATTATTTAAAACTCACTTTCTAAGATTTACTTTAGAAACTCTCTACATATTTTGACATATAAAGTATAATGTAAAATATAATTATTAATTGGGCTCTTCTTCAGCATCATGGCCTCCAGGGCCAGAAAGAAGAGAAAATCTAAGAATTCCTAATCCTGGCCAGAGCTAGCATAGATACGGCTACTTGCCAGAGGTTGAACATGGGACACCCTGCTCTTGAGGTTGGCAAATTCCAGGGAAGCTTTAATGTCAGAGGGATGCTCTTGGCCTCAGAGACCACAGCCCAAAGGGCTGGTCATCAGTGTGCTTCAAGTTCCCTGTTGCTCCTACAGTGTTATTTCAGGTACCTCTGGAGCTAAGCAAGCCTTTCTGGATAGAGTGCTGGTTTGGACAAATGGGAGACCTCCTGTCCTCATGTGGAGGGCAGCTGGGTACATCCTCCTGGGGCCAAGTCTTCACCTGCCCAGCCTGCCTGGCGAGCTTATTCCAAGAGGGCAGCTCGCCACAGCCTGGCTTTGGCTTGTGGACTCTGAATAACCTTCATTTTAATCTTGGATTTTTCAAACCAGTGTTTGAATGTAAGCACTTGCCACCAGGGGTAGCAGTGTTGCTGCAGTTCCAGTTTAGCTTTTCTGTCATTGGGGGTTTTTCTGGTTTTTTTTTTTTCGTTGTTGTTGTTGTTTTGTTTTTGGCTCACTTTCAATCTTGAATTCTATAGGGAGGTCTAAAAACCACGACATTTAATTGGTTCTGCCTTCAGATATCTGATAAAGTTCAAAGACACTTTCCACTTTCCTTTCCAAACCTTTTGGTGTTCCGCTGGTGCTTGGGCAAGAGCAGGCCATCTTGTACTTCCTGCCCAAAACCGAGACTGAAAACTAAAACTAGCTTTTCCTTCCCAGCCAGCACGGCTCTACGCAGTGTAGAGGAGGAAATGGTGAGGACATGGCCCCTTGGGCATATAGCCTGGCTCACAGCAAGTCTCCCAGCCTCCTGAGACAGGTAGGCGTCCCAGTGCTAGACCAGACGTGAAACTTGGAGGAGCCGAGAGGCTGTGGAGGAGACACTGGTGGAAAGAGCCAGCCAGGGTCTGCCCTTCACATTGCCTGGTTAGTTGTCTCTGCTTCTCTGAAACTGGATGGGGTGGGTAGTTAAGATTAAAGTGGCTTGTAGATTCCCTTAAATGACCCATGTGGGACTTGGGCGGATTTTCCACAGCAGGACCTCTGGGTCATGTGGCCTTTGTTTCCTCTCAGTTCTCAGTTACTGAAAGCTGTATGACACAGGTGAGCATGAGCCACTTGTCGAGGACCCTGCTGTGTGTGACAGCCTCTCTGGGCAGGAGGGAGGTATACGTTGGCTGCTCTCAAGGCCTTGTCTGGGTCACACCAATCCCTGCCCTGCTGTCTGCAGAGGCACTGCAGCTTCACTTGTATGACTAGGGACCACATAACTACGATGGCATTTCACAACCTGGGTTGGTACACCAACAAGAGACACTTTGTTAAGTGTGGCCTGGGAAATGGCAAAGGAGCGTCCGTTTGTACCTGGTTTCTATTTTGGTTGAGGGCGTCTCCTTGGCTGACCTGAGGTCCCACAGCCTGTCCAGTTCTAGCCACCTCCCCCATGAAATCTGATGTGCAAAAAGAGCACAGCTAGGCCAGTCATGGGGCTCCCTTTCCAACTCTGAACCTGTCTGTTACAAAAACACATACCATGCTGTCCTGCCCAGCAGGCTTGGAAGCCAGTGCTCACAGCCTGAGTTGTGGGCAGCGCATTTCAGCTTGTCCTGCACAATTGGGATGAGGCCTGTTTGTCCAGGATCTCTTGTAGTCTGTAATTACCATTTTATTGTTCCCACTGGCCAAAGGCCAGCATGTAAACAATACTGTACACCTGACATTTTATCACTCAACAATTCAGGGACACTGTCAAAGTTTAAAATGTTTCGTGGGCCATGGTACTCTTAGAAGATTTGGATCTCCCCTACCAAAATGGCGTAACCGCCCCAGAGCCTTGCTGTGTACCATGGATGAAGCGCCCTCATGGCTCTGTGGCACAGTTGGGTGAACGGTCAGCCTGTCTGTCTCCTGAAGACTGTCCTTTGTAAGTGCTGTGTGGCTGTGAGGGGAGAACTGGGCCGCTGAGGCATCAGCCTTTATAAAGGGGTCTATTGTCCATTTATCCAAAACCTCAGCAGGAGTGTGGCAGACAGTGCATAAGATGACTTTTGGCTGAGGAAAGAGCCCAGCAAGGGGCTGGGCTGCTGTGGATTAGCCCCCAAGGCTATCCAGGGTGCTTTCCTGAAGGTTTCCAGGGCTCTTCCCTTGGCCTAGGACATGGGTTGAATTTGGTCCACATCAGGAACAGCTGTGGGTGCTTTAAAAAACCAAAGATGTTAGCACCTGTGTCCTCCTAAATCAGAATTTCTGGACAAAGGCTTCTGGGCCCCAGAATTTCCCAAAAGAGAACCCAAAGAGAGACTCATGATCTCTAGGCACCATCACTTTACCATGTCCCTGAACACCAGCATGTCAGCAGTGCTGACCCCAACCACAACAAGGCCAAGGTGAGCCAGGCTATCTGGGCAGGGGCTGCTGGCCCCAGGACCTCAGATCCAGACCTGTTCTTGCTAAGTGGTGACACTAGGCTGAAATGAGGAGCAGAAGGTGTCCGTAGTGCCTGCATAACTCAGGTACAGCGGGAGCTGCAAGCACCATTATGGACAGAGAGAACAGCAGAAGTTGAAATTCTCATAATTTTAATAATGGTCAATAGCTTCTGGTTGGCTCTGAATGGTACAGTTAAACAATATACTTCAAGACCCCCCCAAAGCGCGTTCACACCCCCTCAGTAGCGTTGGCTTCCATCCACATTCCACTGCCCAATCAGACTTCCACAGCCTCAGAACCCCTCCTGGGTTATGGAAATCCACATCTTAGTGTAATGAGCTGAAAAACCCCTTGGTATACCCATGATCTGTGTTCTTTTTTAAAAATAACAAGTATTAAACCAAACACCTTCCCAGGCTGCCTTGCAGAGCAAGAAGTGTTACTGTGGCAATCTGAATCCTCTCCTCTCTCGCGGGCTGTGTGGCTCTGCTCCTCTCCCTGCTCTACTGAAGTCATACAGCGTAGAGTTCGTAAATCTTCTTTACACAGTACACCAGGGCGGCCAGTGCTATCGTGTTGTGCAGTCTCTTTCTGTGCAGGTCGTCCTTCCGGACCAGCACCACCGGGGTGGAGGAGGTGAGTGTGTGCAGAGGCAGGCGGGACAGTTTATAGGCATCGTACTCCACTTGGTACTTGCAGCAAGGGTCAAACTGCCAGGAGATCCCGTAGAGGGTGCAGCAGGCCAGGCTCAGCGCACCAGCGGGCAGGGAGATGTAGTGGGAATAATCTAAGGGCAGTGCCAATGGGGTGAAGAGGCAGGCAGTACCCGCCAGCACGGTCGTCTTATGCAGGCAATTGCCCACGGTGATCCAGCGCGCAGTCTCATCGCCGATGCGGGTGGGCTCAATCACAATGTACTTGTACTGGGCTTCCAGGGCCTGCTCCAGCTCATATTCAAACTGGTCTTGGGCGTTCTCCCCATTGTAGATCTCGTGCACGATGTAGCAGTCCGTGGCCGACAAGCTCACCCTTTGATGGGGGAGAAAGACAAGGCGGTTAGGCTGAAGCACTGAACTGGGTTTCACTAAGATGCTGGAAGCATCACTTATATGTTTATCTGCTCTAGAACCCAACAGACAAGATAATCAGTAAACATTTTTCTTTCTGAGAGAATGAAAGAACAAAATGAAAGATGAAGAAAAAGGAGTAACTGGTGCATCTGACAAGCCACCACACTGTATGCCAGCTTGCTGGGGAGCGTAGTGTGGCACCCTAGCAGACTGCCAAGTTGGCACACAGCCCAAAGGGAAAAAAGTGATTGCATCACAGAATGCCACAGACCCGAACACAGCAGATGCACAAGGTCAACAGCTCGGAAGCTGGTCTTGGATTGTCAGACAACTGCAGGACGGTTTTTCTATGGAAACCAACATACCCCCCAGGACATGATACTGAACAACCCTGCCCTTTGCTCAGTTCAAAAGTGGCCATCCGTCGTTGCACAACTGAAAACAAAAAGGGACAGCTTCACCTCAGGGGCCCCCTGGGAGGACAGGCACAGCAGGCCCAGGAATAGCAGCTACTCCGGGGAAATGCAGCCCTCTCTGAGCTGAGAAAAGAGTAGCAACTCATAGGCAGAAGCATCTGTGGGGTTTCTCAATCAGGCAGCCTAGATGATGGCCCAATTTGGACCCTAGGACTCACCACTGAGGGCTACTCTCATGCCCCAAAAGACATTGTTCACAGGGATCTGCCTCAAACCGTTGCTTCCCCCTGGCACTGCAGATGGATGACATGATCCTGACCAGGTAAAGAGGAATCTGTAACTGTAAGGAAGGGCTCAGCTCTGTGTCAAAGCCACATGGCAGCTGGGCCTCAGTCCCAGCAGCAAGCATGGGCTGAAGTGGCTTGTTAGGCAATATGAAGTCTTTGATGCACATTTCCTATCCAAAGCAGAATCTTCTCACACACAGGACAGGCAAACCTAAGAACAGGGCTGCACAGCCCTTTCCACATCTCCTGGGGCTTATTTCAACCTGTCCAGATCTAAGCCTACACAGTGCCATCCAGCATGGACTGCTTCTCCTAGTTTTACGCCCTCTGCTCGCTTCACAAGATGCCTTCTTCAGCTGGATGTGGTGCACACACCTGTAATCCCAGCGATGCTAAAGCAGGAAGATCGCAAATTTGTGACCAGTAAACAACTCAGTGAGACCCTGTCTCAAAAGAAAAAAGAAAGGGGCTGGAATGTAGCTCAGTAGTAAAGCACCCCTGGGTTCGATCTCCAGTACAAAAAATGAAGTCTTCATCCAAGCCTCACAGAGACATTCAAAACACAGCCCTGTGTCACATATGCCTCAATGAAAAATAGCCCCTAGTCCCTAAACCTGGTCGTCACCACTTCCCCACCCAAATCTATGCCCCTCCAACCAGGGGTGTCTGGCCAGGGGCTGATTCTCCCTGACAGGAACTAGGCTCCTTCAGTGGCCAACAAGAAGCACAGCATAAAGCGTTCACAGAAGGCCCAGCCTACAAGGCTGGTCTCTGCAGCCACACTGCCCACACAGCAGTGGCTAAGGCCTAGCCTACGCAGCTGGTCCCAGCAGCCATACCAGCACACAGGGCTGAGCTGAGTACCCCAGGGTGGCCACAGACACTGTGGAGACCAGAGAAGAACCCTCTCAGCCCACCACAGGAGGATCCCAACCCTCCCTCAAAGAAACAGCATGCAAGGGCACAGTGGAAACTGGACTGCAAGAAACAGGTGACCAGAGAGCCTGACAGACTAGACTCCTTCCAGTTGTCATTTTTGGACAGGATCTGGCACTTTATTTCATTTATCTGGGGGAATGGAGCAGCCCACATGCTAAGCTCCAGCCAAGATTCAGCACTTTAAAAATTCCCTTTTAGGGCTGGGGTTGTGGCTCAGCGGTAGAGCACTCGCCTGGCAAGCGAGCTTTCAATCCTCAATCTGGGTTCAATCCTCAGGTCCACATTAAAATAAATAAATAAAGGTATTGTGTCCAACTAAAAAAGTAAATATTTTTTAAAAATTCACTTTTAGTAAACAGACAAGGAAACCTCAGAGGCAGGGTTTCACTCTGACTGGATAACAACTAATGAATGTTCTTATGTGATCACATAAAAAATGAAAGTCAGCTAGGCACAGTGGCGCACATCTGTAATCCCAGTGGCTAGGGAGGCTGAGTCAGGAGAATCTCGAGTTTAAAGCCAGCCTGGGCAATGGCAAGGTTCTTAGCAACTCAGGGAGACCTGTCTCTAAATAAAATACAAAATAGGGCTGGCGGGACTGGGGTAGTGGCTCAGTGGTGGAGTGCTCGCCTAGCATGTGTGAGGCACTGGGCTCGACCTTCAGCATTGTGTCCATCTACAATTAAAGAAAAAAGTACATTAAAAAAAAAAAAAAAAAGAAGAAGAAAGAAAGGGATGGGGATGTGGCTCAGTGGTCAAGTGCCCCTGAGTTCAATCCCCAGCACCAAAAAAAAAAAAAAAAAGAAAAATCATAGGTAAAGGGCTGACTGTGCACCCATATGCCAAGGGAGGGGATCCCACTCAAGATGGGAGCCCCTTTAATAAAAGGCTCTGGCTTGGACCCAGAAAAAAAGAACTCTTTATCCTGGAAAGGTATCTGTAATTAAACTGAGCTAAGGCAACGCCTGCTAATTAAATCACAGGCCCTGATTAAACTGTGCACTGGAGAGAAATAACTCCCTGGGGTCAGACAAGAAACCTCAACATGGGATGTGGCCACAACAGCCTGTGACACGTTATGCCAGTGACTGGGCTGTCAAAGACGCATAGGAAGCCGAAGAAATGGGAAAGCAGGGTTTCCGTTTAAGTTTCTTTGTAAAGTTTCTCCTTCTGGAGAAAATTCAGGTGACTGCAGCTGTTTCTCTCAAGCAGAATTCAGCATCTTAAAAGCCACCTTAAGCAGACAAATAAGGCAGCCCAAATCAGGGTTTCACTCTGGCTGGGCGAGAAGAGGGGCTGAGTAGTCTCTGATGGTCACACAGAAATCAAAGTCAGTGCTAAGGGGTGACCGTGCTCCCTGGTGTGTGGGAGTGACAGGGTCTCTACTCCCAGGTGGGAGCATTTCTGGCTAAGAAATTTCCTTTAGGGTCATGTATATTAGCCAAGAGAGGCCGAGGGCCCCGAGAACAAGAGGCCTAAGGGATTAAACCATGCATCCATCTGCGAAACCAAAAAGGTGTTGCTTTCAAGCTAATTTGTGTCCTGCAGACTCTGAAAGTGAGGGGACAAGACACCTCACCATGGGGTGTCAGAGGTGAGTGCTCATCCCCATGCAACACTCAAAAGTTGGTATCAAGCTGATATTACAGAGTCTTCTCACCCAGACCCTGTTCCACCGTGCTGTCTTGCCCTTGTCTGCTGGCAGGCCTGCAGCCATCCTGAATGTATTTTTCACATGGTGTTTTTTCTCAGTGAGGAGCAGCCAGTCAAACCAGCACCTGGAGTGCTCCATCTTCCAAAAACATCAGAGGGCAGATGTCATCTTCCCCAGCTCCCTCTCCAAGCCCAGACGGCACCCATATCCACCCAGACCCACCCTGCCCCAATCCTCTGCATGGCAAGATCCCTCAGGTTCCTTGGGCAGGCATGGTAGATACCTCCCACCACTTGTCAAGACAGATTAGTGAGTGTATGAGTCCCAACATGTCTAGGAGTGACTCCAAAGACCTAAACTCCTGCCTTGCTGCTATTGTCCTGCATCCCAGCCCCACAGCATGGGAACAACAGCAAGCAGACACTGGGTCAGTAAAGTGCTCCCAAGGCAGTGGCCTTCTGTCCTCACTGGGTCCAGGCATCTGCTGCCCTCACTGTAGGTGGCCTCACGAATGCCACAGCCTGTAGTGAGCAAGTGTAGACATGGTGCGTCCACCTGATACTCACATCTGAGAGCTGGTTTCATAGATGGCTCCCCACTGCCTGTCAAGATCACTTTGGCTTCCTAGAGCCCCGCGTCTTACTGTGAGCAGCTCAGTCTGCTCCTATCCCATGGGCAAAACTTTATACATAGTATGAAAACAAGTACACGGCCAGCTGCAGGCGCCAGGTGCTTCAGACAAGAGCAGGCTCTGAAGAAGGCCCAGGAAGTGTCCTGTTTTACTGTCCCCAAAACCAACCACCAATTCTGCTGTAAAAGTCAGTTAAGGAAAGGGACTCTCATTTTCTGTCAGGTTGGGATAAAATCTGAAGTTTATAGAGAAGTGAATTTCCAGGATACCATAGGATTTACGAGGAAGGAGATGGCAAGATTCAGACCGCAACCAATCCAGACACACAGGAAGCAGGAGCAGCTCTGTCAGAGTCCGCCAGGCCAGGCCAGGCCAGGCCAGGCCAAGTACCCCATTTCCTGGGTGCTGGTGGAGGCAGGGTGCTGTCTGCCACTGTATAAGTACATTTTAAAGGGCTCAGGTCTGCACTGGTGATATGGTCTGTGGACTGTTCTACTTCAGAAACCGGTTGCTGAGTTCTCTAAGAGCCAAGTCCAGTCACTGCTCAACCATGCCAGCACTCACCCCAAAAGCTTAATTTTGCTTCTGGGTCAAATGCAACCCAGCTAAGAACCCAGTTGGAAGGCTGCCTTGAACCATTCAGAACATTATCAACTGATCTCCAGCTTACAAGGCCATGGGCCTTTGAACCTGAGTGGCCTGACCCCTGGTACGTGGAAGCAGACTTTTTAAAAAAGCAATACAGTCTCTCTTATGAGTATCCCTTATCAATATGAATAGCCCTTTCCAAATGCTTAAGAATAAAAGTGTTCAGCATTTGGGGATTAATGAGATGTCTTGGGGATGGGACCAAGTCTAAACATAAAACTCTTTTTTGTTTCACCTACACCTTGTAGCCTGAAGGTAAATTTACACAATATTTTTAGTGCACCTGCATTTTGACAATTACCTATCACACCAGGTTTTGTGTGGAATATTCCACTTGTGGCATAATATGGGCACTGAAAATGTATCAGATTTTGGAGTATTTTGGTATGCTCAACCTGTAGCCAGTTGGGATCTTTTGAACTCCAGGTTTCCTAAGAGGTCATATTTTTACTTTTCTCTGCATGTATGAAATGACCGCTGAGAGTCTACATTAAAAAGCAAACAAAAAGCAGCAGCAGTGATGGTACAGAACAGTGTTTATAATATACCATCTGTAGTGTAATTTTTTTTAAGTATCTATTTGCTTTTATACGCACAGAACATTTCTGGAAGGAGACAAAAAGACCTGAGAATCTGTCACTAAGGAGGGAACTGAGTGGCTCAGGAAGGGGGTCTCTTTTTTTTTTACTAAATGACCTTTGACTCTTTTACACTTGGCATAATATCTGGCACTTCAAAAATCACTAAGTGTAAGGCTGGGGCCGGGGCTGTGCTCAGTGGTACAGCGCCTGCCTCGCATCTGTGAGGCACTGGGTTCGATCCTCAGCATCACATAAAAATAAATAATTTTGTCCAACTACAACTAAAAAAAAATATTAAAAAAAAAATCACTAAATGCAGCTGGGGGCAGGCAACAGTTCAAGCAACTCCAAGGGCTGCCGCAGACACTGTGGTGCCTCAGTTCACGGCACCTGTGAGTAGGTGTTACGGGCCTGACTCCCTCCTTCCGTCTGCAACCCCATTTGGCCTTTGGGCCCTCAGTTTGCCACCAAGGGGAATCAGCTGGCGAAGAAGCCCCTGGGGAATGCTGCGTTACAGTCAAAGTGCACCACAGTGAAAACCCAACAGGACACAATATATCCCCTCTGGGACCTGGGCACCCTAAGAGTATACCAGGCAGCCTACTCAGAGACCAGACCTCTGTCCAGCCCATCGTGAGGCCAGACTTGAATCTCAAATGCAGGGACCCCCAGAGGCTGGTGACACCCCCCAAAAAGTCAAGAGGTATGCAAGTTTGTGCAAGCAGCCCTGTTTGGTGAGTGCAAGTGACTAATGAACTAAACTAACGCCACCAGAATGAGGGTGAACAGGTGCCACCTTGTGTGGGGGGGGCACATGCAGATTCCTCTTGTGCATGACTCCTGTGCAAAGTTAAAGGTGTAGCAGACTATGAGGAAGCACAAGAAGGGGGTTCACGAGCCAGAGCCAGGTGGCCTGTGCTGGGGAGGCTGATGTGGGCCAAGGAAAGGCTAGTCTTCTACTTGCTAAGCTCTACTTGTGATAAGCACAGGTTATTGTTACTTCCTAAATGTGGCAAATGCAATTTTAACACTTTAGTCTTTTGAAATGTACAGTTCAGTAGTGTTAAGTATGTCCACACTATTGTACAGCTGATTTCTAGAACTCTTTCCTCTTGCAAAAGCAAAACTCTGTGCTCATTTAATATCTTCCCATCCCCTGGCAATTATCCTACTGTCTGTCTCTATGAATCTGACTGTCCTACAGAACTCCTAGGAGTACTTGTCCTTCTGTGACTGGCTATTTCACTTAGCATAATGCCCTCAAGGTCCAGCCACATCGAAGCATGTTCCAGACTCTCCTTCCTTTTTAAGGCTGAATAGGGTTCCATTGTATAGCTACATCACACTGTGTTTATCCATTCATTTACCAATGGACACTTGGGTTGTTTCCACTTCTTGACTATTATGAATAATGCTGTTATGAACCAAGGTGTACAAGTATCTATTCAAGTCCCTGTTTTTCAATTCTTTTGTTTATATGCTCAGAAGTGGAACTGTGGATCATACAGCAATTCTATGTTCAATTTTTATGGACCTGTGGTAGTTTTCCACAGTGACTGCACCATTTTACCTTACCACCCTCATTTTCCCTTACCACAAATTTTTCCACATCTTCCCCAATACCTGTCCTTCCTCCCTCCCTCTCTCCTTCCCTTTGGATTAAACCCAGGGATGCTCTACCACTGAGCTATACTCTCAGCCCTTTTTGAGAGAGGGTCTCGCTATATTGCTCCAGATGGCCTTAAATTGGCGATTTTTCTGCTTCAGTCTCCCAAGTCACTGAGGTTACTTTCTTCTAATAGTAGCCATCCTATGAGTGTGGTAATGGTAACTCACTGTAGTTCTTTTTTTTTTTTTTTTTTTTTTAATATTTTTAGTTATAAATAGACACAATACCTTTTATTTATTTTTATGTGGTGCTGATGAAGATCGAACCCAGTACCTCATATGTGAGGCAAGCGCTCTGCCACTTGAGCCACAATCCCAGCCCCTCACTGTAGTTCTTATTTTTTTCTTTGCATGCTGCAGGTAGAACTCAGATCCTTACACTTGCCAAGCATGTTATGAGCTACACTCCCAGCCCTTGATTTATATTTTTATTGAGGTAAAATACACAGGCCACACAATTCTCCCACTTAAGGCAGACAATTCAGCAGCAGCTCAGCATTTTCAGAGTTGTGTAATCAAACCCACAATTTTGGAACACTTTCATCACCTCAAAAAGAAATCCTGGCTGGGTGTGGTGGTGTACAGCAATTCGGGAGGTTAAGGCAGGAGGATAACAAGTTCAAGTTCAGCTTGGGTAACTTAGTGAGACCCTGTCTTAAAAAAAAAAAAACTAGGGTTGTACAGCACACCTTGGGTTCAGTCCCCAGCACCACAAAAGAACCACAAAACCCAAACACCTGTACCTGTACCCACTAAGGACGTTTCCCATTTCCCCTAGCCTTTGACAACCAACATTCCACTTCATGACTTACGGATTTGCCACTTCTGGGCCTTCCATATAAACAGAATCATATGTGTTGTTTTATGACTGGCTTCTTTCATTTATCATAACTTAAAAAAAAAACAAAACTATTTTTAGTTGTAGATGGACACAATACCTTTATTTTATTTATTTTTATGTGGTGTTGAGGCACCCAGTGCCTCACACATGCTAGGTAAGTGTTCTACCATTGAGTCACAACCCCAGCCCTATCATCATGTTTTTAAGTCATCACGTTGTAGCTAGGTGCCATGACACACGCCTGTAATCCCAGTGACTCAGGAGGCTGAGGCAGGAGGAACACAAGTTTGAGGCCAGCCTCAGCAACTTAGCAAGACCTATCTCAAAATAAAAAAGGGCTGGGGATGTAGCTCAATGATGAAGAGCAACTGCATTCAATCCCCAGTACTAAAAAAATAAAAAATAAAATCATCATGTTGTAGCATATACACTTTTGATATAGTTAACACATATTCTTTAAAATATAAGACAGATAAATACATGAGGGAAGTCTATTGCTACACACAAATATGTATGTATGTGTATATATATAATTTTTCTTTGGGTGGTGGCCTAACAGTTGATCTCTAGATTTATTTTTTTCCATGCCTGTTTTTTATTAAAAAACAAATATGCTTCTTTTATAATGTGAAAATAATTATAAATGTTTTCATAAAAACAAAAACAAACTCACTCAAAAATCCACTACCCAGGATAACAGGAGGCAGCTCACTTCCAGCTCTGGAACCTTCTCAATGCCCATGGAGAAGCAACAAGGAACAAGCCCACCAATCCAGAGGTGTTCAGGAGCTGGGAGTTTCGCATGATTGAGGTATCGTGTTGGTATCACACTCCTGCAGTCCTGCCAGAAAAGGGGTGAACGGTCCCATTCCCCTTGCACTCAAGCAAGCAATGGCTCCACTGCTCTGCAAGTCTCCATCATTTCCTGGTCTTGCTGACCCAGGAGAACTCAATCTAACTGTAGTGCAAGCACTGGCTTTAGCCCACTTCCTGGAGTGGGGGCCCAGGCTCTCCCAAGTAGGGCTCAAGGGTGAGCTCACCTATAAAATAAAAAGGGAGACCTGGGCACAGCGATGCATGCCTGTAATCCCAGCTGACGCTGGAGGATCGCAAGTTTAAGACCAGCTTTAACAACCTGGCGAGACAGTCTCAAAATAAAAAAGGCTGGGGGTATAACTCAGTGGTAGAATGCTTCTGGGTTTCACCCCCAGTATCACACACACAAAAAAAACAAAGGGACTTTGGCATGAGTTCCTTGAAGGCTGAGACTTTACACCATGACACGCCCCCAGCACTGGGCCTGAATGTAACAGGTTCCCCCCCCAAAATAGATGGACATTTGTAATGAGTGACAGGAACAGAAAATGATGATACAATGATATAATTAAAATAACTGATGCCTGAAAATTTAAATTACGTCCATTATCAGCCTACTTTTCACTTTATATGTCATTCAATCACCATGTGTGACATGAGGTGCTGAATTCTTGTGGACAAGAATTCAGGTTACAGCTCACAGCCTGATGTTCTTCATTATAAAAACCGTTGATTCCCTAAATTTAATGGAGTGGAAACCTGTTTTTGGCTAACCAAGCATTGCTTCCTCAGGACCCTAAAGAAAATAGAAAGATTAGCAGGAAAATCCTATGTCACCAATTAAAGGTCACTGAGGACAGAAAGACACAGGCACATATGCCCGAAACAGTTCCAGAAGTCCAAGGAACTTTCACAGGGCACCTGACAACTTTCACCCATCTCAGAGAAAACAACATGTAAGAAGAGGTCACTCTCCTACTCTTCAGTCTGCTAATCAAGTAGCAATTTTGCCTCAGGAACAAGAACACAATACATCAAGTGTGGAAGACAAGGGGCCTGGCTTCAAGTTCTCTCTCACTTAAGTGGCTTTGTGTCCAAGAGCAAAACACCTTGCTAACTTGTGCCAGTTTCCTGTGTCAAATGGTGCCAAAGCATGCAGTGCCCTCAGGACCTGGGCCAGGTGTGCAAATCTGATTTGAAAAGCATCACCCAGTGTGAGGCACCTGTGACTATCTAAGTCAATTACAATTAGATAAGATGAAATAGATTCAGCCCCTCAGACACCCTAGTCACATTTCAAGCATTCAATAGTCACATGTGGCTCACAGCTGCCCTGATGTATCCCGGAGATACAGAACATTTCTGCCATGGCGGCAAGGACTTCTGCACAGCCCTTACCTCAACTGTTAAGGCTGCTGAGTGGTTATTGGCTTTTTATAAGACATGAGTGCGAATCCCGTGTCTGTTCATCTTATCCAGACCAGGAAGAAAAACTTCTACCACACAAGAGGGCCAGAATGGTAATCAAAACTGGCACAGGTTAGCAAGATGTTTTGCCCTTGGACACCAAACCAAGCTGGGGCTGGGACTCAGTGGCAGAGTGCAAGGCACTGGGTTCAATCCTTAGCACCACCTAAAAATAAACAAAATAAAGGCATTCTGTCCATTTACAACTAAATAAAATATTGAAAAACAAAACAAAACAACCCCCCCCCCGCCCAAATCCCAATAGTCCTTAGCACTAAAAGAGAAGAATCAGAACAGAAAGAGGTGTGTCACCCCAGGAACGTGAACCAACCTGCCCACGTGGCCATCCGTTGAGCTGGAGTGGACATAAACCTTACAATGACCACCTGGATCTTATCATCTGGGTTCACAGATAAAACACAGCCCTCTAGAGGAGGACATGGTGTTGATTCTCGTAATTCCATGAAACTAGCTGTCTAACAAATGCCAGGGGAAACCGCTGCACAGGCCAGGGGAGGGAAGGCTGCAAAAAATGATCAAACCCTAAAAGCTGAAGACCCCAGGCTGCCCTGCATCACGATCAGATTCAGACTGGTACACGTTCACATGATTATAAGAACAGGAACTCAGAGCACATAGCTAGACTCATATTCCAACAATCACAGAAAACTCAGGGACGCTCAGGAACCCTGAGAGAGCAGCACCAAGCAGTCCACGTAAGACAGGTGGGCTGTGAGCTAGTCCCGGCTGGCACAAAGGTGGGAGAACACAGATACCTGCTCTGTGCTTTCCTAGATGGGCAAGTGTACCTCAAAGATGCCAGCAGGACAAGTGGCAATCTGTTTGATGTGCTTGCTGCTAGTATGCTGAACTGTGGACAAGAATTCAGGTTACAGGTCAGAGCCTGATGTTCTTCATTATAAAAACTGTTGATTCCCTAAATTTAACGGAGTGGAGAGAAAAATCATGTAAGCAGCTATCAGTTTGGTGTTTCTACCCCTCCTAAGCGAGCACTGTCCATAGACACTGAACTTTATGCAGTGGCGGAATGTTCTGTTCTGTCTGATATGGTAGCCACTAACCAAAACTGGCTACTAAGCACTTGAAATGTGGCTGGTGGGACTGAGGTGCTAAATTTTTCATTTAATTAATTTAAATGTAATAGCATATGGTTAGTGGCTATGGAATTTCTGATAGTTCAGTAATTCAGTTCTAATCTAGAATTGAGTCTAGAAACACTCAAAAGCCAGGTAGAGCAAAATTCCATCCACTGCATGCAGTAGAGTCTGGCAAATCCAGCAAATTTGTCCAAAGTATTGCTCTGCTCCAGTCCCTATACCAGACCACATGATGTATATCCTTCAGTTTCAGCATAAAGCAGATGCCAACCAGGTGTAAGCAGTGACTTGGGAAAGTGGAGGTGAAATTTGAGTCAGTCTAAATGTGACATGGAATAAAATAATTTAGGAGCCATAAACAGCCTATTTTAGTCATGAGGGCCAATAATACACTCAGGCCTCATAATCTATGGTGCTAGGGCAATCAATTAATCCGGCCTGTTCCACCCAAGTTCTTGCCACTAACTGAGGAGGAATGGAGGTGTGCCCAGAAGTCAGCTCCATAGCTCGGGGGCGGGTTAAATTTCCAAGCCCTGCTCTACGTGGGAGGTTCTTAGGAAAGATGTGCTCTGGCAAATGACTCCTCTGAAGGAACCTAGCTAAGGCCTTATAACAAAAACAAAGAGGGGGGAACATCAAGCCACACCAAGTGATCTGGAAAGAAGGCAGATGGTGACTCTGAAACAAACAAACAAAAAAATGGACGCCCATTCCTGGATGACAGGCAACATCTGCATGTGTAAGTACAGTTCCTGACCAAAGGTGACAACCTGAACATCTACAGAGACCAGGCAGGTAACTGTAGTGAGTCAAGCTGTCAGGTGAGGAATGATGAACTAAAAAGCACTTGCCCTGACCAAAGAGAAAGCTACTACTCAGCTTTGCAGAGAGCTTTATGCAAAATCTATAGGCCAACTCATTTAAATTCTCTGAAAATCTGTTGAGAGGCAGGCGCAGTGGCACATGCCTGCAATCTCAGTGACCCAGGGGTCCAAGGCAGGAGGATTACAAGTTTGAAGTCAGCCTCTGCAACTCTGTGAGATCCTGTCTCAAAATAAAAAGGACTGGGGGTGTAGCTCAGTGGTAGAGTACCTCTGGGCTCCAATTCCAGTACTACCAAAAAACCCCCCCCCAAAAACAAACAAAACAAAAGTGTCAAGATGCAACCATCGAAGACAGGATTATTTAGTCTATGGGCTGTGGTTGGCAAAACCGTTCTGAAATTAACTAACATTTATCAAAAACAATTCCCAATATCTATTTTCTTAGATCTATGAAAACTTAACCTTGGGCTGGGGATGTGGCTCAAGCGGTAGCGCACTTGCCTGGCATGAGTGCGGCCTGGGTTCGATCCTCAGCACCACATACAAACAAAGATGTTGTGTCCGCCAAAAACTAATAAATAAATATTAAAAAAAAGAAAGAAAGAAAACTTAACCTTTACTGGCAAGCCCCAGTACCATGTTTGAGACATCTCTATTTGGCTCTTTGAGTTGTTCTTATTTAGAAAGGAAGAATGCCTTTTTCTCTAATACTGAACTTTCTAAGCCAGATCACTTGCTATTACTAAAAGATCTTTGTTGCGTTAATGGTCTTGAAAGTGTTAGGTTTTAAGGGCCTATGGAAATCATAAAGATAACTTCTTCTGATAATCCAATCCGTTCAAGAAATACCAGGTGGGAGTTGAAAAGACAGATTCATTGTCACTGCTTTTTCAAGGAAGAGGCAATGAAGAAAGAGAATACTGGATACCTGTGAGCTCAAGAATAGAAGTAGCCAGGCATGGTGGTACACACCTGTAACCCCAGTGGCGGGGGAGGCTGAGGCAGGAGGATGGCAATTTCAAAGCCAGCCTCAGCAATTAGCAATTTAGTGCGGTTCTAAGCAACTCAGCAAGACCCTATCTCTAAATAAATACAAAAAAGGACTGGGATGTGGCTCAGTGGTTAAGTGCCCCTGGGTTCAATCCCTAATCATCTGCAGGCAATGTCAATGAACATGGGATGGAATCACTTAAAGAAAAGGAACAATTTCAGACAGAACTTTTGACAATCCTCCTTCAAAAGACCAAAAAAAAAAAAAAAAGAAAAAACAAAACTTTACTTTCTTCTGATCTTCTCTATACCAATCAAACCTTAGCAAAATGGACAGGGCTGCTTAATCCTGGTGGCTCCACTAATATACACCACTCTCCCAAACTTCTAGGGGTTGAACAGTTTCTAGTAGCTTCTACTAGCTGAAAGCGCTTTTCAGAAACAAAATCCTCAAGTTCGACACGGAAACCACTCCAGTACCATCTTCTGGAAATGGGTCATCAAAATCGAGGTCCACCTTGGAAAAAACAAGCTCGTAGCGTCCTAGCCACACACCATTCATTGGGAAAGGTCACTTTAAAGGACTTGAAGGGTAGGAGCACTTGCTGAGAGCCCTCCAAGAGCCAAGCCCCTTCAGGCAGCGGCGGCGCGGGCCCGGAAGGCACCTCTGCCGGGCTCGGCTCCCCGGCGGACGTGCGCACCGCGCCTGCCCCGGGCCCGTCCGCTCTGCGCGGCCTTCCCCTCCCCTCCCTCCCGGGACCGCTCCTCGCCACGTCGGGGGCCGAGACCGCCACGTGCGCGGCCCGGCAGGGGCCCGGTGCTCCCGAGCGGCTTGTGCTCGCCTCCGCCCGCACGGTGGGGCGCTGGGCCCGCGGCCACCCTCCTGGGGTCCTCGGCACCGCCTGGAGGCCGATCCTGCTCCCTCCGGCTCCCGGCTCCTCCCGGGCTGGAACCCGTGTGCCCGGCGAGGGACGGGGAGCCGGGGCTCGGCAGGGAGACGCGCCGCCCCGGGAGGCCTCGCCGCGCTCCCCGGCTGCTGGGCCGCCCGTCCCGGCAGGAGCACGCCGCTGGACCTCACCTCTCTCGGGTGCTGCCGCCGCTGCTGCCCGGGCCCAGACGCCTCCTTCCCCAAGCGGCCATCTTGGAGACTCTCGGCTCGCCCGTGTCTGGCGCCGAGGCGGGCGGGCGGGCCGAGGGGAAATGTAGTCCGGCCGGCAGCCGCGCGGCGCGGGCCGCGGCGCGCCGAACTACGACGCCCACAATGCCGCGCGCCGGAAGCCGCCGCCGGGCCGCCTGCGCCGGGAGGAGCCGGAGCCCGCGCAGCTCGCGCCTGTGGGCCCCCGCGCCGGGCTCCGGGACGTCCTTGGGGTTCGAGAGGGAGTGCTGAAGGAGAGGGGAAGACGGCGCCTACAACTCCCAGGGCGCCGCGCGGGGGCGGCCGGCCTCCTGCCCTTCGGGGCCGCGGCCGCTGCTGAGGTCACCCAGGGGCGGGAGGCGCCGCCGGGCCTTTTCGGAAGCCCTGGCCGCCGCGCCAGGCCCCCATTTCTCCGGACGCGGGGTGCACTTGGGAGCCCGAGACGGACGCGCACTGCTGCGGAGCGCCTTCCCGCAGGTCCGGGCCGTGGGGGGGTCTGACAGCGGACAGCTGGCTACGGCACGTGACCGGCGCTGCGAGGGGAATCGAGGTTGCGCGTTCGGGAAGAGTCTGTGGAGCTTGGGTTGCATGACCCGTTTCGGGTGTTTGCACCGGTGCACGAAACCAGCCTAGTTTCGGTACCTTTAAAGGCGTCAGTTGGGCTGCCCCTGGTCCTGCCTTTGCCTGTCTGTAAAGCGATCCCAGGTGCTGCTTACAGTTTTGAGGACTACTGAGTGTCCCTGCTGCTCCCACAGACAGTTGTCAGATGTGCTGATTGGCTCATAGAATTATTTAAACAAAACGAATGCAGGAATGAGCTCTAGATTCTGAGGGGTGAAGAGGCACAATCCAGACTGGTGGGACTCTGCAGGTCAGCAAGAGGGTTGGCAGATATGGTGGTGACTTCAGCCACCTGGGATTCCTCTGCGTTTCCCTCTGGCTCACGTTCTATTGTAGTTTTAGCTGTTTAAAACCCTCTGACAGTTCCTCCTTGCCTACAGGGTGTAATTCAACCTAGAAGCCCCTCCTTGGGGCGGGGGGAGGTGCCTGCTTCTGTGACTTCAACTGCCCCTTTTGGTGGCCTTCAAGTTACCAGGCTAGTAAATTCAGAAGGTTGTGAGCCCACGGATATGTCATGCTGCGCCTAAAATGCCTTTCCCTGCCTGGTCCTGGCTTTTATGCTTCCAAGACCTTGGACATGTCTGATCTGTGGGATGTTCCCAGTTTTCAAATTGGGTCATCCAACCCGGCCTCCAAGAGCCAATGTGTAGCACATGATAGAGACTCGTGAACTATCGCCATATTATGTCATTGTGGGTATGTGACATATCTTAATTTTTTATTATTTATTTGTTTGTGGTACTGTTGAAATCCAGGGATTACACCATTACCCCTGAGCTACATCTCTAGCCCTTTTTATTTTGAGATAAGTTCTCTCTTAGTTGCCCAGGCTGGCCTCCATCTTGGGATCCTCCTGTAGCTCAGCCTCCTGAGTCACTGGGATTGCAGGTATGCACCACTGCACCCTGCTGTCTCTTCTCTTGACCAGTGTGGTGATTAAGAGGGTGTATTAGGGGTTCTAGAACACTGAATTTGAAGTGTGGCTCCACACTTCTGGGTTGGCTTGCTTATGTAGCTTCTTAGTGTGTCAGCTTCCCTGTTTGTAATGTGGAGATGATATTAGTACCTCCCCTCAGAGGTTTGCTCTATTTCATGAGATGATAACCTGCATGGAACTTAAAGCACACAGCAGTAATAACTTATGGTTATGGAATGCCCCATGCTATCCTATATTTTAAGTGATTTACCTCTTTAGTTCTTCACAGGAACACTAGAAAAGTGATACTGTTGTTATTAAGGCCTGCATTTTATAAATGAAGAGACTACAGGAGACCTGAGTGACTTGCCAAGGTCACCCGCTAGTAAGGAATGCTGCCAGGATTTGAACCCAGACATCCAGGTGCAGAGATTACCCCATGCTATCATGTCTCTTAGGAAATGCTCTGGAAATGCTGATGTCTGAATGAGGCAGGTCAATGCCTGGTGCACAGAGTAAATGAAAATACTCCAAGAGCTGTGGACCTACGATGATCGTCCCATCTCTCCAGCTCTTCCACTCTCACCTTGCTTCCAATCTGCCGATTTGAGCTAAGCTGTGCAAAGTGTTGTCTCTTGAACACCGATAGTGCACAGACATTGTCTGGAAGGTACATACGCAGATAGATTCACTCCGCACAAATTTCTCTAGTACCTACTGAGGGCACAACCTGAGTAGTGGATATTGGAATTCCTGACAGCACCCATGCAGTGGAGACTCCATATTTGTCCCCTGAACTGCTGGCAGCCATTGGGAAGGGTGCTCAAAAATAATCTGCCACTTCTCTTACTACACTTTTCATCTATTCATTCTTCTAACAAATAATGTTTAAGGTACTCTATTCCATGTAGTGTGTGTTAGGCAGCACAGCATCTAGTAAGACGCATGACTTCTGGTTACCAGTCTTGATATATATTCCAGTTGAATAAACAACTAAGTGGATAAATAGTTTTGGAGAGTGAAAAGTACCAAGAGAAAGAGAGGACTGGGGATGTGGCTCAAGTCGTAGGGCGCTTGTGTAGCATGTGTGAGGCACAGGGTTTGATTCTCAGCACCACATAAAAATAAAGATATTATGTCCGCCTAAAACTAAAAAATAAATACTAAAAAAAAAAAAAAGAGGAAGAGAAACAGGATGATATAACACAGTGACTTGGAGATTACTGGTGATAAGAGAAGAACGGGAGAGGAGACAGTGTGCATTTTCAGGTTTGGAGACAGAATGTTCTATGCAAAGAGAATAAATGCAGAGGCACTGGAGTGTGAGTGGGCTTGGTGTTTTCCAGGAACAGGACTGGGGCAGCTGGAACACTAAGAGGCAGGAGTGGTGTTTAGTTTGCCTTTGACTAAGTCACTGACTCTTTTTAAATTCCCATTTTCTCAACTGTAAATTGGAGGCAATTTTATCTGTTTTAGTAAATGTCTAATTAGAGAAGAACCATCATATATATTTCAAATAGAGGGAATTCAATACAGATATTGTTTACAAAGCTGTTGGAAGGGCAAGAAAAGCAAGAGGACAATAAGAGCATGCAGACACCAGCAACTGGAGTTAGCTGCCACATCCCATCAGTTGAAGGAACAAAAGGAAAAATCATATTTCCAGAAACTGTTCTTGAGCTTCTGAGTAGGAGCTGGGAGCTGCACTTACTTAAGGGCACTACTGGAATGCAGTGGATGCCATAACTGTGATCTGATGTGTTGGCAGAAGCTAGAGACTGGAATGACTTTTCCTTTCCTTTCATTTTCCAAACTCCCACCAATGCCTCTCATTGACAGAATCAGTTGACAAAGGAGTCTGGGAAATGTAGTTTAACCCTTGGCCACAGAATGGTGAGTATAAGAAGGAAATGTGGAAATGAAGACAGCAGAAACCATTCACACAACCCGTCTTTCAAGGCTGTTTAAGAGGAGAAGTGTGTATATATTCATAAATGATGACTATTCTTTTTTCTTTTTCTTTTTTCCTTTCTGTTGTACCGGGGATTGAACTCAGGAAGGTTCTACTACTGAGCTACATACCCCAGCCTCCCACCTACCCCTTTTTGAAACAGGGTCTTGCTAATTTGCTGAGACTGGCCTTGAATTTGGTATCCTCCTGCCTCAGCCTCCCAAGGTGCTGGGATTACAGGTGTGCCTCACCATGCCTGGCAAATTATGCTTATTATACTTTATAGCACATTGTAGCCATTCAGAGAGAGGAAATCTTCCAAAAACATCTTTGGTATGGTATTTCCACAGAAAGCTTTGAATTTGCAATAAAAGCATCAAAAATTAGCATCTTAAAAATAGGATTTTAGGGTTAGAGATGTAGGTCAGTGGTACAGCAGTTGCTAACATGTGCAAGGCCCTGGGTTCAATCCACATCATCGCACACATAAAAATAATAATTCTTTTTATGTTAAATAGAATTTTAATTTGGAATGCTTAACATGTTCATGTAGTACAAAATTCACATTATAGGGCTGGGATTGTGTGTGGCTCAGTGGTAGAGCACTTTCCTGGCATGTGTAAGGCACTGGGTTTAATTCTCAGCACCACACAAATAAATAAATAAATAAATAAATATCCATCAACAACTAAGAATTTTTTTTTTAATTCACATTAGGGGCTGGAGTTGTGGCTCAGTGGTAGAGTGCTTGCCTAGCATGCATGAGGCACTGGGTTCGATCCTCAGCACCACATAAATGTAAAATAAAGATATTGTGTCCACCTAAAACTTAAAGATAAATTTTTTTAAAAATTCACATTAAAAGGGGCTGGGGTTGTGGCTCAGAAGTAGAGCGCTCATCTAGAATGTGTGAGGCCCTGGGTTCCATCCTCAGCACCACATAAAAATAAACAAAATAAAGGTATTGTTATTCAACTACTTCTAAAAAATGTTTTTAAAAAATAACATTATAAAACAATATACAATGAAAATAAGTTTTCCTTTTTCATCTTTCCATCATTCAATCTTCTCCATCCCCCATATATAAAGTGTATGCATACATTAAAAGCAAAAAAATTTATTTTAAATAAAGGATGTATTCTATACAGATTACCCTGTGTCTTTTTCTTGTTTTCCATGTGACTGTGTCTTGGAGATCCTACTCCATCAGTACATACCTGACTTAATAGTATGGGGCATTCTGCTGTTTAGATAGGCCATAATTTTATTAGCCAGCCTTTCAACAGTCTTTTCCTATTTAAAAGAATGCTGCAGTAAATATGCTTGCACAACCTCCTGGTGCCCACATGCTAATGTGACTGTGGGATCATTTCCTCAAGAGAACTTGTGGGTCAGAAGTTGCTGGTGTCAGATATCACAAAACACCGCTATCCACTCGCTATCCACTCCCCGGCAGTGTTTGACAGAACCTGTTTTCCCACAGCTTCACCAGCACCGTCTGTTAGCAAATATTTTCTCTTTGCTAATCTGACAGGTCAAAACTGGTGTCTTGCTCAATGCAATGTGGCAGCCTGGACTAGAGAAAGAACAGAGTAGGAAACAGGTGGAATCTGCAGCTGCAGTTACTAGCAGTGTGCCCATGTAGATTTAATAAAAATGAGGTCCATATGCATCGCATAGGTAATGTATAATATATATGGTTATGTGTGTGTGTATATATACATATGTTTATTTTATTTTCAGGGTTTATTAAACTTTTTTGTGGTAAAAAAATCATTTTTTGCAGATTTCACCTGTTTCCAACTATGTTCTTTATATGCCTAAAAGCAAGTTTCTTTCTTTTCTTTTTCTTTTTCTTTTCTTTTTTTTTTTTTTTTTCCAAGTGTCTTTTAAAAACTCTATCTAGTGGGCTGGATGGGTAGCTTGGTATTATAGCACTTACGTAGCGTGACCATGGCCCTGGGTTTGATTCCCAGCACGGTGTGTGGCGGGGGAAGGTATCTTGTTATATGTAAGGTTTGCATTTTTCTTACTATGAAATAAAGCATCATGAGGCTTTTTTTTCTCTGAGATGGGGTCTCCCTGTGATGCTCAAGCTGGACTTGAAGTCCAGGGCTCAAGCAGTCTTCCTAGCTCAGCTTCAAGCATGTGCCACTGTGCCTGGAGTGAGGCTGTTTTTTTTTTTTGTTTTGTTTTGTTTTAATATTTATTTATTTATTTAATGTTGTAGTTTGACACAGTACCTTTATTTATTTATTTTTATGTGGTGGGGAGGATGGAACCCAGGGCCTCGCATATGGCACATGCCAAGGGAGCGCTCAACCGCTGAGCCACAACCCCAGCCCCAGTGAGGCTGTTTTAAAAAGAAGGCTTTACGTGCTTATTTACTAAAAGGTTACAACTTCTACACATTTTAAAAATGTTAACAGTCTTTTCCAATTCCTTCCATCTGATACTATGTTTCTTATTTCCACAGGTTAAAAGGCAACTTCAATATTTTTCCCCTTTAGGTTGCAGATTCCCTGTTCAGAATATTGGGTTTTTTCTTTGTTTTTTGCAGAAGTCACAATATATATCTAATAAACAATACAGTGATGTATAAAAAGAGTGAAAAATTTCCTGCCCAGCCTTATGCTGCCGTGATCTAACATTAACATTTCATGTCTATCCTTCCTTATTTCCTTACTCTAAACACAGGGGGCTGAGAATGTGGCTCAGGGGTGGAGTGTCTGCCTGGCATGCGTGAGCCTCTGTGTTCAATGCCCAGCACCACAAAAAAATTTAAAAATAAACACAAATAAATAAATATATATATATAACATATGAAATGCATATGGACCTCATTTTTATTAAATATATATTTAGTATATAAATACACTTACATGTAAAATATATATTATTCATTTTTATATTTATTTTATATATATTTAGATATAGTTGATAAACATAAGATCCTTATGCATTTCTTTTCAGCCTCTTGTTTTTTACTTAACATTATATCATGACTATTCTTCCAAGATCAATAAAAACGTCTACTATATTACTTAACAATAACTTCATGCCTTTATAACATTCAGGAACTCAGATGATAATATATTCAAACTTATTTCTAAAGTTTAATTTTTAGATTTTCCAATTGACACATAGTAATTGTACATATTTGTGACATTGCAATTGTATATATTTGTACATAGTGTGACATTTCAATTCATGTATGAAAGTGTAATTAAAATTTCTTTTTAATGTGGACTGTAGCCACTGCCAACAATGCTACGAAAAGTTCCTGAATTCTTGTTAGCTACTGCTTTTGTTTTTACAATCCTAAAGCAGGAATGCTGGATGACAGAGTATGCACATTTTAATTTTAAGAGGTGGTGCTACCATAACCTGTGTATAGAAAATCCTAAGGAATCCACTAGAAAATCTATTAGAATCAATAAACAATGGGCTGGGATTGTGGCTTAGCGGTACAGAGCTTGCCTAGCATGTGTGAGGCCCTGGGTTCGATCCTCAGCACCACATATAAATAAATAAAATAAAGATATTGTGCTCTATCTACAACTAAATAAATATTAAAAAAAGAATCAATAAACAAGTTTAGCAGAGTTGAAGAGTAGAAGATTAATATACAAAAGTTAATTCTATGTACTCCTGTCGTGAACAATCAAAAATGGAAATTTAAAAACAATTCCAGCGCTGGGGTTGTGGCTCAGTGGCAGAGCACTTGCCTAGCATGTGTGAGGCCCTGGGTTCCATCCTAAGCACCACATTAAAAAATAATAATAATAATAAAATAAAAACTTCTATCCACACACAACTACCAAAAAATTTTTTTGAAATAATTCCATTTATAATAATATAAAAATTAAGATATGTAGGATTAACAGAGGAGGTACAAAATCGACTCTGAAAACCATTAAACATAGTTGAAAACAAAGATCTACATAAGCATAAAAGTGTCCTAGGCACGGATCGTTAAGACTTAATATTGTTAGGTTGCAATTCCCTGTGTTGGATTGCTGTGACTGACATGACAAAGTCCCACAGAGAGCTATTGGCTTACAGTACTGGAGGCTGGAAGTCCTGGGTCCTGGCAGGGCTGGTTGCTGTTTCTTCTCCTCCCCTCTCCTCCTGCTCCTCCCCCTTTCCTCCACCTCTCCTCCTCTCCTCCTCTGTACTGGTGATTTAACCCAGGGTACTTTACAAGCGATGTCCCCAGTCCTTTATTTATTTTTATGGGGTGCTGGGGATGGAACCCAGGGCCTCGCACGTGGTAGGTGACCACTCCACTGCAGAGCCACAACCCCAGCTGTCCCCAGTCCTTTTTTATGTTTTATTTAGAGGCAGAGTTTCCCTGAGTTGCCCGGGCGATCCTCCTGCCTCAGCCTACTGAGTTGCTGGGATCACAGGCTTGCACCACTGTGCACAACAGGGTCCCCTAAAGACCCACATGTTAAAGGCTTGGTCCCCAGAGTGGTGCTATCGAGAGACGGTGGGACCCCCTGAGAGGTGGCATCTTTTGGGAGGTCCTTAGGTAGTTGGGGGTGCTCCCCTGTAAGGGACCGTGTTCTCTCTCATTCCTTCTGGCTGAGATGTGATTGTCACTTTGATAAAACCTTCCCACCAGGTTGTTCTGCACTCTATCAGACACCCAAACCCACGGGGCCATCTGGTCTTGGACTTGGAACTCGGCAGCCATGAACAGAATCTCCTGACTTCATCAGTCGCCTGGGCCAGGCGTTCTGTTGTGTTGGGTGGAGTCTGACTAATATGGCCCACACACGGCATGGGCGGGGGTGGGGGGGGTGGGGGGTAAGGTGCCAGGCCTCAGGATGGAGGAGGACGGTGACGTGCACAGGGAGCTTCTCCTCCAGCATCTCAGGCCCCATGACAGTGCTGCAGCCCTCACTCACCCTCACTTCCTCCTGCTATCACTCCTCCTCCCGCGGCCTCCACTGCCCCTGTCTTTCCAGACACGGGACCCTTTTCTTCCCTGGCACTGCTGTGGTGGTTTAACAGTGTGCCTCCAACACTCCACACTCCCTCCACCAACATGGGGCCTGTGGGGCTGGTCGTGGTGGCACACCTACAATCCCAGTGACTCGGGAGGCTGAGGCAGGAGGATGGCCAGTTTGAGGCCAACCTCAGCAACTTAGTGAGACCCTGTCTCAAAAAAAAATAAAAAAAGGCTGGGGGATGTAGCTCAGAGGTCAAGCACTCCTGGGTTCAATCCCCAGTACCAAAAGAACACAAGAAGCCAAAAAGTGCCCGTGTCCCCTCCCATTGAATTTGTAGAATAAGAGGAAGTGGCATTGTGTTGCTCTGGCTCACAAAAAGTATTTTTCCCTTTGAACCCATACCTTGAATCACCTCCAAAATAACCATCCAAAGTACTTCTTAGGGGAAGTTACTTACACAGTGGGCTGTGGCGTGTCCTCATGAAGGACAGTGAGAGAAAGGTGTCCTTCTACTTAGGTATATCAGTTAGATCAGGGCAAGGGTTGAGGGTGTATGTGAGTGTGTTTCGTTTTCTGAGGCAGTATCTTGCTAAATTGCCCAGGCTGGTCCCAAACTTGTGATCCTCCTGCCTCCTGCCTCCCAAGTAGCTTGACTTACAGGGGTGTGCCACGGAGGGTTTAAGGAATCTGGACTCGGGGGCTGGGGTCGTTTCTTTCTGTGTTCAGGGCAACCACCTAAACCATTCTGTTGGTGCCTGGGAACATTTAAAGCTCTGGCTGGGGTTCAACCCTTCTGGACAAACCCTGCAGCTGGTGGGTCACAGAGTAGTCAAAGAAGTCTGTCATGGGGACTGAGGGACCTCACAAAAGGGCCTACAGGTTCTGTCCTCATCACTGCAGTGCTCTATGCTGCCATGGAAGAAGCGTGGCTATCCTGAGGCCGCCATGCAATGAGGAAGCCCAAGCCCCATGGAGAGGCCACGTGTAGTTGGCTGTCACAACTGAGCCTCAGATACTGAGGGGCAGAGAAAGGCCTGCCCTGCTGTGCCGTCGCTGGGTTCCTGACCCACAAACCCCTCAAGCGGAATAAAGTCACTGTTTGATGCCCCTGTGTTTGGAGGTGGCTGGTCACATAGCAACAGGTAGCTGAATGACCCTGTTTGAAATATTGAGGATGCAGACTTTGGGCTGTCGGTGAGATGGAGGTCTGCTTCACAGAGCTCAGCTGCACAGGGACCCAGTTGTCGGTTGAGACTGCAACAGGCACCTGTCCCTCCAGGATGCCTGGAGCCTGGGACCGTCCCACTCCGTCACCATCCCCACCTTGAACGTGGGAAAGGCCCTGAAGTGTGTGCCCGAGCAACACTCTCGGGAATGTTCAGCACACCCTGTGACCAAAAGGACATGAATAGGACATCAAAGATGGGGTGATCGTCACAACGCCTTGCTGTTTATACCTCACTGTACATCTGTATTACCCTCACTGACCCCCCCAGTTTTACAGCTTGGGTGTGGGAAAAGCACAGATTGCCTGGTTTTCATCTGAGTGTGCTCCTGGGTTAGGATGACACCCGTTCACCTGCCAGGTGGGCTTGGAGGTTCATGTGCAATGTGTTGTTTGTCACGAAAGCTTGGCAGAGCCCCGGAAAAAGCCCTGGAGATAGATAAATAAATGGACAGTGCCCTGCCCCAGGCTCATGTGAGTTGGCTAGTCCCCCATCCAAGAGGGGGCAGACAGAAAAAGGAGCTCAGCTGTCCTGGTTTGCTTAGGATCAGGTGGGAGGGGTTCCTAGGAAATAGGAAGTTCAGCTTTAATATTGGGCTAATGGCCAAATCTGTGGTACACAAATCAGTTGTGTGCAAGGCAAGGATGGTTTGATCACCACAGTGCCACGCTGTTTATAGCTCACTTCACAGCTGTGTGACCCTCACGGCATCCTGTCAGGTGGGGAAGACATCGAGCAGTATTTTGGTTTCATGAACTAGGAAACCCCAACTGTTTTAAGCAGCTGGCTCTACTTGTGCAGAGCTCCCTGGTGGCTGTGTGGTGACCGCCATGTCTCCTGTTGTTCCTACAGAGACACACACCCCACTAACGTCCAGCCTTTCCACAGGCAGACATTTCCAGGGAGCCCCTGGCCAGATGGCAGTAGTGGCTTTGGTAGCTAACGTTGTTCAGAACAAATCAAGGAAAGCTCCATGCATCCCACCCAGCCTCTGGCTCACTCCTGGTTAAAGGGGTGTGTGCACCAGGCTGGATCATCAGCAGCCCCGGTGAGCCGGTCAGCGCCTCATGAGGAGCCATGTCTGAGTAAGAGGGCAGCTGTGGGTCAGGTATTGACCGGCGAGCGCTAGTAGATGAGGTGGCACAACTGGGAGTGTTTAGGGTGGGCTGGGGCAGGGGCTGCCGTAGGGAAGGCTACTCTGGAGCTGTCCGTACAGCACACTATCGACAGGAGCTTAAGCAACACATGTATTTCTAACAGCTCCCACCACTCTGGCCTCACCGCCTACCTCCTAAAGTCCCGACTACGGCCACATCCCGAGATACTGGGGGTTAAGGCTCATTAAGGTCTGGATGTGGTTTGAGTGTGTCCCCCAAAGGTCCGGTTGTTGGAAACAGGGTGCTCAGTGTGAAGATGTGGGAGGTGATGGAGCCTTTAAGAGCAGGACCTAGGGGGAGGTGATTAGGTCATGGGGTCACAGCCTCCAAAAGGACTGACGTGGTGTCAGTTCTCATGGACCCCAGTGAGTCCCTCAGAGAGGGGTTTTATGGAGTAAGGCTTGCTGAGCACGGTGGTGCCCCTGTCATCCCAGCTACTCAGAGCTGAGGCAGGAGGATTGCAAGTTCAAGGCCAACTGTGGCAACTTAGTGAGATCCTATCTCAAAATAAAAAATTAAAAGTCTGGGGAGGTAGAGCTCAGTGGTAGAGCCCCTTTGGGTTCAATCCCCAGTACTAAAAAAAGAAAGTAAGAAAGATTGGCCCCACCCATTACTCTGGCTCCTTGCCTGTCCCTTTTACATGTGCTCCCACCAGGATGAAAGCCAGAGGCCTTCACCAGAAGCCAAAGTGAGGGGGCTGCATTGACTTTGAGCCTTCCAAAGCTGTGAGCTAAATGAACCTCTTCTCTTTAAAAAGTACTCGGCTTCAGGTATTCTGTTATAGCAACAGAAAACAAACTAATCCAGGGCTTCAATAGATAAACCTGGGGGCAGGCACAACTCAACCCAGAGTGGCCTCTTCCCAGTTTGTATTGCTGTCAGACTGAGAAGTTGGAGATCAGACGTTGATTTGGGACAAGGACACTATAGGGGGAAGACATCGCTGTGTGTTCCCAGGTTGGGGTGGAATGGGCTGAAAGATAGCCACTCTTGAAAGGGTCTGAAGGGAGGTGGCTGCAGGGGCAGCTGAGGCCTAGGACACAGAGCGGGGGGCCTGCACTGGGTTGAAGTAGATGGAACCTGTTTAAAATTTTCAGTCCTCCTCCTCCTCCTCCTCCTCCTCCTCCTCCTCCTCCTGTGTTGGGAATTGAACCAAGGGTCTTGCACGTGCTAGGCAAGCATTACCACTAAGCTACACCCCAGCCCTGACGCGGAAGTCATTTCAGTCCTGATAATTCACCAAGAGAACTGTGCCACCAGATTTCTAGGGGTCAAAAGAGGAGCCACAGGACATAGGATGTGGAATGTGATGGGCCAGCAGCAACAGCCTGAGTAGCAATACAGAGGTGGCCATCATGAACATGTTCAGCCAGTCCCCCTGTGTACCCACATTCCCAGCACCGCTGATCACATCGCCAAGAGGTGGACCGTCCCAAGGTCCATGGATGGGTGAATACGTTAAACACAATGCAGGTTCATTCAGCCATGGACAGGAGTGGAGTCCTGCTCCATGCTATAGCGAGGATGAACCTGGAGAGAACATTTATTCAAGCAAGTTAAAACTACACTGAGATATCATCTTGCTCCAGTCAGAACAGAAACCATCAAGAATACAAGTAACAGTGAACGTTGGGGAGGGTGTGGGGAAAGGGCACCCTCATGCATCTCTGGTGGGACTGAAATTAGTGCAGCCCCTCTGGAAAGCAGAATTAAGTTTCCTCAAAAAAACAGGAATGAACTACCATATGATCCACTTATCCCACTCCTCCATTTATACCCAAAGGACTTAAAATCAGCATGCTATAGTGACACAGCCACATCAATGTTTATAGTAGCGTGATTCACAACAGCTAAGTCATGGAGCCAACCTAGATGCCCTTCAACCGATGAATGGTTAAAGAAAATATATACAATGGAATATTACTCAGCCATAAAGAAGAATGACTTTATGGCATTTTCCAGTAAACCTGGAGACTATCATGCAAATGAAATAACCCAGTCTCACAAAGCCAAAGGTCAAATGTTTTTCTGATACGTGGAAGCTAATCCACAACAGGCCAGGCTGAGGGTGGGGAAAATAGAAGATCAGTGGATTAGACAAAAGGAATGAGGGGAAGGGAAGGAAGATGAGAGAGAGGAAGACAGAGGAATGAATTTGACCTAACATAGATGAATAGACCACAGTGAATCTCGCCACCATGGACATCCACAACACACTAAAAAAAAAAAAAAATAGGTAAATAGTGGAAAGATCAGTTATGCAGAGGGACAGGAACTGGGGATGGGAGGAAGAGAGGGCAAGGGGAAATCCCGAGGACTGAATTAGAACAAATTATAGTCCATGCTTCATAACTAGGTCTCGTATATTCTACTGTCCTGTATATGTAAAAGAACCAACAAAATTGCTAAATTTATGTTATGTGAATTTCACTTTGATTTTTAAAAAAGTAACTGAGTGCATTGAAATGTCACACTGTATCTGCAGCTCCAAGAGGCCTTGGGATCACAAATATGTCAGTTACTATGTGTTAGTTAAAAGTAAACTTTCAAATACATACATAAGCAATGAGTCAAAAGTGACCATGGAAGCAAAATCCAGCCGTAGACTTCTGCCTTGGCCAAAGGAACCATCCTGGGCTCCCATAGTGTCACCGAATGGAACTCTCCAGCAGCTTGCTGCAGTCCCAGCCCCACCACCCCAATATCAGGTTGTGGGGGATCAAGAGCTGCTTCCTCAGCCGGGCGCAGTGGCTCATGCCTGTAATCCCAGTGGCTCGGGAGGCTGAGGCAGGAGGCTCACAAGTTCAAAGCCAGCCTCAGCAACAACGAGGTGCTAAGCAGCTCAGTGAGACCCTGTCTCTAAATAAAATGCAAAATAGGGCTGAGGATGTGGCTCAGTGGTTGAGTGCCCCTGAGTGAGTTCAATCCTAGTACTCTCTCCACCTCCTGAAAGAAGAACTGGCTCCTCAACCTCTCATTCATTTTAACAAATCACACGCCGGGTGTCTGGCTAAGGAGGGGGGCACAGAGAGAAAGAGGGGCCCATCTCGGGGAGTCCCATGTCTAGACCAGTCCTGAGGGTAAAGATGCCGTGAGTCCCACGTGTCTTTTCAGATTCTCCCGTAGCTACATTTAAAACACTAAAAAGATACAGCTGAGGTTAACCTAATGCTCCCATCCCCTCTTACTACCCAAGAGGCTCCAGGATCCCCCACAGATACCAAAATCCAAGAATGCTCAAGGCGCTTTTCTAAAAATCTTAAATTCTACTTATTTATCATGGCACTGGGGATTGAACCCAGGAGTGCTTAACCACGGAGCCACATCCTCGTCCTTTTTCTATTTTTATTTTGAGACAGGGTCACCAGGTGGCCTCAGGCCTTGCTAAGTTGTTGAGGCTGGCCTCAAACTTGTGATCCTCCTGCCTCAGCCTACAGAGTGGCTGGGATCACAGGGCTGCACCATCACATATTAAATGGTGGAGTCCTACATATAACCCACACGCCTGCTCCTGTGGACTTTCAACACCTCTGGGTCACCTAGGAGAGACCTCACGTGATGCAGACGCTACCTAAATAGTTGTTACGCTGTTTTGTTTGGGGAGTAATGATAAGAAGAAAAAAAAGTACATGTTCAGAGATGGCGCCAATTTTAAAAAATAGTTTTGATCTGTTGTTGGTTGGATCCGTGATGCGGACCTTGCAGATGTGGAGAACAGCTGGATGCGTGACCAACGTACTCGCAGAATTATCGTTTTGACACTCTCTCTGCTCCCGTCCTCGTTCCTCAGTGTGGCTCCTCGCTCCCCAGCGTGGCCTGGCTCCTATGGGAAGCACAGATGGCTCTGTCTTCTGGGCATGTGCAGAAGTGCTGCTGCTGGACCCCTGCGAGCGGACCAGCATGCTGCCCCAGTCAGGCAGCAGAATGCAGGCTCTAGGTCTGGATGCCTGGAACCTGCAGAGGGTTTGGCTGCTTCTCACGACTGCCTGGGATGCTCACTGAGAGGCCCCAGGGAGGCCCTGGGCACACTGGGACATGCCCAGGAGGGAGGCCTGGGTCTGAATCCTGGCTCTGGCATCAAGCTGTCCAGCTAGGGGACTTCATTGTTCATACATTCCAAAAATCTTTACTGGGACTGGGGTTGTAGCTTAGTAGTGGGACACTTACCTAGCGTGGGTGAAGTCCTGGGTTCATTTCCGGCACCCACAGGGGGAAAAAATACGAAGCACTTCCTGTGTGCCCACATTCTGTGCCAAGGTTGGGATTTGTAGCAATGAACAAGTTGGCTGTAGCTCTGCCCGAGTGGGGCTTTCAGAGCAGTGACAGGGGAAATAGTCAACAAGCAACAGAATTCCAAGAAATTATATGGAGCTCAGGTCTGGGAAGGCACAGAGTATGAAATATGGATGCGATGCCTGGAAGTGCAGCAGCCACTTTGTGACCATGAGGCAATAATCATAAGGACCAAAGATAAGATGGTAAGGATGATGAAAAAGAGCCTGTGCCTTTGGTGATGTCATTGCACCAATGCATTCATTGGGTGATATCATTGGTATCTTGATGATACTTGGTGATAAGCCCTGGGCCACAATTCTCCAGACTTTGGGATCTAAACAATAAATGGACTGCCGCTGTAAGTTGGAGTTTTGTAGTAGACTAACGCGGACCTGAATGACAAAGAAGATTGGCGGCCTCCCAACTGGCCTTCCCACCCCTGACGTTTCCCCCACGCCCAGCCACCATCATTGCTTTAAAACAAGCCTGACTGCGCCACCCCCTGCTTAAAACCCTTCGGCAGCGAGGCCTGAGATGGCCTCTGTGTGGTCAGGATGTTGGCCACAGGCTGCAAACCCTTCACAGGCCGCAAGGGCTGCGGTTGGCACTCGCTCCCTCCACACAGTGACTCAGGGCCCAGGCTCCACAGCCCCAGGCCTCCATCAACGCCCTGTGAATCCAGCCAGGGAGGCAGGGAGGCTGCGGGGAGGCTGTAGGGAGGCTGCAGGAAGGTCTCAGTTCCCAGGTGATCCCAGTTGACTGCAGAGGAACCCGGGAAACAGTGTTCAGGAAGGACGGCGGGGAGGGGTGGATTTTTACTTTTACATTTTTGTTATGATTTTTTAATGGCACCGGAGATTGAACCTAGGGGCCGCTCCGTCACGGACCTACATTCCTGGCCCTTTTCACTTTTTATTTTGAGACAGGGTCTCCCTAAGTCGTCCAGGCTAGCCTCCAACATGCGATCCTCCTGCCTCAGCCTCCCAAGTGGTGGGATTACCGGTCCCTGGAGGAAACAGATTCTTGGTGCAACCTGGGGTCTATAAAAAACAGGGAACGGGGGACACACAGCAGTCCCAGGCCCAACAGTGATGCCATCCCCAGGAGCAGGCATGACGCAGACCTCTGTCCACGCTGTGGGGGTTTCCTGGCTTGGACCCCAGCTTTGCTCTCTGTGGGGGGAGTCTTCCCCCCTTCAGTTTTCCTTATGGCCCAACCTGGGGAGGGGGCTCAAGATTCTGCAGCTCTTTCCCTGCCCAGATAGGCTTGGGGTCCAGGTTCACGACTTTGGCAGTACAACCCCCTCCAGAGGGTAGGGGATTCACCTTCTGGAAAGTTCCATGTGCTCCCCCCAGGGTTCTCTGACCTTTGGTTCTTGGTCCCCACCTCTCTGACCCTCTCAGCGGCTGGACACTTACCCTGAAGCTATCTATCTCAACCCACACTATCTTCATTTGACCCTCGCTTTCTGGGCAGAGGATCTGTCTGAAGAACCCCCAGATTTGATTTCTTTGAGGTCTGCTTCAGCGTTCCTCAGAGGTCCCTGGGGGGGTGCTATTGGCGGTGCGGGGGAAGGATACCGAATCCGGATCCTTGGGTCAGAGCAGCAGGAGAGAACCCTGCACCCAGAGAGAATCTAAGCACGTGCAAAGACGTTCCAGGGGCCTCTGTCTGAGCCAGAAGGGCCAGGAGGCTGAGGCAGGAGGATTGCAAGTTGGAGGCCAGCCTGGATAACTGAGTGCCACTCTGTCTCAAAAAAATAAAGTGTCAGGGGCAGCTCAGTGGGAGAGCCCCTCCTGGGTTCAATCCCTCGTACCACAAACCCAAACCCACAAAAAACCCTGAGAGCTAGCTAGGATGTCTCATGTCCCCTGAGAGGTCGTATCCCTTAGCCTTAAGAGGGCCCATCCAGTTCCTCAAAGACGCCGAGCCCAGCCCACACCTGAGCCTGCTCTCAGGATGCTTGGTTTGCCCACCCACCCTCTCCTCCACTCTTCTGTCTATTCACTCTTTGTCCCCCACCCACCTCTGAATTCATCTATCTGTCTGTCCCCCCCGTCTCCCCATCCAGCAGAGGTCTTTGAGCCCTGAGTACGGGACAGGCGCTCATCTACGGGCTGGGATATTCCCGGGAGCAAACACAGAACAAACTCCCGCCATTGTGGAGCCTGTGGTCGGCGAAGAATGAACAAGACAAACAAGTTATGTATTGTGTGAGGAATAAATGGGGAAAAAATAGAGCAGGGTAAGGATTCAGGAGCGGAGGGCGTAGCCGTCTTAAGAGGGGAGGGCGGGCGCGGAGATGCACGCCTGGGATCCCAGCAACTGGGGAGGCTGAGGCAGGAGGATAGCAAGTTGGAGCCCAGCCTTAGCAACGGAGTGAAACCATTTCAAAATAAAAAGGCCTGGAGATGTAGTCCAGTGGTCAAGCACCCCGGGTTCATTCAATCCTGGTACCAAAAAGAGTGGGGGCGGGAAGATTGGGAAAGAGTCCTCACCAAGGAGCTGATAACTGGGCCTAGACTTGAAGGAGATATGGAGGGAGCCATGAATATACGTCGGGGGAGCACTCTGAGCAGAGGGATCAGCACGTGCAAAGGCCCTGTGGTGGGAGTGGCTTTGCAGGTATGGGGAATAGCAGGGAGGCCGGGATGACTGAGGTGGGTGAGATGGGGAAGAGCAGTGGATAAGGTTGCAGATCACGGGGGGCCCATCATTCAGGGCCTGCAGCTCTTCCCACCATGAAGCCCACATGTCCCTTGTTCAAGAAAGCCTTCCAGGTCCTCTATGCTGGGGATGTTGGCCTCACCTGGTGTGCACCGGCAGTCTCAACAGAGTTCCTTACGGTGTGTGATTTCTCATCACCCCCACTGGGCTGTGAAGATGGAGCCCTGTCTGGGCATCCTCACTTGGTGACCCTTGGGTGCATGGCCCTGGACTTCTGAAGGGCAGCTCTGCTGGTAAGGAGCCCAGGCTCTCTCCTCCCAGGCTTGCTGGGAAGTTCTGACAGGACAACCTGCTCCCCTAGTCCCCGGCACTCAGTTGTCTTAGATAAAACACCAACACATGGCTCCTGCCCGGCTCTCCTTGTGTTACTTTCCCTTGCTGTGACAAAATCCCCGACATAATCAACTTACAAAGAGGAAAGGTTTGATTTACAAATTCAGAGGTTTCAGGCTGCACAGTCACTTGGTCCTGTCACTTTGGTGGCACAGAACGTCACGGCAGGAGTGTGTAGTGGATCAGAGTTGCCCACCTGAGAGTGCCCGGTCTCAGTGTCATTCCACATCTAGTGGCTCCCTCCCCGAGCTTCTCCTAACAGGACCAGCTGGGGATGGGGTTCGAGACCCTTGCCCGAGGTGGGCCCCTCACCCTTGAACTCTGTTCTCTAAGTTCTCTGTTCTCTCTGTTCTCTCAGTTCAGTCCTGGGAATTCCATTGTGACAGCCCGGAACACACTGACAAGCGGCAGAACCCGCACTTCCAATGCCACCTACCTCAAGTGCTGGGGTGACGGGTTCTTTTCAGGCAAAGCCTGGGAGACCAAATAGCCGCTGCCCTTGACCATGGTCATGGCGGGGGGTGGAGCATACGAGGCCTGGAGGCTTCTCACCTGTACGGTTTGGACATTAAGTATCCCCCATAAATGCTCATGTTGGGCAACAGAGCAATATTCTGAGGTGAAAAGATCAGACTGTGAGGACTATAACCCAGCCAGTGGATTAATCCATTTGCTGGACTGCTAATTTGAAAGGGCTGCCTCAGTGGGTGGTAACCGCAGGCAGTGGGTCATGCCTTTAGGGTTTATATTTGGTCAGAATCCTAATTGTCACAAGGTGAGCAGCTTCCCTCCACCACCCTCTTCCACCACTACATGCTGCCCAGAGCAATGGCGATGGCTAGCCACGGACTGAGACCTCTGAAACCACAGCCCCCAATAAACCTCGCCTTTCCCAAGTTGTCCTCTTGGTCGCATCCACAAAAAGCTGACACGTCACCACCCTGGAGATCCGGTAGAAAACACGGCCAACTCCTCAGCTCCACACGGGGCGCGGCGGCCCACACCTGTAATCTCAGCTACCGGGGAGGCTAAGGCAGGAGGATCTCAAGTTCCTCGGCGGAGGCCACGTCTATAAGTAAAACATGGAGAGGGCTGCTGGGGATGTGGCTCAGCGGTAAAGCACCACCGGGTTAAGTCGCCGGCATGAGAAAGAAAACCCACGACATTGAGAGAAAAAAAACAGAGCGCATCCTCGACAACCAGAAAAGCGTCTTTAATCACTTTGTCTCCTTGGGCAGACAGGACTGAGAACAGGACCCTAAACTCGATCCTGCAGGTGGCAGAGCAGCAGGCTGAACGCACCACCTCGCCGGATCTCGCGGGAGATTGAGGGCAGATCTGGAAGAAGTGGGACCCTGAGAATTGTAAGAGGGATGTTTGGGTGGACTCAAACCAACCTAGGGATGCTGAACCAACCGAGCAAGAACAGTGTGAGGACGTGCACACCCCACCACCCGTGAGACTCAAGCCCTCTCTATGGCGGCCAGGCACTCTTGAGGTCTCACACCTGGGGGACCCAGTAGGGCCCACCTCACCCCCCACCCCAAATGAGCAGGGAAGTGGAAAACGTTATCTGTTTATTGCATTCTGGGGCCATCTGTCATCTGAAGTAGAAACAAAACCACAAGCTTGGCACCATCATTTAGGGAGGATGGGTTTGGCTTAGTCCCTCTGTGTGGGCTGCGGGCTACTGACTCCCTAGGACCCTCAGTTTCTTCATCTGTTGAACAGGCCCAACTACTGGCATCTCCTGGGATGGTTGAAAACTGAGACTGCGAAAGGCTCAGCCACCGCTGTGCCTCTCCTCTTTTTTTGCGGGGAGGGTCTAGACATTTTACTCTCCGGCTGGGAACTACTAGGAAAATTCCCATTCGGGAGACGGCGACCTCTCTGGGCAACAGGATGGCATGGGACACGGCCTTCATTATGATCCCTAGGCTGTTGGTGTTTGGATGGAGCCCCCCACACACACACACCTTCCTGCTTTTGAAAAAAAAAAAAAAATCCCCAAGTTTTTAGGACTGAGCGCAGCTCCTGTAGAAGAGGCTGATGTCACCTCACCAGCCGTGTCCCAGAAAACCCGTCGCTGTTCCCAGGCAGGTGAGAAGCTGGGGTCCGAGTTAAGACTGTGACCTCAGGGAAAGTGGAACTGTGTGGGGTGGGTCGGGCCTGCTGGACGGGAGAGGCACTGCCCATACCAGGGTGGGGATCCTAATGCCAAAGCCACTGTCCTGCAAGGGGAGTCTCAGCCACGTCCGGGTGCCTCAGAGTCTCTGGCAGGTGCTGATGGTTAGGTTGGTCCCTAGTGACAAGGAACAACACCTGCGTAGCCTGCCTTTCCCATCCCTCCTGCCCCTGGGGGGGGCTCCAACGTCCTCACTGCACACACTAGATTGCACGGGGGACAGCACACGCAGCAGCTCCCGGAGAGCCTCGTGCGAGGCCACCCTTCCGTTGAAATGCTCAACATTATGTTCAGAAATCTGAGAAGGACCGGGGACGGGGGTCTAGCTGGCCGGACACCCCCTGGGGCGGGTGGGTCCTGGGTAGGAAAGGCACCTGTGTGGACTGGACAAAGAAAGGGAGCCCCTCCCGCCCCCCAGGTCAGACCCAGCAGGAGGAGAGGGCGAGGCTTCAGATGAACAGCTCCCAGGGGAGAGGGGGCAAATGTCCCTTTGCTCCTGGAGCAAAGTGGGTCAAGAGAGGGGTGTGGTGGGGAGGCCGGGCAGGAGGGTAGCACCAGAGGCTGAACTGGGCTGCGGGCCAGGGGGCTCCAGGTCAGGGTGGGGACGTAGCTACTACGGCTGCTGCTCCAAGGCTCAGCTGGCGACCAGGGCCAGTCCTCCTGGGCCCAGGGCCTCCATATTCAAGTACTGAGTGAGTGTCTCATGGGCACGTGGCCATTGTGGCCAGTCATCTGCTGTCAGAACGTGGTGGGTAGGGACCTTAGGTTCAGGCGTGGATGGGGTGGGGTGGGGGCCGCTTCCTCCCGGAGCCACCCGGCTCCCCTGCTCCTTGAGCCTGTGCTGGTCCTGGGGGACCTCCCATGGGATGTCCCTCATGCTGCTACCGCAGAGCCACCCCATCCTGTCGTCCACAGCACCAGCACTGGCTCACCGAGCTCAGAGGAAACATGGGGAAGACACGTGGGTGGGACTGGGGTCCTGGGGGAGGGACTGGAAGCCCTGGTCCAGACGCTCCTGGACAGGAGGGGAGACAGTCTGGCCTGGGACTTGCTCATTTAGCATCTTGACCCAGGAGCGGGGTGTCACGGCTGTGTGGGACACGGCACAGCTGAGCCCCTCCTGCCAGCCATTTTTTCCAGGAGGCCCAGGGTATTTTTCTGGCCCTTCAAGGGAGCCCTTTGGGAACAGAGCTGAGGAGCACGTGAGGATCGGGGCCACCTGGCACAAAATGAAGGCCTGGGAGGCAGGGGATGCTTAGGACAGCGGCCACCGAAGGCCCACACCTATGACTCGCCGTGGTGGGGGCCGAGCGGTGCTGAACGGAGGCCCCCCCCCCAGGAAGGCTGTCAGCCTTCCTCATGGGCGTGGGCCTTGAAGTCCCTGCAGCCGGGGAGGAAGCCATCTGAGCTGGCCGTGGCGGGAGGAGGAGAGCTGGGGGTGTTGGTGCCAAGGCTGGGAGATGGCAGGCAGTGACGGGAGAAAGGGCCACCGGCCAGGCCAGCACCCCGGGGAGGAGTCACCAAGGCACCCCAACACCCACCCCGCCCTGAGCCCCCGCATTGGAGGCAGGGAGGCACGGGAGGAGTGGGGACGCACCGGAGCCCCAGACACCCCCCAGAGGAAGGGGCACGTCACATCCGAGGACTCACTGATGTTCCTGGGCCACCCTCAGCTCCACAGAGGAGCAGGAAGAGACTTGACCCTTGTGGGCAACAGGGCACAAGAGACCAGGAGCCCGAGCCCTAGCCAGCCCTCAAAGGGAAGACACAGGGTCCCCTGAAAAGGGGGGGGGGTGTCCCACAGACCCAAGTCATGCTTGGCGCACCTCCCAGGCTGTCACCAGGAAGGCTGGTGTGGGTAGGGGGCCCTGGGACTTCCAATGGCCAACAGAATGGACCTGGCCACAGCTGGCCCCCCAAAGAGAACCAACGCTCTGGGGTTTGGCATCAGTAAAAGAAACCTCCCAGCGGAAGTGCCCCCTTCTCTTGGTGATGAGGGCGTTGGGGTGGGCACTGGGGGGTCAGTATGCCTTCCTCCAGCTCCAGCTCCCAGGCCAGCCTTCTGAGAGCGCCTGGACAGGTAAGAGGCCAGCAGAAGACGAGGCACCGAGGAAAGCAAGGTAAGCACCCCCTGCTTCTCCCTGAGCCTGCCCACACCCACCCTGAGGCTGTGCACATGCGCAGAGCTGCCCCCGGGGCCAGAGCTCCGTCCACACCCTTCTGGCTCACACCACGGGGGGGGGGTGCGCTTTGCTCTACACCCCCCCCCACCAGGGCACCAAAGTTCTGCAGAAGAGACGTGGGGGAGGGGCAGGGGAGTGCTGGTGGCAGACGAGGCTTGGTGCCACCGCGAGGTTGGCACTCGAGGTTCTTTCTTGCTCCTCTCGGCTCTGGGAAATGCCCTCCCCGTTCGTAGGAAGGACACAGCACCAGGTGTGGGAGGGGGTCCCACGCCAGCCTCCTGCTGAATCACAGAGCAAGGATCCCCCGGGGCTGGCCCCGGGTCCTGTTTCGCTGCCCACTGGAGGCGGTGGGGACCCTCTTTTGCCCTGGTCACTGGATCACCGCCCATCCTCGGCCAGCCATCTTCAGGAGCCTGGACACAGGGCCCCAGATGGGCGTCCTTACAAAAATAACTCTGAGCCTGTCCCCAGCGGGAGCAGGTTCCTGAGAGCACGCGGGGCTGGGGCCAAGTCCGCGCGGAGGGGCCGGCAGGGGGCGCTCCTGCCCACGGCCGGGGCTACGGCTGCAGCCGCTCCAGGTACTGCGGCAGGGGGTTCTCCTTGACATACTTCTGGATGTACCAGCACGTGAGATGGGCCTTCAGGTCCTCCTCCACCACAAAGTCCAGGGCAGCCTGGGGACCGCGACAGAGGAGACAGTGAGTGGTCAGAGCCCCCAGCCTGCACCCAGGACTGTGGCCACCCAGCCTGAGAAGGTGGTGGTCGCCCACCTCCTCTGCATCCCCCAGGTTCTACAGCCACCCTCCCACTTGGCCCACGACAGGGGGTCTCTTTCCTAGCGACTCGGGATAACCCCCTTCCCAAGCCTGAGCCAGGAAGCGGAGGCTGTGGTGGGTGAGGGGGAGTCGACAGAGGGTCCAGCTAAGCCTGGGAGCAGGCCTTGGGGGGAAATTGAAGGCCATTCTCTGCTCCAGGAGCAGCCCTTATGAAGCTCAGACCTACAGTCCAGGCAGCCTGAGGTTTCAGGGGCTTTGAGGACGAACAAAGTCCGGGGGGGGGGCGATGGGACCTGGCTGTTCATCCATTTGTTCCCCTGGCCCCAGGACTTAATGAGCAGCTACTATGTGCCAGGTCTGGGGCCCTAGGACAGAATCAGGCTGTGGTAACCTTGGAGATGTGGCTGCAGCAGGGCTCTGCCCATCAGGAGCCTGGGCCCCAAGGGACTGCCACTTCCCTCAGGAGGGCCAGGGAGTGTACAGTGCTGCCCAACACCCCTACTGCCCACCATGACCCGCTGGCAATGAAGACCTGTGGGTCTATACTCTGCTGCATGCAGCAGTCAGTTGCCGGGAACAGCCTGATTCAGTGGGAGGGTAACTGTCCCCAGGGCCCCCCACCTGCAGACGACCCTACCTTGGCGACCCTACCTTGGCGAGGTGTTTGGCAATGCCACGCCCGCGGTAGGCATCCGGTACCTCGGTGTGTTGCAGGTCCACGATCCGTTTGCCCACATACTCATAGAGCAGGACAGCCCGGTCATGACACCCTGAGGATGGGAGATGCAAACAGGTTGAGGCTCGGTCAGCCCCGGCCAAGAGACTTACAGGGCCCAGGAGAGGACACGGGGCCCTTTTTACTTTTTATTTTGAGACAGGGTCTTGCTAAGTTTTTTAGCCCTTGCTGCGTTGTGGAGGCTGGCTTTGAACTTGGGATCCTCCTGCCTCAGCCTCCTGAGCTGCTGGGATGACAGGCGTGTGCCACAGTGCCTGGCTCAGTCCCAGTTTTTAGCGACATGTCGTCCGTCTGTCCACCTAACCATCCTTCCATCCAACTATCCACTCACACAGATGGCCACCCTTCTGTCCTCCCATTGAGTGTCTGTGGAGCCCCCGGGAACGGTTTCCATCCTGGGCATAAAGCAAAGGCCAAGACACCAAGAGACCGGCCTCCCACAGCGTGACGTGTCACGGGGTTGGGAAAGAGCCCTGAGGAATGCTAGGTGGGGGACAGTGTGCTGGAGGAGGAGGAGACAGGCTCAGTGGCTCTGAGGCAGCGGTGGCCCCGTAGGAGGGACAGTGAGGCCAGGTGGCTGGGGTGGAGCAGGTGATCGGGAGGATGGAGGAGAGGAGGGCAGGGAGGTGACAGTCCTGCAGAGCCTAAGCCATCACGAGATGGGTCAGGAAGATGATGCACAGGAGGTGATTCTCGACTTCACCAGGGGGGACAGACTGGGGGCAGCCTGGGGAGGAGGAGAAGAGATGGGACCCTGGAGCTGCCCTGAGGCGGGATCCTGGCAGGATCCCAGTGCGGCTGGCTCCGTGTGCTCCTCCATTCTTTGGTGGGTCCCTTCATTTGTAATGGGAGTTGAACCCAGGGCTGCTTGACCACCGAGTTTCATCCCCAGCCCTCTTTATGTTATAATCTTAAGTTTCCCAGGTTGGCCTTGAACTCGCAGTACTCATGCCCGAGCCTCCCACGTTGCTGGCATGTGACAGGCATGTGCTCTCAAGGCTGGCCCAAGCCTTCCAATGTCAGGGAGTTCTTGTGCATAAAGGAGATAAATCCACGGGGTGCGGGGAGGGTCAGGGCCATTATGCCAGGGGCAGTCGGGAGGAGCCCTCCCCGGAAAACTCCCTGAGCTGAGATGTGTGAACATGAGCAGGAAATGGCTGAGGGTAGACAGGCGGAAGGACAGGTAGAGGGCGCGGCCAGTGTGAGGTTGGAAGACACCATTTTTTGCTCCCCCCCCCCCGCAAAAAATATCAACATCAAGTTGTCTTTCTCCGCATTTTTAAGAGCCAATCGCATTTCACGTATTTTTCACTTGAAAGGAAAAAAAAATTGCATTTTACATGGCTTAACGTTAAAGCACCAGAGAATTTGCTCCTAAATTCTGCTTGGGTGGCCAGCCTTGCTGTGCTGCTAGCTGTCACAAAGGGAAGAAGAGATCAAATGACCCACCCAGGGTCCTAAAAGCAAATCAGACCCCAGAACAGGATCCTACCCCATTTGTCAGGCCTTCTGGCCCCTGAGACCCCTTGGGTCTCCCCAACTCCAGGAGGGAGGCTCCCCAGCCAGCTCCCAGGTTCCTCGGGCAGTTGAGGAAAGTGTGTCTAGAGTCAGGGGTCACACAGCAGGTTCAAGGTGAAGCGGGGACCAGGCCTCTGATTCCCAAGCCAAGTTCATTCCCCTGCCCCACCAAGCCACGCCCCCCTGCTTCCCGCAGCTAAGCCTTTGCCTGGGCAGTTCCTGGTCCAGAAAGCTCTCCCCCAGCCCTTCCTCTGCCCCAGGTGCCCAGCACTGGCGCCCCCTCCTGGCCTGACCGTTGATTTGTGGGCTATGCCTACTGCCCTGGCCAACGCCCAGCTGCAGCTTCCAAGGCCACCTCTGCCCCAGCTGTACCCCACAGGACTTGGTCCTCAGGGCTGCATTTGCTGGGCTTAACTCTGCCCCCTTGGGACAGGCAAGCAGCCATGAGAAGCTATTTGGGACTGACCTGATCCCTGAGGGAGCTGCCCACCTACCCTATTTAATTAATTACTCCAAATTCACCGAGGGCCTACTATGTTCAGGCAGAGTATGGGGTGCTGAGCGGTGAACAAAACTAACAAAATCCTCCCTCCTGGAGGCTCTGTTTCAGTAGAGGAGACAGGTAATAAACAATAATTATTATAAATGACTCAGGACTCACAAGTGATGGGTATCTGTGTGCTATTCTAGGACATTATAGCAGAGAAGGGGCAGGGATTTGGGGGTGGGGGGGCGCCGTTGTAAAGAGAGCGTACAGGGGAAGTTTTTTCTTGTGCAAGGACTAGAAGGAATGAGGGGAGATCTAGAGTATGAACAGGTTGGGTAGTGAGGACAGCGTGTGCAAAGGTCCTGGAGTAGGATATTCGAGGAACAGCAAGGAGGCCAGAGTGGCTGAACCTGAATGAAGCAGGGACAAATCTATACCACCCACCTCCTTCCTAGGAGGACTGAGAATCAGATCCAGATCATGAATCGTAGCTGGTTCCCCAAAGTTAAAGGTCAGGGCTTGGGCGTGGCTCAGAGGTAGAGTGCTGGCCCGGGCCTGTGGGAGCTACCAACTGACCAACCAGCCAAATAAAGGAAGTTAAAGCCCCCCTGACAATGGGGACCTTCCCGTGGCTCTTTACCCCAGTGCCCTGTGCAGCATCAAAGGGCCCAGCAAGTCGTCAGGGAGACCCAAAGGCCACAGTGAACCAGGGGTGCTGGGGGGAGGAGTCTTGGTGATTGGGGTTGGAAACAGTCCCCCATGAGGCTGGGCACTGTATTCTCAACCCTGCAGGGTGCTGGGGGAGGCCAGAGGCCTCATAGACTCTGGGGGGGGGGGGGGGCGCGCTCAGGCTTCCTATCTGCAAATGGGCAGTGGGGAGAATGTGGAAAATTCCAGGATTCTGGGACCCTGGGTGATCCTGCTTCTTGCAGAAAGATGGACACTCAGCCCTGGCGGAGGGAGGGAGAGGGGAAGGTGGACACTCACGGGGCCCCTGGAGTATCCACCTGCCTCGGAGTCAAAGCCAAATGCATATAAATTCACACTCCCGAGGCCCGCCATGATCTCGGCCCCTCTTCCTACCTACCGGCCCCTCCACTCTGCCCCAGGGCCTTTGGACGTGATGTTCCCTTGCCTTGGAACATTCTTTGCTGCGGGCCGCTCAGTTTCTTGCTAGTTTCTTTCTCTGTTTCTTGGGAGGAGACCTTCCTGGACACCTGATTTGAAACAGCAGCCTCACTCCTACACATCCTCCAATCTTCCCTGCGCCCCTTCTCCCCAGAGTCCTACTTGCCTAGGGGACGGACTTCACAATTTATCTATTAGCCACGTCCCCCTCGACACTGTCAGCTCCATGAGTCCCTAGCACCTTGAAGAGTGCTGGCACGCAATAGGTGCTCAATAAAGAGTTGGGGAACAAATCCCAGCTCCTCCACACCTTGGAGGCAAGACTTTGGCCAGCCATTGCACTGCCTGGGTCTCAGAGTCATCTGTAAATGATACTCGGAACCAGAGCTCACAGGAAGATAAACAGCCCAGCTCTGCCACAGGGAGACCCTGAGGAATAAGCCTTCTCTGGAAGCCAGGGAATGACAGTCCCAACATGGTCCTGCACTGCCAGCCCCCGACCGCTTGACAGCTCCGGCTCAGTGCCCACATCTGTTAATGGGCACAGAGGCACCAGCCTTGGGCTTCCGTATAGGCACTAGGAGACCCTCTGAGTCTGTGCCCCTCCAGCTCAGGCAGGCCAAGCTGGACACATATCAGCCCTCAAATATACCCAGCTCCAGGCCACCTGGACACCCTGAGGCCAGCCCTGGGCTGTGCTGTGCCTATATTGGGGACTTAAAAGGAGCTGCCAGCTTCCCTCTGCCTCTGAATTGGACTGGGAGGATCCCTAGCCACACCTACAGTTAGCCACAGGGCAGTAAGTTCCAGAAGGGGACAAGTGTAAGAATATGGTTGGATGACAGCCAGCGCCCAGTAGGGTTGTCCTTTGCCTGTAGCCATTTGGGGGAAAAAAAAAAAAAAAAAATCTCAAACATTCCTTTTTCTTTTTCTCGGCAAGTCTCCTGGGCCTCCTGAGCCAACCAGGGGAAGCAGAACCCCCCCTGGAAGTCAGAAAAAACTCAAAAGAGAGGATCTGAAAAGCCACAAGGCTCTCCCCACAAGAGTGGCCGGAACACTGAATGTCACTGCCAATTGGGCCGCAGCCAGAACCACAGCAGAAAGACTTGCTCCTATGAGGGAAGACTGTGTGACAGGGTCAGCAGGGTCCAGATTTGAGCTTTTGCCTCTGGCCCCAGGTGACGCTGAGCAAGACACTTCCTGCAGCTCTGAACTCAATTTACTTATCTGTAATGTGGGGTGGTGTGTCATCACACATCTTAAGAGACAATGTGACAGTTGCATCAGAAGGCCATGGAAGTGGTAGGGCCTAGCTCCATGCTCAGGATGCCCAAACAGAAGTCCCAGTTCCTGCGACGGCCACAAGTGCCCGGTGGCCGGAGCCAAGCAGAATGCTATTCCGCTGCTACCTCAACTCAAGAGGCTGACCACCCTTGGGCCTCCATCTTTCCCTCTTGGAAATGGGCACAGTGGCCTCTAAGAGCCTTGGACAGTATCAGAGAGAGCTGAGCTGGGGGATAGGATGTGGAGAGTTCAGGGTCCTCAACTTCACAACCTCTATTTCCGACTTCTAGGGGGGAAGGGGATGTGAGCTGGTAAAAAAAAAATCTCTCTACAGGAACTAAGGACTTGACCTTGTTTTCTGGTTTAAAAAATAATAATAATAATGCTCAGGGGGCTGGGATTGTGGCTCAAGCGGTAGGGGGTTCGCCCTGGCACCACATTAAAAACAAACAAATAAATAAATAAATAAATAAATAAATAAATAAAGGCATTGTGTTGTGCCCATCAACACCTAAAAAATAAATATAAAAAAAATAATAAAAAAATAGGGGCTGGGGATGTGGCTCAAGCGGTAGGGCGCTCGCCAGGCATGCGAGCGGCCGGGGTTCGGTCCTCAGCACCACATACAGACAAAGATGTTGTGTTCGCGGAAAACTAAATAAATAAATATTAAAATAATAATAATAGGGGCTGGGATTGTGGCTCAGCGGTAGAGCACTCGCCTAGCATAGGCGGGACCCGGGTTCGATCCTCAGCACCACATAAAAATAAAGGCATTGTGTTGTGCCCATCAACACCTAAAAAATAAATATAAAAAAATAATAAAAAAATAGGGGCTGGGGATGTGGCTCAAGCGGTAGCGTGCTCGCCTGGCATGCGTGCGGCTGGGGTTCGATCCTCAGCACCACAAACAAACAAAGATGTTGTGTCCGCGGAAAACTAAATAAATAAATATTAAAATAATAATAACAATAATAATAAATAAAATAAAGACATTGTGTCCCCCTAAAACTAAAAATATATATATATATTTTAAAAAACCAATGCTCTGCCCACATTTTTAGGAGCCCTTGCTCTGAACCCCATGCGCGGCTCCATCCTTCACGACCAGTGAAGTGTGCGCTACTCCCCGAAGCACTCAGAAGAGACAGGCCGGGTGGCCGCTGTCCCAGAGTCACCTCATTGTCACCCTCCCCATACAAACCCATATCTCACTCCCTAGAGGGCAGAGAGAGAGAGAGAGCCCTTCCCCGTCAGCCCCAGGTGGCAGGAGCACTCTCCAGGGGGCAGATTCTAGCGTAGGAAAAAAAAAAGCTCCAGTTCCCGGGGCAGCGACCAGCCCCCGAGCCGCCCGGGGAAGGGGGCAGGTCCCCCGACGACCGCGGCCCTCGCGGGTCCCCGACACCGGAAGGCAGGCAGCCGGGCGGCGCAGGTGGAGTCCCCTGGTGGCTCGGACGACGCGCTCCCCGGGCTCCGCACCGCGCCCCCACCCCCCACCCCGGGGGCAGCCCGGCCCCGCGCGCCCCCTCGGCCCCGCGCCCGCCCGCCCTGCGCGCCGTCCCTCCCCGCGGCGCCCGCCCGCCCGCCCGGCCCCGGGGACCCGCTCCCCGGCCGCTGGCGCAGACAAAGGGCGGGGGCGCCGTTACCGTTGAGGCGCACGGTGAACTGGCGGCGCCGGCGGTCGTGCTCCACGCGGATGGGGCAGCCCTGCTCCAGCGCGCCGAGCGGCACCGGGGCCGCCGAGTGCGCCATGGGCGCGGGCCGGGCCGCGCGGGTCGGGGGGTCCGGGCACAGGAGCAGGGCGGCTGCGGGCGCGGGGCGGCCGGGGGGGCGAAACCCGGCTGAGAGAGAGAGAGAGAGAGAGAGACCGCAGGCGGCGGCGCTGAAACTGACACTCGGCGGCGGCCGCGGCGGCAGCAACAAAAAAAAAAAAAAAAAAAGGAGGAGCGGGGGGCGGGGGAGGGCCCCCGGAGGCGGCCAGGAAATCAGCTGTGAGGTCACGTGCGGCGCGCAGCCAATGGGCGCGCGGCCTTTTTGTTTTGATACATTCCATTCGACTCTTAAAGGGGCCGCGCGCCCCCCACGGGCGGCGTTCCACTTTCGCAGCCCCAAACAAAACAACGCGCTCTCCTCCGCGGCGGGCCGAGCTGCTCTTCCCTCGGGTTGAGTTCTACGGACGTCTCTAGGATTCCACCCCCCCTCCCCCACCGCCCATGGACCCTTCTCAAAGATGTTTATAACAACCTGTAGGAATATTCTAATCAGTCCCCACAACCAGCTTCATTTATTAAGCGCTTGTTGTGTGCACGGCTTGTGCACAGCCCTGTTCACGCAGGAAGCACGCTGTAAGGAGTCCCCTGTGCTCAGGTAGAATTCTCACCACGAGCCCGAGAAATAGGTAGGCCTGGCTCCATGGTCCAGGTGCACAAGTCGAGGCCCGGAGCAGCGAAATGCATCCCTAATTCACAGGATGGATGCTGGAGGGGGCTCAGGTGGTGCCCATCCATCTGTGAGCAGCTGTGGGACGCTGGGGTGGGGTTAGTCCCAAAGGATAGGGGCGAAATGCCACCTCTCTGAAAGAGGGCCAGAGATTCCTGGGAATCCCTGGTTCCACTCCAAAGATTGGGTGGGGACTGGCGGGAGGTGGGGGTGGGGTGGGGGGGCCATGGAGTTCTAGAAAGAGGCAGGAACTTTTCCTGAAGACACAGGACCCTTGCCCCCCCTCCCCAGACTGCTTATTGGAAAGGGGACTTAACCAGTCGTCCCCTGTCCCCTCGGACCCCAGACTTTTCCTCGTTGGTGTCTGAAGTTTGGCTGTGTCTGCCCACTGGAAATCACACGACTGCAGGTTGCTTTTATTGTTTTGTTAATTAAGCGCATCAATTTGACGTTCCTGTGCCCACCATCCAAGTCCCCTTTCCAATCAGTGCCCCACCTGGGCGGTAACCACAGTCCCTGACTTTTAGCATTAAGGACGGAAGAGCCATTTTCTAGAACACCCTTTAAACAGAATCAGACAATATGTACTTTTTAGCGTCCAGTTTTTGTTTTTTGTTTTGTTTTTTTTTTTTTGCTCGACCTTTATCTGAGATGTGTCCATGCTGTGGCTTGTATCTTTGTTATAACTAAGTGCTCCATGGTGCGCACACGACGCTTTATTTATCTGTTCACATGTTGAAGGGCATTTGAGTTGTTTTGGGGACTATCATAAATAAACATGGTGAGAACATTCTTGGGGCATCTTTAGGATCTGCAAACTGAGCGTTCCCCTTGGGTAGTAGCCACCTGCAATGGATTTTTTGGATGTTATAGTGGCTGTAGGTGTCGTTTTGTGAGAAACTGTCAGATTCTTTTTTTTTTTTTCCAAAAGTGGTCGAACCATTTTAGCTTCTTACCAACAATTTTGAGAGTTGTGTTGGGTCTTTTTAATTTGAGTCATTCTGATGAGCATGAAGTGCGTTCTTGCTGGGGCTTTAATTGCCTGGTGACTAATTGTGCCCCTCCCCCCCTTCTTCCCTTCTCTATTAGTGATTCAATCCAAGGTCTCCTGGCGTGCCAGGCAGGAGCCCTACCACCAGGTACCCTCAAGCCTCTTTTCATATACACCTTGGCTATTTGGATAGCAATTTTTGTGAAGGCTTCTGCCCATAATTTTTTTTTTACCTTTGGAATTATTGTCATTCTTTTTATTGTTAGATACTTTAAAAACAAATTTTTTTTGGAGGGGGTACCAGGGATTGAACTCAGTGTGCACTCGACCACTGAGCCCCATCCCCAGCCCTATTTTGTATTTTATTTAGAGACAGGGTCTCACTGAGCTGCTTAGCGCCTCACTTTTGCTGAGGCTGGCTTTGAACTGCCTCTCCCCGCAGATGGTGCACTTGGGATTACAGGTGTGTGCCACTGAGCCCCGCCAGACACTTTTTTTTGTTGTTGTTTTTGTTTTACAAGTGTGTTATGGAGTATCAGGGAGTTTGGAAGCAAAACAAGATGCGGGGTGGGGGATGAGTCATTACTTACCAGGAGATGCAAAGGGATTCTGGGGTCAGAGAAGGCCTTGACCTCAACTGAGTCAGAGCTGGCTTTCATCCTGAGCAAGGGAGATAAGACCTTGTGTGTCTCAGGTGACTTCCCTGCCTCCAGAACATGCTCCTAGAAATTTCATGAGCAGGCGGCTTCCCTGTCTCTAAGCCTTTGCGTGTGCTGTTGCCCAAACATCACCTCCTCTCAGAAGCCCCCATCTTTGCCATCACATTTATTTACACAGTGTCTGTGTCTGTCCTCCCCACCCCCAGCCTGGACTTGGGAGATTTCTGTCTGATAAATCCCTGCCAAGGCCGACCCGCACTACACCCTCTTCCTTGTTTTTTGGCTCCTGCTTGTAAATGTCTCTTGTTGGAGTCTTTAAACCCCACCCCCAAAATCCTTCCTCCAATAAGGAAAAGTAAAAGAGTAAAAAAATGAGCAATTAATGTTTGGTGGGGTTGTTGAATGAATGTGTGTGAAAGCCGCTGTGGGACCGGGGCCTGCTGGGGCCATGCACAGACCAGATCATATATATAGGAGGTGTTATTTATTCACTCAATTTCTAATTAATTTAGCAACTATTGAACACCTATTGTATGTCAGGTGGCCAGGACAGAGCTCAGCTCAGATGGGCTCTTTTGATGAGGGATTTGAGGAAGGTAAAGGAGTGAGTCTGGTGGTTTTGGGGGGAAGAGCAGTCCGGATACTGAGTGCAGCCAGTGCAAAGACCCTGGGGTATGTTTAAAGAACACAAGGAATGTAGAATGGCCGGGGCAGTGGGTGGGGATGAGCCTAAAAGGTGGAGGGGCACAGAATGAGGAGCCTTTGGCTTTGACTCTGAGATGGGAGGGAGCCATTGGAGGTTTTGAGTGGGGGGGATCTTAGTTTAAAGGAGCAGCCAGATGTGACACTACACATGCCTGTAATCCCAGGAACTTGGGAGGCTGAGGCAGGAGGATGGCAAGTTTGCAAGTTCAAGGCCAGCCTCAGCAACTTAACAAGATGCTGCCTCAAAAAATCCAAAGGAGTGAGTTTGGAGCTCAGTGGTAGAGCGCTCCTGGGTTCCATCCAGGAACAAAACAAACAAAAAACCCCATAAATCAAAGGAGTGTTTACATATATTAAAAATGCCTCCTGTTAGCCTGTTGTTCTGCAAATTTTTGTCAAACACATCTGGCCACCGAGCCTCCCCCACGACCCAGTTACACAACAGCTCATCTCCCCGGGCCCTGGTGCTCCTTCCAACCCCTCCCCCACCCCACCCGACCTGTTTTTCTGTCTTTATTGTTTTGCTTTTTTCTGAGAGTGTCTTGGGCAAGGGTGTGCGGCCTGGGCCCCCAGGGCTGGCTTCCTTCACCCTGCACCGAGCAAGCCTTGTGGTTTGTGTGTCCTGCAGAGCAGCACTGTCCTTTTCCATGGCTGTATAGGATTCCAGGAGATGTATGACGGCCTCCATTTTGAGGACCCCACATGGGAATGGACCTGGAGGGGAGGAAGAGGAGGCAGAGGACCCCAGCCCTGGGCCCCACACTGTGGCCAATGCCTACAGCCATGTATTCTCTGATCTCACAGTGACACTGTGTGTGTGTGGGGGGCGGGGGTGCAGCCCCCGGGAGTGGGAGGTCTCTGGAGGGAATTTGACCTTAGGATCCTAAGGCCAGCTTCCCTGGCCTCCAGAGCCTCTAGCTCTCTCTCCCCCGGAGGCCCCAGGCGTGTGGGCCTGTGAGCAGAGCTGGGAACATAAGTAACTTTTTCTGGTGTCCAGGCATCCTGGGGTTGGAGGCTGAGCCCTGCCCTGGCTCATCCGTCCTGGGCCTGCTGTGTGATCTCAGGCTAGTCACAGGCCCTCTCTGGGCCTCCTCTTCCTCCCACAAGGTTCCTGCAGCCCTAGCTGCTTCCTGAGCTGCCCACCAGGAAGATAGATTGGCTCAGCCAGACCTGGGCTGAGCGTGGGTGGGGTGGTGGGTGGGTGGCCTGCCCTGGTCACCAGCCTGGCATTCTTCTCGGTGAGCTCCTCCCCCCTCCCCCTCCCTAACTGCCACACCCACGCTCGCTCTGTTCCTTTTAATGCCTTTACTGTCTTTTCTTTCCTCATTAGAAGCATGAGAGATGCTCATTTAAAATGTTCAGGAAAATAGGAATATGTTAAGAAAATAAAAGTCCCTTCTAACATTTTTTTTAATGGTACTAGGGATTGAACCCAAGGCTCTAAGCATGTTAGGCAAGTGCTCTGTCACTGAGCCACATCCCTTTTTAATTTATTTTGAAATAAGTGGTTCAGTCTGGCTTTAAACTTGGGATCCTCCTCCTCAACCTCCCAGGTAGCTGGGATTACAGGCATGCACCATCCCCCACCATGCCCGGCCCTCCTAAACCCACCTTTCAGGTCTGCACTGTTGATGTTTTCCCCCTGTGTCCAGACCCGAGTCTTGTTATTCATTAATTCACTCATTCAGTGTTTATTGAGCAACTATTGTGTGTTCTGGATTCTGGGAATGCAGGGCTGATAATAAGACAAAGCCCCTGCTCATATGGAGATCTTTACACCCAAACAGGATGTTTTTATTTTCCAACAAAAGTGTTATCAAGTCATAATAGAACTACTCTTGGGGCTGAGGGTGTGGCTCAGTGGTAGAGGCTTGCCTAGCACATGGGAGGCCCTGGGTTCGATCCTCAGCATCACATAAAAATAAATAAAGGCATTGTGTCCACCTACAGCTACTAAATATATATAAAAAGAATTATTCTTAAGAATATTTTTATGTTTAATTTGGATGAGGTAATTGCTACAGTTTGTATGTTAAATGTTCCCCAAAGGCCGCTGCGCTAAAGACTTGGTCCCCAGTTTGGTGTCACTAGAAGGTCGTGGAACTTTAAGAGGTGGAGCTTAGTGGAAGGTCGTAGGTCACTGGGGGCACACCCTGGAAAGGGATTATGGGACCCTAACCCCTGCCCTGCTCTCTTTGTTTTTTTGCTTCTTGATCGGGATGTGATTGGTTTTGCTCTGTCACACAGTACCTGCCCTGAGGTTCTGTCTCTCTACAGCCCCCAAATTATGGGACCAACCAATCATGGATTGGACCCCCCCAAAACTGTGAGCCAAAAATAAACCTTTATGTTTATAAGTGGATGGTCTCAGGCATTTGGTTATAGTGACAGAAAGCTGACTAACATAGCAGTTTGTTCGCATTTCAAAAACTAAAACAGAATCTATTCCCCTTGTATCTGAGGGGGATGTGTCCCAGGATCTTCTGAAGATACCATGATGCATGAAGGCTCAAGTCTTTCATATAAAATGTCGTAGTATTTGCATACGGCCTATACACATCCTTGGATGTACTTTAAATTGTTTCTAGATATTGTACCTAACGCAATAGTAAATGTAAATAGTTATGCTGTATTATTTAGGGAGTCATGACAAGAAAAATGTCTGGGTATGCTCAGTATAGGTGCAGTGTTTTTCAAATTTATTATTATTATTATTGCTGGGGATTAAATCTAGGACCTTGTGAATGCTGAGCAGGAAGCAGGGGCCTCTACCTCTGAGCTATATTCTCAGCCCCTGAATTTTTTTTTTTTTTTAAGAGAGAGTGAGAGGGAGAGAGAGAGAGAGAATTTTTTTAATATTTATTTTTTAGTCTGGGCGTACACAACATCTTTGTTTGTATGTGGTGCTGAGGATTGAACCCGGGCCGCACGCATGCCAGCTACCACTTGAGCCACATCCCCAGCCCCCCTGAATGTTTTTGATTCATAATTGAATACATAGACCTGGAACCTGTGGATATGGAGGGCCGACTGTCGATATAGGGACCAAGGAACAGTCTCCCTCCATTCCCTGTCTGCCATCTGCCCGGAAATCAAATGAAATCGAAATATAGTGTGAGACGCCTGATGTTTAAATGTCAACTGATTGAAAAACACAATCATGTGTATCTGCTGGTGAAGTAAAGGGTTGGGAGAGAGAAAGATAAGATTCAGAGATAGAGAATGGGGGAGAGAGAGTGGAAGGTTCTGGCAGACTGTTAATCAGTGGGTCTAAGTGAAGGCTGGGTACATAGTCATTGCAAGATTCTGGCTTTTTGTCTAGAAACGTAGATTTTTTTTTTTTTTCCAAAATTAAAAACTGTCCTCCACCGAAAGAGAGAAAACCAAATGTAACATGTGAATCTTGGTTACCTCCTTTTGGTTTGAAACAACAACAACAACAAAATCCAGCTGTAAAAGATGCTCTAAGAGGCTGGGATTGTGGCTCAGTGGTAGAGCGCTCACCTAGCATGGGCAGGACCCGGGTTGGAGTCTCAGCACCACATAAGAATAAAGGCATTGGGTTGTGTCCATCTACAAAAAAGATTCTCTCTCTCTCTCTCTCTCTCTCTCTCTCTCTTAAAAAAGATATATCTTAAATTAAAAAAAAAGATGCTTTGAGGACAATGGGGGTAGCTGCAGTGTGGCCCCTGTGTTAGATACTGGTGGGATTACAGTTTTTTTTTTTTTTTTTGGTTTGTTTATTTTTTGGGTGAGATAATCACGTGCTGGTTGGGTAGGAGAATGTCCTTGTTCTGGGGGGGAATAAAAAGGACATGATGCCAGACATTCTCAAACGATCCAGAAAACAGTACCTAGCTGCAGGGGCTGGGGATGGGGAGCCAGTATGTACTACCACACTACCAGGTGACACCTAGTGACAGCAATAGTTGACACCGGTTGCAGGTGAACAGTGGTCGGAGATTATTCCTTTGACTTCCCTGTGCGCTTGAGATTTTTCATAATAAAAATTGGGGGGATAAGGGAGAAGGAAAAAAAATAAAAGATCATCAAGTGAAAAAAATATGTATATATACACACAAGGGTACTAGACACTAGAAATGGCTCCTGTCTGTGACCCGGAGGTGGGTCTGTCTGCCCCATTGACGGGGAAAGCCTTGTTCATCACCATCCATCACAGAATGGGAAACCCAGGCAACCTGCAGGCGTACAGCAAACAAGGGCTCTCCTGCCTGAGCCTCAGTTTCCTTATCTGCAACGTGAAAATACATACCCTTTCTGCTCAGGGGTTTTTCCTTCATTGAACTGGCTTTCCCTCCTCCTCCGGCTTAAGAGAGTTACAATTGTATTCAATGAAATCCACCCCCTGAAGCACACAGTGGGATGCCTTTTCACAAATGTATACAGTTGTAATCATCCCCACCATCGTGTAGAACATTACTCCTGAATTCCCCTTGTGATCCTTAACATGGGTCCCACCCCCCACACCCCCAGCCCCTTATCACCCCAGCCCTGATTGCCAGTCATTTTAATTTTTTTGCCATTCTAAATAGGTGCGTAGTGGAATCTCCTGATGGTTCTGTTTGCATTGCTCCGACTCCCAGGTCACTAGAGTTGTGCCTTTTCTGGAATGTCCTGGAAAGGGAATCCGATTGAATAGAACCTTTTATCTGGTTTCTTTTAATCGGGCAGCACGCATTTGAGCCTCATCCGTGTGGTCACATGTGTTCCTCGTCCATTCCTTTTGTGTCACTTAGTGATGTCCCACGGAGATCAGGATAGACGACAGTTTGCTCGTCCATGGCCAAGTTCATGGACATTTAGATTCTTTCCTGTTTTTTTTTTTTTTCCCCTTTGAAGTTTCTATTAACATTTTCATGCAGGTAGATGCACGTGTGTGATTTTGAACATGGTTATTTCTCTTGGCAGTGGAACAGCTCAGTTGTAAAGTCAGAGTCCACCCAACTTCATGACCACTCCCACCGTGAGAGTGGTCATAGCATTTGGATATTCTCACCAACAATGGGTGAGAATTACAGTTTCTGCACCCTCTCACCAATCCCTGCGATTGCCAGTCATTTTTTTTTAAATATATATATATATATTTTTTAGTTATACATGGACACAATATCTTTATTTTGTTTATTTATTTTTATGTGGTGCTGAGGATCGAACCCAGGGTCTCTCACGTGCAAGGCAAGCTAGCGCTCTACCGCGGAGCCACCACCCCAGCCCCGATTGCCAGTCATTTTAATTTTTTTGCCATTCTAAACAGGTGCGTGGTGGAATCTCCTGACGGTTCTATTTGCATTGCCCCGACTCCCAGTGCTTTCAAGCATCTTATTTGCAATCCAGAGCTTCTCTGGGGTGGTGTCTCTTCAGGTACCTCTGTGCATTTTTTTTTTTTTTTTTTTTAAATTGGGTTGTTGGTTTTTGTTGAGTTGCATGAGTTCTTCCCATATCCTCGGCGCTAGGCTTTTATCTGAGAGGTGTTTTGCCAGAGTTTTCCCTCCGGGTTATTTTAGGCATTAAATCCCATCGTGCACACCCAGTGAAGTGGTGGCTCCTATCGTCGTCATTATTACGATTTTATTACTCCATAGTGTCATGTGGCGAGGAGGATGTGCCTCCCACCCAAACTGCCAGGGCCACCTGCCAATGGAACCTCCTCAGTGCCCTGGAATCCACCGAGGTCCCCCTCCCCTCCTCAGGGATCCCGCAGCCTCCAGCAGGGCTCCCCGGGTCACGCTTTCTGGGGTTGTTTGTTGTTTGTAATATTCATTTATCAAAACCTGCCAGATGGCCTGGGCTGTTTGGCAGGAGGCTACGCGTGGGAGGGGGAGGAAAGGCTTCAGAGATTGGCCTTGCCCTTCCTGCCCTCCCTGAGGGACAAAAACCACTGCCTTCCCATCTCCTGGCCCCCATCCGCAGCCCCAGCATGCTGAAGGCTTGCAGAGATGCCCCCGCATTGGTGCCACAGCCTCGGACCCTGATCTAGGGTTCTGACTCTCATTTGCCATATGAGCAATGCAGATGCCCAAAGTCCCACATCCAGGAAGGGTGGCCTTGGGAATCCGGACACATGTTCTTCACACCGAAAGTCGTCACTCTCATTCAGCACACGGCCATCCGGCCACGTCACACGGTGACTCCTGAGCGCCGGCAGGTCCCAAGCGCCGGGTTCCCCAGGAGTGATCTTGCAGAGAGGAGTGCTTGTCACTGAGTCCCTCTCCTATTTTACAGATGGTAAAATTAAGGCTGAAAGAGACGAACGGACGAACTCGGTAAGTCAGCAGAGAGCAGGACGGGAATGCAGGCACTGTCCCCCAGCCTTGAGGGGACATTGACTGCGGGGACCGGACGGGAATCTACTGCTTCTGTCTCTTCATGGGACCTGCCCCCATCTGTAAGGCCACAGTTGGGGGGGGGGGGCAGGTCCAGGATGGCGTCTGGGCATCCTTGGTCAACATCACAGCCCTTGGGATTCCCCCACCTCACCCATGATGTTCCTTCCCCCTCCCACCCCTGGAAGCTCATTTTGGCTCCCATGATCCCTGGCAGGGCGGATGGCACCTCACCCTGTCTACGCAAGCATCACCCTCATTCATTCAAAATTTCTCAGACCTTGCTGGGGGCCTGGTGTATAAAGGGAGATCTGGCTATGTTAGGAGTCTGCCTAGGTTGAGGCTCCCTGCATGCAAACCAGACCCTTCTAGAACTGTCTCCCTCAGAGGTGCATCCCATGTGGGAAATGCTGTTTGTACAAAGACATTTGTGCTCATGGAAAAATACTAGAGAGACCCAAATGCCTGCCAGCCAGGCCCTGGCTCACTCCACCCAGGGAGAGTCAAGCAGGGGTGTATTACGCAGTTGCAAAACAGGACAAGAGAGCTGTTCTTGTGCTGAAATGGAAGGATACAGAGGAGAAAAGGGAATTTGTGTGTGTGTGTGTGTGTGTGTGTATCACACTGGGGTGCTCTACCACTGAGCTACCTCCTTAGCCCTTTTTAATTAATTTATTTATTTTTTTAATTTTGAGACAGGGTCTTGCTAAGTTTCCCAGTCTGGCCTCGATCTGGTGATCCTCCTACCTCAGCCTCCCAAGTCATCGTGATGACAGGCGTGTGCCACCATGTGCCCAGGAAGGACATACAAGAGAATGTTAAGTGAACAAAGGTGTATTGGGCAGTGAAAAAAAGAAAAAAGGAAAAAAAAAAAAGATCTTTACTTTTTTTTCTGCAAGGATGCCCAAGGAGGTGTCTCCCACCAACTCCCACCTGGCCCCGCGTTGGGTCAGGCTGGACACCTCTAAAGGAAGGGCCCCTTTAGGGGAATCCATGTGTTCAGCTGAAACCCTAAGCCACGGAGTCCACTCGGATCCGGTGAGGACACTCTTCATGCCCCTGCCTGGGCCTCACTCAGGAAGGGTTGGATTTAGCAGCCAGTCCTCCCTGAGCTCTGACTTTGTGCCAGAAACGTGCTAACCCTGACCCCAGCCCTTTGAAGCAAGTCTGATTGAAACCCCCATTTTACAGTTGAGGAAACTGAGCCCAGTGAAATCCGTAACCGGCCAGGGGGAGATACCAGTAAACCGGAGGGAGAACTCAGTCCCACAGGCTCTTGGCAGCCTCCTGAGGCCGACTGGCTTGGGTCCCTGTCCTTGAACCCCTTGGAAGGCCTCGGCTCGGGGGGGTGGGGTGTGGGGGGGTCCTTTCTCTTGCTTGGGCTGGGAACTGAAAGATGCATCCGGCCTGGGTCTGTGGGTTCCCATATGGTGTGATGAGGGTTTATGGAAAGCTCAGAGGAGGGATAGGGTACTCTACTGGGGACAACAGAGGCTTCCCAGGCTGAACCAGAAAGATGAGGAGAGGTTATACTCTACTGGGGACAACAGAGGCTTCCCAGGCTGAACCAGAAAGATGAGGAGAGGTTAATCAAGTCCCTGGCTCCTTGCAGGCTCACTATCTTCTCTTCCCACACCTACTGCTCTGCCTGCTTTTATCTTTTGATTTGCAGGCTTCCCGGGCCTCCATCTGGGGGAGGCTCCAAGCTGCCTTATCGCCCGGCCTCCTCCCTCAGCCTCCGTCCCTTTCCTGCCCGCCCAGCCACTGTGGCCTCTGGCTCTCAGGTTCTGTCTGCACACTCCATGCCCACCAGTGTCCCGTGCTGACTTACTCCAGGTATTCCCAGTTGGAGGGGGAAGCCCCCTGCCAGGGCCCTTGCACTAAGGCGACATGCTGACAAACTGAGAAGTGCAGTGGGTGGCCGTGTGAATGGTCACTGTCTAGGATACAATTCCAGAAGGAGTAATGGAGGTTTGAAAAAAAAAAAAAAAAATGGCTATAAATTCTGACATTCCTTCAGTGAGAGGCAGAGGTCTGTGTCTGCACCTTTTAAAATCTGGGTGGGCTGCTTTGACCCACGGGGTCAGTCAGAAATGATATTGGGTGACCATTCATACTGCATCAGAAAAGGCTGTGTGAAGCGTCACTGGGTGACCTTAGGACAGTCACACTCATGAAGAAGCCCTGGCCCACACGTAGGGGCCAGTGCACAGCCCTGGTGGGACCCAGCTCGGTGTCTTTCCTGCCCAGGTGGCTGGACATGCAGGTGATGGACCTTCCAGGTGGAATCCAGCTGCAGGGGGTGGGGGTCGCATGGGACAGAGCCAGGACCACCTTATGCCAGTTGTTTTCGGTCACAGAGTTTAGGTCGGTTGGTGTGGCAGCAGGACGTGGGGAGGGTGGGGACTTTGTGAACTTCTTCATCCCCGATCACTGTTCCTTCATCGACAGCCACCTGCAGGAACCTTTGAGGGACTGGGGATGTGGCAGCAGCACCAGCTTGGAACTTGGCTGGAGGTCAAACCCTAGACCAACTGTTTACCCTGCCGCAGTAAAACAATGGGGCAGGATTAGATCCGGGAACATTTCCTGGGATCCTTGCTACTTTCTCCAAAAACCATTAAACTATACTCAGTTCCTGACACCATTATAGTTTGGAGTCTTTTTTTTTTTTCTTTTTTTTTTTTTTTGGTACTGGGGATTGAACCCGGGATGGCTCTACCACCGAGCGACATCCAGCCCTTTTTATTTTGAGACAGGGTTTTGCTAAATTGTCCAGGCTGGCTTTGGACTTGTGATCTTCCTGCCCCACTCAGCCTCTTGAGTTGCTGGGATTACAGACCTGTGTCCCTGCACCTAGCTAGTCTGGGGTCTTAAAAATCACTAGATGGTGTTGAGATTCCCCCTTCTGGATCTGAAATCCCGAGACGATCTGTCTGGGTTATCCAGAAAGGCTGCTCATAAGGAGCAGGATTTGAGCTGCAAAGAATAGGCAGAATTAAAATAATTATGGTCTTTCATCTCTTTATATGAAAATATTATACCAGCGGGATGTCAATCCATTGTATGAGCCTATTAAAATTTTATATATTTAATGCAGCCTGAAAATAATACACACTTGTTGCAGAAATGTTTGACAGAAGAAATGTGAAGAAGAGAAACAGCTGGGTGCAGGGGTGCACCCTGGCAATCCCAGCTATCTGGAAGGCAGGCGGATCACAAGCTGGAGGCCAGTGTATTTAGCAACACACTGTCTCAGAAAATAAAAAAGAACTGGGGATGAGCTTTGGTGGCAGAGTGCCCCTGGATTCAATCGTCAGTACTGCAAATAAAGGAAAAAAAAAAAAAAGAGAGAGAAAAAAAGAAAAAAAGTGGTGGTGGGGGGGTGGGGGGGAGAGAAAGAGAGAGAGGAAGAAAAAAGATGAGCCCCCACCTCTAAGTCCACCTCTGCAACACAGGCTCTGCCCTTTAACTGCGTAGGGACAACTTTGAAGATTTTTGCATCCTTCCTGCCACACAGATCCGTTCTTGGCGCACAAATCCTCAAGCACCAAAAAAAATAACCTGCAGACTCAGGACAGTGTAAATCTATCCTCAAGAGGACCAAAGAAGCCACAGCTCTAATCATGCCCGGGGCAGCCTGGCTGCTGGCCCAACAGATGTCTGAATCCATCTGAGTCCTGGGCACCGGGGATAGGAAATGAATTCCCTTCATCAGCGGCTCCCAGGCTCCCAGCAGCCCTCCTCCACCAGGGACAAATTCTTCTCTCCACCCAAGAATTTTTTTGCAACACTCTATAAAGCAGTTTCCCAAGGTCAACCATCTGAATGCCCTTTCTTCGTTCATACAAGATCAGTTCCAGGTTGGAAAGATGGGGATGGGTGAGCCTGCGACCTCCTGGAGTAGCCTGGGGGCGGGGGTGGTCATGGTGGTCATAAGGAGGGCCTTTAACTGAGGGCCGCAGTCCTGAGCCAAGGGCTAGAACCCTGAGCTGCTGCAACCCTAGGATGGGAAGTCTCACTGTCTCCGGGGACACGCAGGCTCCTGTCTTCATGGCTCAGGGGGGAAAGAAAACCCCGGCATCTGATAGCACTTCTCGTTTAAGTGTTTCCTGGGCCACATCATGAGTCCAGGACATTCATGGGGCTTGACTTAGGGTCTGGCTGACTGCCTGGTCTGATCTCTCCTGGGACTGCCATGACCTCTTGGAGCCAGCAAGGCAGCCACTTCAGACCTTGGACCAAGGTCATGCTTCCAGCTAAGGCCCTAGTTCTACCCAAGAGCCCTAGTGTGTGTGTGGGGGGGGTTCTGTGTCACCCCCAGAGCAGATCCTGGCCCACCCAGGGCAGACCCTGACCCCGGGGTCCTCCTGCTGGGTTCTTGGGCAAAGGTGCTAATCCTGGAGAAGCTCACAGTCACAGCAGCCACGTGATTGGGGAACAGCCAATCAAATGCTTGACCGGGCTGGGGGCGTGGCCTAGGTCTGGCCCTGCAGAGGCTGGCTGTGGCCTCGCCCCTGGAGGCTGCAGCAACCAAAGCTGCTTTCACTCCTGTGGCCCTGCCGGGTGGCTGTGGCTCTTTTCCTGAGCCTGTAGTTGGCAGGCAGGAGTGTCCCAGAATAACTCCAGAGTCTAAAAATATTCCAATTTTGCCCTCTCACCACCTGGGCCGTTAACCTCCTAACCTCATCTCTTTCCACCCCTTCCCTCCCCTTGTGTCCTCCACCCTGGACACAATGGTCTTTCTATTTTTCCTTAAAGCTTACCTTTTTTAAAAAAAGTTTTTTTTTTTTAAATTTATTTATTTATTTATTTTTATTAAGGCAATAGTACACACTTGGCTACTTAGCCTTGCAAGATGCATAACAACAACCCTAGAAAAAAACCAGTAGCCACCTGCTCCCCAGGACTGCTCACACTCCAGGAATGAACCTGAGTCAAGCATCAATTATGTGCTGAGCTCCTAGAACTGGTGATAAAACCGTGGCCCAAGTTCCCACCCCCCCACAACTGAAGTCTAAGGGAACTTCCTCCAATCCTTTTAACCCATTCTTCCTTGATTCTACAAGCTTGTACTGACCCACCCTTGACCTGCCTTTCTTTCTTTCTTTCTTTCTTTTTTTTTTTTTTTGATCACTTCCTAACATGGAAGATAAAGATTTTTAGTTCTCTTACATAGGGATTCCTATATTTTGCCTCCTGTAAGTCCCAATCCCATTTCGTTACAATTTGGGGGATATGTCAGTATTGGGGGTTTAGAGTATGATGATTATGTCAATATTGTTTCAGGCTGAGCTCAGCGGTGGGGTACATTAGGACTACTTTTCTATTTTGTGTTATTTGTTTTTCCAGGAGTTCATAATTGCCTTGGTTTCTTCTTGCCTCCAACTGGGAACTCAGTGGATCCTTTCAGCCTAGAGACTGGACCTTTTATGGGAAACTGGAAGACAGAACATAATTCCTGACTCAGTTTGTTTCCATCCCTACCTGCCCCTCCACCTCCAGAGTATGTATTTCTGGGGGAGGGGGGGCTGTCATGTCAGTGGTCTGGCCTTGGATTGGCTCTTCCCCCTTCAGAATTTTAGGTTTCAGCTTTCATTAAAGTTGGTTACCCTTCCTCTTCATTTTCTAGGTTTGAACATTGATCCCTCTTGTTCTTGGTATTGATCTCTCTTTTGTTTTCCAATTTTTTTTAACTGGTGCATTCTAATGGCATGAAATGGTGGGATCAGTTAGTTCTTTCCATTAGTTCCACATGGCTTTTCCTTGTCTCTCAGGTCTGAGCTCAGAAGACCCTTCCTGGGAAGGCCTTGATGTCGTGCTTCCCGACACTGTCACCTGCTTTAATAGTGTCTCTAAGTCTTACCACTATTTGGAAAGTATTTTCTCTATTTGTGTTCACTGATGTATTGACCTTCTTTCTCCAGCTCCGGTATGACATTTGCTCTATAAAGAGTCAGGACCTTGTCTGTCGACTGAGTCTTTGGTATATAGTGAGTGCTTCACAGTGTGAGGCAAAAGTAGATGCTCAGGAAAAACGTGTTGACTGCATGCATGGGCGTGAGCATAGGACCTCAGCTCCCCGAGGATCTCCAGTCTTACTTAGAAAGGAGCTGCTATGGTCAGAGCTTCCTGGGAATCTAAGATTGCTGCCAGGGAGAAGATGAGACTCCATCAGGGGAGGATGCTAGCCCAGTCTGGAGATGGCTGAAAGGGGACAGAGCAATGACGAGAATGGACAGGATGGTCTCTGGCAAAGATGAGTGATTGATTCGAGGCCACTCAGCTACTTTCTGGCTCAGATCAGAAGACAGCCCTCTGCAGGCAGATACTGCACCCAGGCTGTGGCATTAGCTCAGTGCAAATGTTCTTCTGCCTCTCTTCTCCCTGGTGGTGTGACCATGGGCAAATTGCTCCTCTCTGTCGGCTGACTTCTCACCTGTTGCATCATGATAAGAACCCCTCTGGTCCTGCGTTCCAGATAACAAGAGCAAGCCCTCTAGTAAAAAGCCCGACACAGTTTTGTAGGTGGTGGTCATGATAATCTGGGCTCAAAATCTGGTTTCATCCTCCTGTTGATGCGACCTGGGCAAGATGCCCGAAGCCTTGGTCTTTGACAGTTTTCTCATCTGTCAGATAAGGCTCTAACCTCACCAGCTTCATGAGGCTGAATGTGAAGTCGTGAGGCCTGGCATGCCTGCCCTCCACCTCCCAGGAGGATGCACCATGTCTCAGGACCCTGGGGGGCAAAGAGGCACCATACTGAGGCTCTCAGGATTCCTTTGACAGGTGTCTGTGTGACCCACAGGGTTTTTGTGCCACCTTAGCATGAACCTGGACTTGCCAGACCTGAGGGATCCATCAGAAGGAAAGGGGCTGGTGTCTTTTCAGAAAGCAGCAGACGAAGTTCAGAAGCAGGGCGATGCAGGCCATTTTAATGGGAGCATGGGCAGTTAAAGGCAGGGGGGACAGTCACCATCCGATAGACTGGAGTTTGGACAGTAGTTCTGCCTTCGCCAGTGGCCTTTTGAACAGGCCACAACCTCGCTGATTCTCTGTTTTCTCGTCTGCTCAATGAGAGCAATTGATAACCAGATGAATCTTGCTGGGGTGTTGCTTTCCTCCATTCCTCCAAGTATTTGCTGAGCGCCTACTGCATGCTGGGGATTGCTGCGCTGACCGAAACAGCTTGCATGATGGTGACTCCACAAGAGTATGTGCTTTGAGGGATCAGTATATGGTCGGTGTTCTTGGTTCTTGCTATTTTTGCTGGTGGAGCTATGTCACTAAGCATGAATCCATTCTTTGATATTCAAGGCTGTGGCCATTTAAATAAAGCAGGTGAAGGAAAATAAAAAAATAGATAGTTAAAGCAGGTGAGCCCCCCTTCTGGTTTCCCCTGTCAATCATGGCTTCAGAACCTGACCCTGAGCAACAGGCTTCCACTTGCCTCCAAGCCGTCTCCAAGCACTTTTCCAAAGCACTATTCCCGGACGGGTCTGATGTCGGGCTGCGAGGAACCAGTCGCAGTTTCTGCTTTGGGTCTGATGGGAGAAACGGATGACCCATGATGAGAAGGCTCCGGGCAGGGGTGGTGGGCAGGGGAGGACAAGGAAGAGACAGAATGTATCAGGTGGAGAATGCAGGGAGAAGGGCATTCTTGGCCAGGAGCACAGCTTTTGCAAAAGAACGAAGAAAGCTTGGGTTGGGTGTGCCTGGACCGGGAAATTCCCCACCTAAGAAGCCAGGGCAAGGTTTGGAGCATGGCCAGCTCTGTTTTTGGAAGGCTGTCCCTCTCATTGAAGTGTGTAAGGAACGGGGGTAGGATGGGGAGGGCTTCAAAGATGAAGGCATGGAGAGGAGGAGGCTAGATGGGTGATCAAAGCAAGTATTCGGCAACGGGGCACTTCAGAGCACGGCTGTGCCGGAAACGACCACCAGAGGGCGCTGCGAGCCAGCAAGTCATGGAGGGCGCTGCTCTTGGCAGTTCATTCCACAACACAGCTGTGCGCGCTGGTTGTGTCTGTTAACGTGCCCACAGTTGTGTACAGGCTTGTGCACCCCATTCGTGTTCCTGAGTGTGTGCTTGTGTGGGGTGAGTACACAGGAATGAGACTGTGCAAGGGTGACCATGGGGCCACTTGCCTCCCACCACCCTGACCACACCGGGCACCTGCTTTTCCCCCTATAAGCCATTCGCCTCGGGACCTTTGCATATGCTGTTCCTTTTGCCTGTAATGCTCTTCCCTTCCAGAGAGGCTTTTCCTGGCCTTCCTCTTTAAAACGACAGCCCCCATTTCAGACCCGCCATTTGTCCTCTCCTTTATTTTTCCACCTAGAATTTGTCCCTCTCTGACATCCTAATACTTAGGCATTTTTGCTTGTCTGTTCTGCCCCACCAGGTCATCGCCGTGAGGGCAAGAGTTCCAGCCGTCTTGTTCAATGGTCTGTCCTCAGTTTTAGGCACACAGTAAGTGCTCGATAAACATTGAGTCAATGAACGAATAAATGCATGAGCTTCTCCCATCTGGGTCTGGACTCTGGCTCCATTGCTTTCTTACCCCAGGTCCTGTCCACCTCAGCTCACACCTGTGTCCTAACTTGGGCCACGCCCCTTCCCATCCAATGTCCTAGTTTCCCTGCATTTGCAGAGAGGGGTGTTTGCAACTTTTTTTTTTTTTTTTCTAGGATTCAGGTAGGACACAGCCTGCTGGGGTCCACGTCCAATGCCCCTATCCAATTTCTGAATGATTGTGGAGTTCCCTCCCCACTTAAGAGACAGAAAGAGGTGAACGGATATTGCTGCCACAAGCCAGCAACAGGAAAAGACTGAACGGCTCTCCGGTGCTACTCCTCATCGCAGCAGCTCTGCATCCTAGCCTGATCCTCACCTGTTTCTTGCCTCTTCTGCCTGGAAAGCTCCTACTACGGGTCCTTCAAAAGGTCCAGTGTCAAGGTCACCACGTCGGAGAAGCCATCCCTGACCTCACTCAGGCAGTCAGGCCCCTTCCTGGGACTCCTGCTGATGGCGTCTATTTATAGCACCCCACGTAGAGTTCTGTGATTCTTGGGCCCTTCGTCAGCCTCCCTGACTAATCCGTAAACTCCTCCTATGTGGAGACCTTGTCTGAGTCATCCTAGCGCCTGGGAGTCGGGCACGGGACTAGAGTCGCTTCACCCATGTCTGTGGCATGCTTTCCTCCTTCCTCTGTCCATTCCTCAAATAGTTATTAGGCACCTACTGTGTGCCTTGCTTTGGGCTATGCTTCAGGAATGCAACAGGGAAGGAGACCGGGCAGAATTCCTGCTCAGGAGAGGTGGATGGGCTGGTGGGAGAGATGCATTGGAAACCGAGGAAATCAGCAAAGCATGGGCATCAAGGATGCTGTGCAGAGAATTAACACTCAGTTGGGTCTGAAGACCAGGAGAGACTATTAGGGATATTCATGTAGGAGGAGTTTGAGAGACGAAAGGGACCCGGCTCCAGGAAATATCAATGGGGTGGCAGGAAAGAAATTTTCCAGACGGAAGAAGCAGCATTGGCAAAGGCCCTGAGGCAGACCCGTGTTGGCATGTTCAAGGGACAGCACTGAGACCTCTCAACATACCAAGAAGCAGGGTGGGACAGGAGGAGGCTGGGAGGAGTAGAAGCTGGAGCAGTTGGCAGGGACCTAAACCCAGAAAACCTGCCAGACCGGGCTTGCAGTTCTGGTAGGGGAGATATTTTGCTACCGGGTGCCCATTTTTCAGATAGGTAAATGGAGGTCCCAAGGTGTTCCGGACTTCAGGGTGTTTATGAATTCATTTCCTGCACAGGTGAATGCTAAGTTCTAGGCCAGGCACTTCCAAGATTGAGCTCGTGCAACGCTGCCTTCAGAGCATTTCATTATGCCACAGCATAGCTAAGCAAACTGAGGCTCAAGGGTGCTAAGTGACTTTGTCAAGGTCATCCGACTAGGAAGTGGGAGAGCTGGCATTGGAATCCAGATCTCTTTTTACTACAACTCATGATTTTCCATCCTACTGCCTGGAAAGAATGAGCAAGAGACACAGGAAGAGAATAATGATAATTATAATGTCTTTCCCTCTTATCTCATCTGGCATTCCCCACCGCTGTGTGGGTGAGGCCCTGCAGGGTCCCCGTTTTTACACACAGGCCAGCAGAAGTCAGTCCCCTGATCTCCACGGGTGGAATCTGCTTCCCTCAGGTGAGGTCCCTGACAGGACCCAGACCTATGTCTAGCCTGGGATGCCAGGTCTGACCCCTTGACTTTTGCCGGGGCTTCCTGACTTCACTAAGCCCTGACTTTCCGTCCAGAGTCACCTGATTCCCAGCTCCAGACTGGTCAGTGGTCCCTAAAAGTCCTCCAAGTTGGGAGCAGAGAGTGTACTGACCTAGATACAGAGGAGCTGGAGGGCAGGAGGGAGACAAGTTCCAGGAGGAAGCCAGACTGGGAACCTTGGTCGAGGTTTGCCAAAGGTTGCAAAATGATACCTTATTTCTTTGGAGACTCAATTCCTTCCACTCGTGTTAAACACCGGGGGCGGGGGGGGGGAGCTAACCACGACACCACAAAGAAGGCTACTTGCACTGACTTGTCAGGAGCCACCATCAGGTTCCCCAACTGCTCCTCCACCCTGGCACGGTCCCTCTCACGCGTAGGGGCTCGTGCACGTTTGCTGATGCAGGACACAAGTGCGTGCACGTGGGGGGTAAGGTGCTAAGCCCTTTACAACAGTCAGGCAACAAACATTTACGGGGAGCTCCGAGGATGCCTGGCTCCTGTGCTCCTCGGCTGCGCCCCGGAGGCAGGGCGGTTATCGCCGCTCTTCAGAGGCGGAAACAGGAGGCTCAGGGTGTCAGCGACTTGCCCAAGGTCACCCCCGCCCCCCAACAGCTACAATGTTGCTGAGTTAGAGCTGAACCCAGGTCTCACTCAGGAGCGCACTTTTAACCCCGGTAGCACCAGCGCAGCGGGACTACCCTGGGGGAATCTCCGGGTTTTTCTAGATTACGCACCGGGGACGCGCCCACGCAGCGCACCCGCAGGGGGTACGCCGCGGGGGTGGGGGTGGGGGTGGGGGTGTAAAGGGGCGGGGCTCGAATCGAACAGGCAGAGGGCGGGAGGGTTGGTCCCCGGGGGTGGGCGGGGCTTCTGTCTTGATTGACAGCGAGAAGGTGCAGGCTCCAGCCGGGGAGGGGCGGAGCTGGACCGAGTTTGGGTTGGCCGAGGGGCAGGCGGGCTTGACAGACCCCTGTGGGCAGGGTCGGATCCTGGGCTCGCGGTGGGCGTGGTCTGTGCTTGACGGGCAGGACCAGGACGGCGTTTGATAGGCAGGGGCCGGGCCCTGGAGACGGCTGGGCCAATCGGCGGGAGGGGGCGGGACCTGAGTCGGCGCCGTCCGGCCGAGGCCCCAGCGGCGCTGCCCAGTCTGACTGTGGCACCGCCCGTCGCCAGACGTTTACTTGCAGCCGCTGCTACCGCCTCTGCTCGTCCGTCGCGCCCGGGGGCCGCCCGCCCGCTCGCCCGCAGCCATGAGTGCTCTTGGCCCCGGTGAAGCCCGCCGCTGCCCTCTCGATTAGTCGCCGTCGCCCGGGACCCGTCTGCAAGCATGGAGTCGCCTGCCCCGAGCCAGCCCGCCAGCATGCCTCAGTCCAAAGGTAGGCGCGCCCGCCGGGACACCCCCGCGACCTGAACCCCGCGCCCAAGCCCAGTCGTGGGAACCCCTGACCTCTGTGGGAGCCTATCCCATCCCCGTGCCGGGTCCTGGCAGCAACATTCCTGCTCAGAAGCCCTCCCTGCTCGGGCTGAGGTCTCTGTGCCAGCCTGGAACCTCACCTGGATCCCCAGGTTAGGCCTTGGGACTGCACCCAGGCCCCGAGATCTCCCCGGCTGGACCCGAGCTAGGCATTTGTTCTTGCACAGCCCCATTCCAGGTCAGGAACCTCACCCTGACCTCCTCATGGAGGCCTTAGGGGTGCAGCCTGGGTAGAAATTAAGCTGTCCCCAGGTGGGACTCACTCTGATCCCCCCCTGGGTCCTCTGTCTGCCAGCCTCACTGGGCTGTGGCGCTGTGTCCAGGATGGGATTTAACTCTGCTCTCCGTCTGGACTCCAAAGGTATTCCTGTTTGGGGGTGGCGGGGGGACCTCGTTGTGTCTCCAAAACAGGTGTCCTGACTACACCCTTGTTCAGAAGGCCCTGTCCTCCCCTCCCCCAATCTCTCTCCGTCTCCGGAGGCCCTACATTCACCCCCGTCTCTGGCTGCCCTGCACCCCGCATCCTGCAGCCCTGTCTCCCCAGAACATCTCTTGGCCTCCCATCCCTCCCTAGCACAGCCCTTTCTCTGTGGGGCTCCTCCTCGACTTGAGTTGCAGCTTCTCTGTGCACTTGGAGAGCTCACCAGCTCCTGTATCTTGGTGTCTTCAGCCTGTCCCTGCTGCCTGGGACCTGGGCTGGCTGCCAGGCCAGTGTGCTGGCCGTGCGAGGGGGCTTGCTCTTTTCTTCTCCAAGGAACTGGCCTTCCTGGAAATTTTTGTGAGGTGGCTGTGGCGGCTGTGGCAGTAGCAGCAGCAGCAGCAGCAGCAGCAGCAGCAGGAGGATTTATCACGCGGTGGGGGAAGGACAAGACTTGGAGAGAGCAAAAGGGGGATTTTTTTTCAGGAAGAGGAAAGGATGTTTTTGGCATGTCTGAGTCTCAATAGGCTGGGCTGTGTGAGAGGGTTCCAAACCGGACATGTCTGTCGTGAATGGGCTGACTCCCAGCTCGCTGAACCTGCCCTTGGCAAACCCCTCAATGTCTCTCTGGGTCTCAGTGTCCTTACCTGTAAATTGGACATCAGGAGTCAATGACGTGAGATTGGGAATGCACAAAAGCCGCTGTGGTGAGCTGGTGAAGAGCTCTGCATGGGGTGCAACGTGTGGCACATAATAGGTGCTCAGGAAGGGCTAGCTGCTGCACATCTTATTATTAACCGTGTCTCCTCCTGCAAAGCCTCAGCCACGTGGGGTCCGGGCCTTGCCTCTGGTTTGCAGCTGCAGAGGCAGCAGGGGGAAGGTCACAGAAGCACTTAGAGGCCCTCAGGGGTTGTCTCCTTTCCTCCTTCTCTCTGGAGGGGCCCAGACCTCTGGAGCCAGCGGGGTCCTGGGGAGGGTGTGGGCCCTTCCTGGCCCCTGCAGCTGGCGGCTGCGGTGGCTGTGGGCTGGAGCTGGGTGGGCAGGGTAATTACGTCTTACATAAGTGGGAGGCCGGATCCCTGACCATTGCCCAACTGCTGTGAGTAACTCAGGAGGCACTCGCCGGGGGAGGTGGCTGGGGAGAAGCTCGCCCCGTGCAGATCTCGTGGATCTTGGGAACTGGGAAATCAGACGCTTCTCCGCCGCTTGGGAGAGCATGGGAAGGAGTTGGAAGCATTCTTTGTTTTGGGAGAGGCATTTCAGCTCTCCCAGGCAGTTGCGGGATTGTGGACAGTGTTGTAGGGGGAACGTTGCTGGACCCCCATGTGCTGTGTGACTTGAGGATTGACCTTGCCCTCACTGGACTTCTGCAGAGAGCCGGGGTGAATCTCCAGCAGGATGATTTGTGCATTGCATGGCTGTCAGAGACCAAACCCAGGGGCCTCGTGTCCTCTCAGGGGTTTTGAGAAGGATGCGGGGGGGGGGGAACCGTGATCTCCCTTCACCCCCAAATCCCAAGAGCTGCTACTTAACAAGCTTTTTCCATTGCCATGTGTGGGTGTCATTGATTTGCCACGACCCTGCTGACAGATAAGGAAACTGAGGCTCAGAGGCACTAAGTACCTCCGTAGGGTGCATCACGGTGACGCGTGGAGTTGGGGCTCCACAGGACTGTGTGTCTTGACAGGGGTCTCTCCAGCGCTTTCCCTAGGTCCCATTCCTGTGCTGGATGCTTGACTAAGCTGTGGGGCACCCCCATGTCCATGGGGCATCTCTTGGAGGCCAGGCGAGGCAGACCTGGAGGCTGCCTGTCCTGTGTGCTGCTCTTCCAAGCTGACACACTGCAGCCTGACCCGTTTGACAGATGGGAAAACCAAGACCTCACAGGGGACTGACTTCACTGAATGCACAGAGCAGGGGTCCTTGCTCATGCCCTCCCCGTCCCGGGCACTGGGCCCAGCATAGAGCTCTTCCCCACCTCCTCAGAGGAATTCAAACAAGGAGGGCGTGGCTGGGGCCGGACCTTATGGGTGCCCTGCCTTTGGGCTTCCTGTTTGGCAGCAGGCACCTGCCCTGTCTTCTGTGCCAGGAGCCTGGAGAGTTCTCTGTAGGTCCCGTAGCCCTGCTGGCTCCCCCCTGCCATCTCTGGCTGGCGTCAGAGGCCAAGGGCCGCTGGGGGCTGGGGCTGGCGTGCAGTTCACGTGTGGTCAGCATGACCCGAGTCTGTAGCCACCTTGGGGACCCCACGTGTGTGGTTTTGCTGTTCCCAGCAGGGCCTCCCTCTGTCTCCTGCCACCTTGGGAGTGCCACCCACTGGACATTTCGTGGCGTAGCTGGGTGGGTGCACAGTTCCTGGCTGCCCGGCCAGGCTGTAGGGAGCCTTGTGCTGGCCTGGCCTGGCCTGGCCCTGCCTTCTGTGGTTTCAGTCCCCCCTCCTTCCCCGGCTGTCGGAAAGACTGGAGGGTGGCACCTCTGGGACTTCCCCCACCCCTGGTGTGACGCACAGGAAACTCTCTATCAGCCAGCCCGTGGCTCAGGGCCTGAAGGGAGCAAAGTTCTCCGTGGGCCTGTGGGGAGAGGGTTGGGGCAGCTGGGCTTCCGGTGGGTGAGTCAGCAGCGCCCGGTGGTGCTGACTCACCCTGGGCATGCCAGCCAGTGGCTGCCTGCAGCACACAGGGTGGTGATGCTGGGCCTGGCCGGGGAGGAGAGGCCTGTGTGCCCGGCCCATGGGCAGCACCTGGCCCTGGGCTGAGGTGCAGGAGGTGGCCTGGCCTGGACTTTGGGCGCTGGGCCAGGACCCCTTGGTTAGGCCCTCTGTCCCACCCAGAAACTTCCTCTGGTAGGCAAACGGCTCTGCTTCCTCTTGCTCACTGAGCGGGGGGAGCAGGTGACAGTGGATGTTTACTGCCCTTGGCCCAAGAGACTCCCTGGGCTCAGATGTGCAGCTCGGGGCTCAGGGAGAGCAGAGGCGGTACAGGGTCAGCCGGGCTGACCGGGTGGGTCTGCCTGAGCTCGCCCGGGACAGCTGTGGGGAGGTCGGGAACTCGGATCTGGAGCCCGCCTGCCTGGGCTCAGGTCCCAAGCTGGGTCCCTTTTGCGAGGTGATGTTAGACAAGTCACATCTGGTGTATTTTCTGCACCCAAGTCAATGATTTCAGTTTCCTGGACCTGCGCGGGCCCTCTTTCAGAGGGGAAGCCTCAGTTTCCTCACCTGCAGAATGGGCACGGGGACCCCCTGCCTGTGTCGACGCAGACAGCCTCTCTCCACCCGGGGCCAAGTGTCAGGTAATGGTCACAGCAGGACAGGCCTTCCTCAGACAGGCAGGAAGTGGTGGTGGGGGGTGGAGCCTCCGCTCTGGTGGAGTGGGACCGGGTTCTAATCCTGACTGGCCAGCTTCCTGTCCTGCCTCCTTGGCCAGGGACATGCCCTCTGTGACCCTCGGTGTCTAAACTGGGTCAACACCCGTCCCTGGCAGGGTGGTGGTTGAAGATCAGAGATAGTGTCTGTCCGGCAAAATGGTATCTGTTAACTGTTTGATAATTGTGATGGTTGTGACTACTGTTCATTGTCAAGTGAATCAACAGGACGCGGCGGGGGCGCGGGAGGGGAGTGGGGGGGCTTCTGCCCCTGCACTTGAGGGCTCAGGTGCCGCAGTCCGGCTGCAGCAGAATATCCGGGGGGTCAATCTACACAAGTAGTTCGTCACCCCCCGGATATTCTGCTGCAGCCGGACTGCGGCGCTCAGGGACACGAGGCGTCCGTGCAGTGTGCAGTATGGTCTTTACTGCTGGCCATGACGTATCAGGCTTCAGGACTTCTTAAAAAAAAATAAGAGTCGGATGAATTCTGTGTACCTAATACCCTCTGGTCCCCAAGCCGGAGGTGGGACGAGCAGGTGGGGACCAGAGAACTGGGTGACGGGGTCTTCTTGCAGGTTTGCCCCTGCAAAAGAGATTTCAGCCGGCTGCTGGACCCCTCTGAGATTCAGACACCAGATCTAGGTCCCATCCAGTCCAGGATGGGTCCTTAGGTTCCCACCCTCAGTCCCAGGTACCGACAGGTCCCCGGATCCCAGTCCCCATCACACTCCCCCTTCCCTGTGGATCCCTCTCTGGGATGTCACAGCTAAGCTGGTGTCCCGCGTCCGGCCCTGGCTTCTCTGCGAAGGCTGCGTCCAGCTGCCCCTCTGCCCACCAGTCCCCTGCCCTGGGTGGCTTGGCCAGACCCTCCTGCCATGAATGGGCCTGTGGTCAGGCCTGTCCCCTACTCAGTGACCCTCCTTATGATGTTCGGTCCCTGCAGCTGGGCCTCCCATCTTCCTTTTTTTTTTTTTTAAAAAAAGAAAAATTGTAAATGTAGCCAGAGATACCAAAAGGATACAAAGAATGCACCTCTGTATTTTTTTAAAAAAAATAAAGAGTCGGATGAATTCTGTGTACATCATACCCAGCTAAAGAAACCCAACCCGACCCGGATCCCAACCCCTGTGCATTCTGTTTCCCTTCCTTCTCCCTCAATAGCTGTCTAGCTTTTATGTTAATCATTGTTTACTTTTCTTTGTTATTTTTAAAAGTTGAATTTTTTTTTTTTTTTTTTTAATACTGGGGATTGAATCCAGTGGAACTTTACCACTGAGCCACGTCCCCAGTCCAGGTGTGAAGTGACAGGCACGCTCCTTGGGGCAGGGCTGAGAAGGGCCTTGGAGGTCAGAGCAGGAGTCGGGGGGGCATAAGCTGGTGGGGAGCAAGGAGTGTTGCTGGCACCCTGTTGCTGGTGGTGTGACACAGGACCAGGAATGCCCCCCCGCCTTGCCCTCCTCGTCCTTCTCTGTGACTGGGCCTTCTGGTAGACCCCAGAGCAGGCTTCTGCTAGCATGGCTCCCCCAACCCTACTCACCTGCAGCAACTTCCCACACAGCAGGGCTGGTCCTAGGCCTGGCTCTACCCCGACCTGCCCTGTGACCTCCCCAGCCTGTTTCCTCTTGGGAATGAAAGGGATGAGGAACAGCCACCGTGCAGCAGGACTGCTGCCGACGGTGAGAAGCCATGCGACCTGTCCAGTCCAGGGACACCGTGGTTGCTGGTCAGTGCTGAATTTGAATTTGAGCCACGTAGAGTGTTTTTTTTTTTTTTTCCAACCAAGAACACCTTTCCCCCATGCGCTGATTTTGCTCTGTAGTGATGGTGACAGTAGAAGCCAAGAGGACACTGGTCAAGACGAGGTGCCTTTTGCTTAGTCATCCTGCAGAAGGGGCAGCGTGGGGCTGCCCTTGGGCTGGCCTGGCTCATCTCATACCCTCCAGGTTGAGGCTTCTGGGAGCACGGCCCAGAACTGGAGCTGGAGGAAGTGCCCCTCTCAGGTGGAAGCCCCCCCGTTTCCAGTCATGGCCTCTTGAGGCTTGGTGCACGGGGCCCATTGTGCACCAGGGCTCCGGGTCAGAGTGACCACTGACCTGAGCTGTTTGTGCAGGCATTTTATGTGCACGGTTCTCACGCTGCCCTCGTGGTTACCCAGTAATGTGTCCTGTTGTTATCACCCCCATTTTATGAACGAGTAAATCGAGGGCCTGGGGTTGGGGACTGACTTGCCCGTGGACACAGAGGTCCGCCGCCTTGGGAGCCGGGACTTATCCTAACAACCTTTTACCCTTGCTGGCCCTCTCTTAGAGGTCACGGTCATCGCACACCCACACCCAGAGGCGGGAAACAAGACTCAGAGAGGGAGTCTGACTTGTTCTTGGTGTCCCCGCAGCCAGGTTTCCTGGTACCACTCCTTGTCACTTGGCCTCTGCCAGAGTTGGTTTGGGGCAGATGACGTGGCTACTCAGTCGTGGTCCGGGGAAGGCAGGGGCTCAGGCCTGGCTCGGTTGCTGCCCTGGTGTGTCACATCAGCTGAGTCCCGGAGACACTGACTGCAGTTCTGAGCAGCCCGCTGCTCGGTGCCCCGGTCATGCAAGGTGAGCCCAGCTGTCCCCTTAGATTCCTTACGCTTAGTAGCTGAAGCTGTGCACGGGACAGCTGCCAGGCTTTTGATTTCATAAACCCTTGGCCTCAGTTTCTTCATCTGCGAGATGGAGATCATATTAGTTCCTGCCTCCCAGGGTGGCTGAGAGGGGCTCAGATGAGATGTAATGCAGATGGTGCAGTGCTCAGCCTGTGCGGCTGTATCAACAGCTCCTCACCTGCAGGGCTGGGCTTATGTTAGTAGCTTTAGATGCTTGTCCCGAGGAGTGTGTGATCAGCAGGTGTGGACTGACAGACCAGGCTCTCTGGGACAGGGCTGTGAAGGGCCTTGGATGTCAGTGCAGGAGTTTGGCCTCCAGTTCTTTTTTTTTTTTTGAGACGAGGTCTTGCTGAATTGCTGAGGCTGGCCTCCGACTTGCAGTCCTCCTGCATCGGCCTCCCGAATTACTAGGATTACAGGTGTGCACCACCTTGCCTGGCAGAATGGATGTTTTGGCATCCTTGGGGATGAAGGGCCCAGTCCAGTGAGGTCTGGTGGGGGAAGGAGATGACCATTTCTCCTGTTGATCTCTGTGAGGTCAGCTGCCTGGTCCCCCTGCTGGGTGAGAGGGCCTGCCGGTGGCCCACCAGCCTCTCCTCTTTGCCTGCCTACAACCCTTGGTGCTCCCTGTTCCTGGGCCTGGCTTCTTTGGGCTCCTGGTCATCCCATGCCACCCCCTCCGCTTCCTCTAAGCCTCGGTGGTTCTTGTTTGCGTGGTTTTACCCCCTCAACACTATGCACATCTCCGACTAGAGAACCCCTTGGCCGCGGTAGGGCTTGTGGTGTGTGATGTGGGTTGTTGGGCAGCGTCCCTGACCTCTGCCTTGCTGGACGCCAGTCTTACCTTCCCCCCTGCCGGGATGGACGAGAGTGTCCTCAGACACTGCCGCACGTGCCCAGGTTGGAGCAGGATTCCGGGGGGCGTGGGGTGGACCTGGGTGTGGAGGACGGTGGATGCTGTAAGATGGGGGATGGGAACCCCCAGCCTGCGCTCTGCAGAGTGGAAAGTGAGGTGAAGGGTGGGGAGGTACCCAGGGCCCTGCAGGGCTGGAGCCTGGCCAGGTGGCCACATGCAGCTGGGCAGTGAGTGGTCGGAGCATGCCCTGAAGCGGCTCTCTTACAGCCCTACTTGTTTCTCACCTGTGAAGCAGGGACACAGACAGAGCTGGTGGCGTGGAGTGGCTTTGAGGCTGGATGGGGTGGGCCTGGGAGTGGCATGTAGTAGGTGCTCAGTAAATGAAGCACCCTTCCTTCAGCCCCATATTTCTCTCCAAAGCCCCAGGACAGGGTCTCTGGGACCTTGGGGACAGAGGAGCACCTATCAGGTCTGTCCTTGCTCCCTGTGGATGCTTGGCAGTTTTGGCTCCCAAAAGCTCTTGGGGGGCTTCTCTTGAGAGTATCTGGGACCCTAGGGAGAATGTCAGGTATTCAGCTCTGGCTTTGGTTCGCTGCAGCCAATGAACATCCACTATTGAGATAAGGCTCTTCCCTCTGCAGTTGTGGGTCAGTCTGGCCGAGGTCTCTCTACAACCCTGCGGGATGGGGGTAGCCAGCTGAGTCGGGTGGGGATGGGACCTCTGGCCACGTACGTCTCAGCGGCCACATCGGTTCCTTACCCCATAGGAAGGAATTATGCTGGGGTGGTTAGGGGAGCCTCTGAGTAGGCGACTGGCAGGGCCGGGTCCCAGCTTGGATGGCGTTGCAGGGAAAGGCATTGGAGACAGTGGGAATGGCATAGGCAAAGGCCCTGAGGTGGGAAAGAAGGTGTCTTCCTCAAGGCATGGTGCCGTACGCAGCGAGTGAGGGGTGGATGGGAGGGGACAGGGCAGGAGTTTTTGTCGGTACCTTTGTTGCAGCGGGGTGGTGACTTCAGACCGTTCTCGGACTTCCACCCAGCCTGACTTCCTCGCTTCCTGCCTAGGGGCTGCTGTGGGTCCAGAGTGACCTGAGGACACGCGGCCGGCCGCCTGGCACTGGGCTCGCCTGCACCAGGGCCCCTGCGAGCTGGATGCTGGCGGGCTTGTTGTGGATTGCCCTGGCAGCCCCAGAGCCTCTGTTTGTTGTGGTGACGGTCGCTACCTTGAGCCACACCTGGGTAGCCCCGGGCTGCCTGGCCATCTGGCCCAGCCCTGACGTTGGTAGCAGATAGTGGCATCCACGGGTGGCCCGAGGCCTGTTTCTGGGCTGTCTCCGTGGTGGCCTCGCCCACTCCGACAGCTGGTGCGGCTGCCCTGGGGAGCCCAGGTCACTCCTGACGCAGGCCTTTATCCCTTTAGGGCAGGTGGCAAGACCAGGCTGTGTGCTGCCAGCCCCGGTGGCGGGCGGGTTGGCCTCACCACGCAGCCCAGCTGCTGGTGCGGACGTGCCCTTGATGGATGGGGAAACTGAGGCCTGGCAAGGGGACCATCCTATGACCTCTCGCACCCACAGGGTCCCCCAACTTCCGTACGGGAGGACACAGAGGGCCGGTGGGTGGCATTTCTGCCATATTCTGTTTTGCAGATAATAGGTTCCTGAGGTTCCGAGTCTGTGTCTCGGGGTCACCACGAGCTGCAAAGATTTGCTCTGTCTGCCACCTTCCAGCTGCTGCAGCGTAACCCTCAGCCCCTGCCCGGATCATCCCCCCAGAGCCCAGATGGTGACTTTGATCCAGAGGCAGGGGACAGGGTCTCTCTCTCTCAGGAGCTGGTGGTCCCAGACGCCTTGGTTTTTTTTCTCTTATTTATTTTTTTTCTTGTCATGTAGACTGTGCCAGACCCGGGGAGACCCTGGGTGGCCCCTGGGTCCCCAGACCAGTTTGTTGTTTCCCGCAGAGCATGAGAGCCTAGGCCTGTCTCTCCACGGAGGTGCATCAGGGCCACGGGGCAGTTGGGCCTGGCCTATGGGAGTCGGCCAATCAGCCACCTCCTGTGTCGCTCCCAGCTGGGCTCCACCCACGTGGCTCTGTGGCATGGTTGAGACTGGGTCCGAACACGGCTCGTAGGTGGCTTAAGGGACAAGGGTCTCCTTGGCAGGCGGTGGCAGGACCTTGGGTAGTTCCCAGGCCCCAGTGGTCATGGCTTATGGGGTGGTACGGGAGGACACAGAGGGCCGGTGGGTGGGCAGAGAAGTGGGCAGAAGCTCTTCCAAGGGGCAGGCCTGTGGCCGGCGCGTCTCGGCTCTGCAGCCGAGCTCTGCCACCCAGGAGATCCTTGGTGCCCTGAGCAAGTTACTTCTCTGCTCAGAAAACTGCAGCCTGACATCAGGGCTCTTGGGAACAGCTGGCAGGCTCCCCAGCTTCCCGGGTCCTTGCTTTGGCTGCTGATCAGATGACGGCTGTGCCGTGTTCAAAGGGCAGACTCGGGAGTGCTCCTTTGTGCGCCAGCCCAGTCGTGCCCTGCCCCCTCCATAAACGTAGATCCTTCTTGAGTGCCAACCCCGTGCCGGGCAGGTATGGACACAGGGCCCTCTTGCCTGTCCCCAGGGATTGGCCTTGCCTGGGGAGGAGGGGGGTGAGGGCCTCTCAGGTTGCCTTGGGAAGGGCATCGAAGGCAGGAGCTTCATGGTGGTGGGAGTGCTCCAGAGGCCCCCCAGCCCCACTGCCCAGAGCTCACCCTGTCTAGTGCCCTCACCTCATGGGTGGGAAACTGAGGCACGTGGACAGCACCACGTTCCAGGAAACACTGGGCCAGGGAGCCAGCAGCCCTGGCCACACGTGCCGGGCCTCAGTCTCCTGGTCGGAGCAGTGGGGCCGCGTGGGCCTCTGGGGCAGGTGGGGTCCTGGGAGGCGGGAGGAAGTCCCTGCCTGTCTGGGCTGCAGGCCGGTGTCTTAGTCTCTCCCTCTAAGAGGCCTTTCTGGGGTCAGTGCCCCTGCTGCAGAGGGGACAGGCTGAGGTTCCGAGAGGTAAAGGGTCCAGGCCAGCAGGTGGGAGTTGAGCCCAGGTGTGGCCCTTTTGACCCGGGGGGAGAGCCCCGGGCTGGGATGCCTATGCTGCCCACCAGGCCTAAGCCCAGGGCTTGCTGACCCCACCCAGGACTCCCCAGCCTGCACCTGCCCCAGCTCTCTGAGGTGGGTATCTGCACAGAGTGACCACCCCGGGGAGATCGCGGCTGGGAGAGGAGACGGGAGTGGAGCCGGGGGCCCGGATGGAGCTGGGGAGCCGTGAGGGAGACGGCAGGGAAGCACCCTGGACTGGGCGGCTTGTGCCTTGTGCCACAGGGAACTGCCTTCTCTCTCACCGTCCGGGCTGCAGTGGAGGTGGAGGCTGGGCTGGCTGCAGGGGAGAGATCCGCCAGGCCTCTCCTCGCCTTGTTGGTGGCCGTCCCCCCTCTGTGTGTCTCCTTCACCTCCCCTTCCCTGTCCGCCTTTCTCCGATGTCCCAGTTTCCCCCTTTTATAAGGACACCAGTCAGACTGGATTGGGGCCCACCCTAGTGACCTCATTTTCATTTAATTACCTCTGTAAAGAACTTATCTCCAAATAAGGCCACATTCCGAGGTCCTGGGGTTAAGATTTCAACATGTGAGTTTTTTTTTTTTTTTTTTTAATTTTTATTTTTTTTAAGAGACCCAGTTCCAAAACCCCATAACAGAAGCTCAAGGCCTAGGTCTTGGGCAGGGTCAGGAGGGCTGGAGCCTGGCCAAAACCTCAGCTGGTCAGCCCTGGCCTGGATCACCGAGGCTCTGTCCCTGGCTGGGCTGCCCAAGCCTCCTCTCCATCCCCATCCCCCCAGCCGAATATGGGAACGTGTGTGGCCTCCCAGGTGGACAGTGGGGTCAGGCGGCTCTGATGGTGATGGTCATGGCTGTGGCATAGCTTCTAGGAGGGTGGGGTGGGGCTCGGGCTCTTTCAGTGAGCCCCATTCCGGGGCTCCCTTCTTTCTCGGCCAGGGAGGTCGACGGAGCCTTGTCCGCCTGATGGCACTGACTACAATGGGCAACCCCGTCGGAGACGGGCAGCACCTGAGTTATCTCTGTCCAGCGCAGGGGGAAAACAGCGATGGATCGAGTAAGCAGACATCTCACCTTTTCTTCCTTTTAGGAAAATCCAAGAGAAGGAAGGACTTGCGGATATCCTGTATGACGAAGCCCGCTGTGCCCAACCCCACGTGAGTCGGCCTCAGTTTACCACCCTGGCTCACCCCGCTCCGTGCCTGAGGGAGGGGGCCCAGTGGGCGGAGCCAGCAGGGAGTGGGGCTGGGTAGCACCTGGCCAAGGTGGGCAGCTGTGGGCTCATAAGCAGTGCCATCTGTCTGTTCGATGTCCCCCGCCCCACGCCCCATGCCTAGCCCCTAGTGGATGTTTAGCAACTGATGAAAGGGAAGTCACTCGGGTCACCTCCAAAGGCCAGGCCACCTGCCTTTTCCTTCTCTTGGAGAACTCTATGGTTCTCCCCAAGCTCACAGAGCCGGCTCTCTCCACAGACCCCCCCGGAACCTGGACTCCCGGACCTTCATTACCATTGGAGACAGAGTAGGTGCTGGCTGGACCCTGGGTGGCGGGGGGGGGGGTCCCCGACTTCACCTGATAAGGGGGCCTCACGGACTGTGCAGGGCCTCTGGTGGCAGACACCTGGGCACCTTGCTCCCTGTGGAGCTGGGCCACCTGCTTCCTGACCTTCCTTCTAGAATAGGGATCATTGCATCCTTGGGAGGTTGTGGGGAGCTCAGAGCCACAGTGCTCTTTGACCTCGGACGGAGGGCGGGGAGCCCTCCACCCCTGCATCACCTGCGAACAGCATGTCGACACAGATGGCTGGGCCTCCCAGGTCTCCGGGCCAGACCCTGGAGTCTGCACCCTGTGCACTTCCGGTCCCTGAGGAGGACATGAGCCACTGAGAAGCCTGGCTCTGACCGGGCAGTGCTCACGGCACGTGCCAGACGGTCCCGGCACACGGCCCTCTCCGCTGAGCTGGTCTTGCCTCCCAGTGTCTCACCCTCTGATGTCCTGCTCATGGGCTGGCTCATTCCTGTGTGTGTGGGGGGGTGTCTCCCAGCAGAGGGGAACCCTTGGGAGGGTCACGTCTTTGGTTTGTTGTGAGTCCCTGGTTCTAAAATAGGGGCCTGGTACATTGTAAGGGCTGATAAATAGAAGTCGGGTGAAGGATCCGTCTACCAGGGTGGAGTGTGGGACAGAGGGGGTGGCTCTCCCAAGAGGTCCCTTGGACCTCGGTGCTTCATCGGTTCAATAGAGGCCAATATGAGGCTCAGACTGGTCCAGTGACCTGCCCAAGGCCACCCATCGGGGAGAGCTGACTAACTTGTCATGTTCTCTTTTCGCTGAGTGAGGGCTAAGGACCAACCCCCACCGACCCCATGTCTTTTGTGTTCCCCCAAGAACTTCGAAGTGGAGGCTGATGACCTAGTGACCATCTCAGAGCTGGGCCGTGGAGCCTACGGGGTGGTGGAGAAGGTGCGGCATGCCCAGAGTGGTACCATCATGGCCGTGAAGGTGAGCAGGGCCCCGTACTGTCCCAGCCTGCCCTGCCCGGGGGGGGGGGGGGGGGGCGTGGGCGGCGGGGCAGCTGGCCTGGGGACCCCCTGGGGGGACTGAGCCTGCAGGGTGGCTTCCTGCTCTATGGCTTGTCCCTCACCGTGACCAGCGACGAGGCAGAGCTTTGTAGGGTGGACTAGGCTGTGGGGTCCCCAGAACTCCTGGCCCCGTGTAATGGGTAAGGGGTGCCTCTGCCACCGTGGCCCCTGAACCACAGCTCTCCCCCTGCAGCGGATCCGGGCCACCGTGAACTCGCAGGAGCAGAAGCGGCTGCTCATGGACTTGGACATCAACATGCGGACAGTCGACTGCTTCTACACCGTCACCTTCTATGGGGCCCTCTTCAGAGAGGTGAGCGAGGGGATGTTCCCTGCCACCAACTCATCTCTGGGCCAGTGACCCCCACCGTCACTCCGTCCCCTCCTGTGGGCAGGTGCTGGGAACTCAGGGAGACATGGGAGAGCCAAACCCCGTCCCTCCCTATCCATCTGAGGTCACCGGCCCTAGAGCCAGACCGCCCATCTCCCCTGCTCTCTAGCTGTGACCTCGCTGCTCTGTGCCTTGGTTTCCTTGCGGCTAGCAGCTGTGTGGTCATGAAGGTCCAGTGGTGTGGCTAGGGCGTTGGCTGGCGCTCGGTGAGTGCTGCGGTTTGTCCGGGTTGCCATCTGCCTTCCTGGCGACGGTGCCTGGGGAGCCGTGGGCCCGAGGCAGGTGGAGTCCATCAGGATGCGGGCTTGTGGGTTGGACTCTGGGTTATCAGCCGGGAGGAGGGGAGATGAGGGTGAGGCCAGGATGCAGGACCCACGGAGCTGGGTGGGTGGAGCCGTCAGCCTGAGCCAGGAGTGAGGTGCTGACATAATTGAGGAGGGAGCTGCTTTGGACGGGAGGGCGTCGTGGTGGTGTCTTGCCATCTTTGTGACGCTGTTGAGGGGCTCTGTCCCCCGCTCCTGCATCCCAGCGGGGAGCCGAGCTTTCCTCACCACTCATCCTTCCTGGAACCAGGCCTCAGCAGACAGGGAGGCCCTGGGGTTGGAAGGGTATGCGGGGTGTGCCGGGAAGGGGGACGAGGTCATGGCAGGCAGGGGCAGAGTTGGCACAAGGGAGCTCTACGTCCTAAAGCTCTCTTGGAGAGGGATACCATCAGCCTCGTGAGGTCATTCCTCTTCCCTGGACATGCCGTGGAGTCAGGGGTCAGGTGCAGGAGGCCGAGGCAACAGAGCCGGTGGATGGAGGTGGGCGTGTGGACTGGCAGGGCCCGGGGGCCGAGGGAAGAGGAGAGGGAGAGGCGAGAGAAATTGATAGGCAGGATGGGAGGGGCCAGGAGCAGCTGCCGGAACAGCCGAGGGCCCGTGGGGGGTAGGCACGTGTCCCTTCTGTCCCCGCCATCCCGTCTCAGGTGGAGACCGGGGGCTGGCACTCAGTAGGCTGTCCGTGTGAGGTGGGGCCCGGGAAGGTGAGAGGGGCCTGCGGTCGCCCAGGCACGGGCTTCCCCGATGGCTCTGCTGATGTCTGGTGTCTCTCCTGCAGGGAGATGTGTGGATCTGCATGGAGCTGATGGACACGTCCCTAGACAAGTTCTACCGGAAGGTGCTAGAGAAAAACATGACCATTCCAGAGGACATTCTGGGGGAGATCGCTGTGTCTGTAAGTGTCCCCGGGCCTGGTGGGCCGGATCCACAGCAGAGGCCCAGACCCTGCCTATCAGGCACATGGCCCCGCTGATAACTATCTTGAGTGACTGCTGGGTTTGGGCATCCCGGCAGCCAAAGGAAAAAGGGAAATGGGATCATGACTCCCAATGTGACTCTCAATCCTGGCAGCATCGGGAAATATTTAAAATGTGCCCAGGCCTCAGGCTCCCCCCACCCCCCACCACCATCCCCCAGGGAGATGGCTCTGCCAGGGGAGGGAGAGGAGCCGGGGAGCCTGGTAGGTCATGGTGGTGGTCCCTTGGGAGATGCAGCTTGGATCTGCAGGGGTCTTTGGCGGTTCATGTCAGCGTTGGTGAGTGGGAGGAAGGCAGGAGCCCAGCATGTCTGCACCAAGATAGCTGGGGCCCATGTTGGGGTGTGGGCAGGCACCTAGGTGATGAGGGCTGTGTCCCCTGTGGAGGTGGGTGTGTCATGGTGGATGCAGCCTGGAATTACAGCCGTCCTGTCTGTCCTCCCATCCAGATCGTGCGGGCCCTGGAGCACCTGCACAGCAAGCTGTCTGTGATCCACAGAGGTCAGTGTCCCTACCCTGCAACCCGAGGCCGAGCAGACTGAGGCTGGGGTGGGGTGGTGGGTAGATCGTGATGGGGTCCCCTGGGGTCCAGTCTGCCTTTACCCACTTCCTGTCGTGTCTGCTGGTGTTTGGAGCAAGAACTGGACCTGCTTTTGTCCTGGCCGAGGCTGCCTGGGTCTGGTTTCGGTGTACAGTTTACGTACGTGAAATGCCCGAGGCCTTGCGTCTGAATCCAGTCCACGACCTGAGGATTCTTCCCTCAGCGGCGGCTGGGACCTGGGGTGGCACCTCTTGCCGCCTCAGTTCCCTCGCCTGATCCTTGGGGCCCCGGTACCCGCGGCTGCCCCCCTGGGTCACGCCATGGGAGCCAGGAGAGGCCGTGGGCAGACAAGGGCTGAGAATGGTGTGTCCCCCACTGGACAGATGTGAAGCCATCCAACGTCCTCATCAACAAGGAGGGCCACGTGAAGATGTGTGACTTTGGCATCAGCGGCTACTTGGTGGACTCGGTGGCTAAGACGATGGACGCTGGCTGCAAGCCCTACATGGCCGTGAGTGAGGCCGGGCCCGCCCCAGGCTGGGGGAGGACAGGGCTGGGGCGGGGAGCTGCGTCATCCATCGGGACGGGGCCTGCCCACTCAGTTTTGGGGTCGGGGAGGCGAGACCTAACTGAAGGGAGTGTTGGGTGGTCCCCATGGCGTGGACATCCATATCTCTCTGATTCCCTTCACAGCCCGAGAGGATCAACCCCGAGCTCAACCAGAAGGGCTACAACGTCAAGTCCGATGTTTGGAGTCTCGGCATCACCATGGTAGGGCCTGGGGCTGGGTCCAGCTCTTACTGGTCAGGTGCGGGCGGCTGGGTTGGGGCTGGGCCTGGGGCCATGAATTATTGGGGGGGGCGGGGGAGTCTGTCACATAGTTTAGGTCGTAGAAAAGAGTGTTGGCTTCAAAATCTAGGAAGAAAATGGGTCACGCAAAACTCCTGTCTAGGAATGACACTGTCCACTCCCCGATGTTTGGGTTTGCCCATCACGAATGCCCACCGTGTTCTGTGATGTGATGTCAGCCCCCCCCCCCCCCCCCCGCCACCCCGGACTGGCCCACAGAGCTCCTGGTGCATGCTGGGAAATCCCGCCTGATCCCAGAGAGAGCTCTTGCTCTTGCAAATCATCTCCAAAGCAAGATGGCAAAAGTCATGGCAGATATTTGTATTGCCTGTGGGGTCCCGGTGCTTCTCACTGGGCTTGGGGGTGTGGGGCTGGTGAGGTATCTGGATCCTGAGCCTGGGAAGGTTGAAAGGACCCTTGGCTTTGGTGACGGGGGCCAGCTGTCCCGCCCTTCAGGACTAAACTTGGGGTAGGGTGCCTCCGAGCTCTAGATGTAGGGACGGGCCTCTTGTTCCTTCTAGAATGCCTGCCCTTCACGTACTTTGCAGCCAGGCTGCTTTAGAGGGCTCACCGTGGCTGGGTGTGGCGGTGGGTTCCTGCAAATCCCAGCAACTTGGGAGGATTGCAAGTTGGCGAGACCCTGTCTCAAAAGTAAAAAGAGGAGTGGGGACGTAGCTCAGGGGTAGAGGGCCCCTGGGTTCCATCTCCATCACTGGGGGCTGGGGAGGGGAAGGCTCACCGTGATGCCCACGTGGAGAATGTATTGGAGGGATAGGAAAATGACTAGGCTGCACCCCCCGCCCCCGTTCTGGGTGGATGTGCAGGAGGCCAGGGCCTGGGAAAGAGCGTTGCTGTCACAGTGGCTCTGGTGTGTTTGGATTGGGCCAGCTGATGTGGCCAGCTAGAGTGGCCTTTAGTCCCTTCTAGCCATCCTAGCCATCGGGACTGATGCAGCACCCTCCTTTTCTGAGAGAACCTGGCCCAAGGAAGTTTCTGGCGGCCCTCGCCTCTTTGGCTAGCTGTTTGTTGGGGGCAGGGGACGGTAAGAATTAGTCAAATCCATCTTCGGTGTGGAGATGGGTTGGCGTGCCCTCCAGGATTCTCTAGGCCCCCGACAGGTTACCTGTAGTTCGATTCTGACAGTATCTACCTGAAGTTCGTGCAGACCCCACAAGCTAAGAGCTCCGTCCCACCAGACTGCCAGTTAGACGACCGCTCACCCACCTGCTGTTACCTGGGGGGAATTCCCATACCCCTCTTCTTCTTTTAATATTTATTTTTTAGTTCAATTGACACAGTATTTCTATTTTATTTATTTATTTTTATGTGGTGCTGAGGATCGAACCCAGGGCCTCGCACATGCTAGGTGAGCGCTCTACTGCTGAGCCACAACCCCAGCGCCCCCCCCCCCCCCCCCCCCGCCGCCCCATACCCCTCTTCTGAGGTGTGATCGTTTGCCAGATCAGTTCACGGAACTCAGGAAAAGACTTTGCTGTTTGCCACGTGCGGTGGTGCCCACCTGTAATCCCAGCAACTCAGGAAGCTGAGGCAGGAGGATCGCACAGTTCAAGACCAGTCTTGGCAGTTTAACAAGGCCCTCAGCCACTTAGCCAAGACCCTGTCTCTACATAAAAAAAATAAAAAGGGGCCGGGTATGATGGCGCGTGCCCGTAATCCCAGAAGTTTAGGAGGCTGAGGCAGGAGGATTGTGAGTTCAAAGCCAGCCTCAGCAACTTAGCAAGGCACTGAGCAACTCAGTGAGACCCTGTGTCTAAATAAAATGTTAAAAAAAGGGCTGAGAGTGTGGCTCCGTGGTTCAGCTCCCCTGGGTTCAATCCTCAGCACCAAAGTAAGTAAATAAATAAATAGGACAAGAGACATAGCTCAGTGGAAAGAGCCTCTGAGTTCAATTCCCAGTACCAAGGAAAAAAAGACTTTACTGTGTTTGCTGGTTCATCATAAAGGACACAACTCACCAAGGAACAGCCAGATGGGAGAGGTCCACAGGGTCAGCGTGTGAAGTGGGGGGCCACCTCCGAGCACCTCCACCTACGTGCTCACCAACCCAAGATTCACCGAGGGTTTTTCACAGGGCCTCACCTCCAGCCTCCACCCGCCCCTTCCAGGTGGGGCTGGTTCGGTCACTTGGTCTTTCGGGTGACCAGGCCAGGCTCTATCAGGCAGCTCTGCTACACTGGCACTGCATGGCTTCCGCCCAGCATGGCTATCATCTCTAGTTGGGATTCTTTCATGGTAGCTGGCTCCTGAGGGGCCAGTGCTGGGCCTTTCTCTGCCTCCTCACATCGGTCAGAGGAGCTGTGAGCCCAGCCTAGGCTTCAGGTGAGGGAACAAGCTCTCTGCGCGATGGGAAGGTGCCAGTCCCCAGGGAGAAGTGGGGCGGCCACTCTGGAGACGAGCTGGCCCCGGTACGGGGTAGGTTCATCTTCTACAAGTTTCCAAAGTAATAGAAACCCAGAATAAAAAATCGGAAAAGGGGGTAAGGATGACCGTACTCTTTCCCCACCGCCAACTGCTAGTGTTGTACATTTCCTTCTAGAATTTTGTGTGCCTTCTTTAAAAAAAAAAAAAAAAAAAATGAGGACTGGGGATGTAACTCAGTGGTAGAGTGTTGGCCCAGCGTGCATGAGGTCCTGGGTTCTGTCCCCAGCAACACACACACACACACCCCTCCCGAGACTTTTAATTCGGTCGTTTCAGTGGACGTTACCTCTGGTTTATATTCTTCTGAATTGTTATAAACCCTTGTAGGCATCTCTTCCAAAGACCTCCCACAACCATTTACTGGATCTAAGGCAGGATAGCTCCCTGGTTTCCACTGGAAATCCTCAGTCTCCCCGGGGAGCCACTGTGTGGCAGTGGGAAACGTCCCTCTAGGTGGGCTGGGACATCCACTTGTGCCCACCTCCTGCACACACCATGTCACATAAAGGGGAATCACGCTGGACGGACATGGGCACACTCAGGAAGTATTGGCCAAGTGCTTGACCAGGTTGGTGTGTCACCACGGGGGGCCTCCCGACCTGCTGCCTGTAGGGGAATGACCGCTGGCCATAGACACAGGTGTTTTCTAAGTACTTCAGCAGGTGACACTGGATCCTGCATCTTTGGACTAAAGGCAGTTTTTAGTTTTCATTTCTTGAGGTCTTTCGAAGGAGGATTGTGAGGTCAAGGCTTCGTGTACGTTTTCATTTTTCGGGCTGTAAACTGTAGTAGCCACTGGTCTTCCTCTTTCAGCTCATAGAGGGGCCTGACTTCTGCACACTGGAATCTGTGAATATTTAAGGAAAAAGTGCCCTGAGTCTGTGTGGGGTTTGTGGAGGACAGGCACAAGCACACAGGGTCATTCCCACTGCCGCTGCATCCGAGGACGTTTATGACTTGGGCAGAAGGGGCCTGTGGCCTGATGGAGAGGCCCCTTCTCAGCACAGTAATTAGTGCTCTGTTTGGGAGCCAGTTGCCAACACAAGGCATTTGTTGGAGCTGAGGTCTCTTCTGTTCATTATGGTGATTACGGGCCTTGTGCTGGAACCGTGCAGGGTCCCAGGGTGACCTGATTTGTGGTTTTCGCCTAGCAGTCAAAACCAGAACCCCAAATTTGTCGTAGGCTAGCCAATCTCTTCCACAGTGACTTCCCACCTGCTGCAAGCCAGGGCCTGGGGCTAGGAGTCCAAGTGGGGGCAGAGACCAGTTGGTCCCAAGCCACCTACAGAAGTCCAGCCCGGCAGGAGGGGGTGACACTATGCCCGTTGCTTGTCTAGGGGGTCAGAGCAAGAGTGAAGGGATAGAGAGGGAAGGCAGAGGCCCTGAGTGGGAGACCGGCTCTGTAGAGAAGGAGCTGTAGATTTGCATTCCTGATGGGCCCACTGAGCTGTGCAAAGCGAGCTCATCGGATGCGTTTCGCCCCAGTCCTACATTCCTTCCAGCTGCAGGGAGGGAGGTGGGTATGAATTATTTTATTTTCTGTTTGGCCTCTGTAAAAACAAGAACCCCAATGAATGGCAACAGACACATGAGTCTGTGTTGGGAAGGGCTTGTGATGGCCAGGGACAGAGGAGTGGTCTAATTATGGTGTTTTGCTGTTCGCTGCCTCACAGGAAGGTGAGCGTGGCCACCAGCTCCTCAGGATTTTTACGGATCAGCTAGAACTCGGGTTGCTAAGGAGTCTTCCAAAATCTGATTGTTTGGAAAACCAGTGGTAGTTGAAACCCGTCATGTCCAGGTTGGATTTTTTCCCTGAGTTTGCTGGAGCTGCTAAGCACGGATGCCTCTGACACTTCTGCCTTTGGTTTCTGATATCGTATCAGGGAGGGTCAGTGACTGAAGTCCCTCGGCCTCTCTTGTGGCTCTGGGCACTGCACCAGGGCACGCAGATCCCTCCCACCTCTTTGCTTCTGGATGAAATGTGTGTGTTCCTCTGGTGGCGGGGGGACCTGCTGACCCTACTATCCCCACCGCAGATTGAGATGGCCATCCTGCGATTCCCCTACGAGTCCTGGGGGACCCCCTTCCAGCAGCTGAAGCAGGTGGTGGAGGAACCGTCCCCCCAGCTCCCCGCTGACCGTTTCTCCCCCGAGTTTGTGGACTTTACTGCCCAGTGGTGAGTCTCTGGCCTGCTGAGCCCAATCCGTATCCCCACCCCCTGAGAACCAAATCAGGGAAGGCTCCTGGGAACGTTATAGAAACGAATCCTGTTCAGGTTTACAAGGGAAATCGGAAAAAAAAGGCAAAGTCACACAGACCATGTTTTCTGACCATGGTTAAATAGAACAAGAAACTGATAATTAAAGAGGAAAAAAAGCTAAGAGTAAATTTGTCTAAGGAATTCTTGGGTTACAAAAGAGATTTAAGCTTGGAGCAGTTGGTGCACACCTGTAATCCCAGTGACGCAGGAGGCTGAGGCAGGAGGATCACAAATTCAAAGCCAGCCTCAGCAATTTAGCAAGACCCTATCTCCAAAGAAAAAAAATAAAAAGGGCAGGGGATGTTGCTCAGGGGCTAGGCACTCCTGGGTTTAATCCCTGGTACCAAAAAAACAAAAACAAAAAAAAACCAAACAAAAACAAAAACAAAAAACCAAATGAAAACAAACCAAAAAAGATCTTAAAAACATTTAGAAGTTTAAAAGATGATGAGAACAACAAATGAACATCTGTGTGTTGTGGGCAAAGCTACTCAGAGTAAAATTCATCGTCTTTTTTTTTTTTTTTCTTTAATTGGAAAATAGGAAAAACTGAAAACAGAGGAGCCCAGCAACTAAGAATCATTAGTTGGCTTGACTCCTTCTCCCAGGAGTCTCCTCTTGTGATTAAGAATACCAAGTATATGATTGATGGTCAGGCAGAGTCTTTTCGGGTTGGGTATCATGGAAATTCCCTGGATCCCGGCAGGGAATCAAAACAAAACAAAACAAAACAAAAAAATCCTAGTTTGCATCCATGGATTCCGCTCTATTTTGGCAGACCCCGGAGATGGTCTTGCCCCTTCTTTCCTGAGTCCCGGGAGCATGCACCCCCTGTTGCCCGATAAGGGCCAGCTGGTCTAGCTAGACTCAGTTCCTCTGTGATGTCCTGGCCTCAACCCTCTTCTCTTCTAGCCTGAGGAAGAACCCCGCGGAGCGCATGAGCTACTTGGAGCTGATGGTGAGTGTGGGTCGAAGGTACCTGCTCTGCTCTTCTTTGGGGCTGGGCAGTTGGCTGGGTGGGGCTGGGGGTGGAGCGGGCAGCCTGGGCACACGGAGGGGCAGCTCCTCAGCCTGGCTTCTGCATCCCTCACCCATTCAGCCATGCCCGTCTGGCTTTGCCCCCTCCAACTCCCTGCCCGCCCCCTGGTGCAGGACAGTGCTGTCACAGAGCCAGATTCTTGGGGGGAGTTGCCATTTGAACTGAACCTGGAAGGAAGGATGAGCGTTCGCTGCAGGGGGAAGGAAGGGTGGAGAGGCCACTCCGAGGAGAGGCAGAGGACTGGTCCATGTGGGAAAAAGGCAGGCCAGTGTGGGCTGGAGGGCCACCGCAGGAGGGCTGAGGAGGAGCCTCGAGTTCTCTCATGGTCATGGGCGGGCTTCCTAGGGGTAGAGTTTCTAGAAGGGTGAGCAGGAGTATGCAGCACCTGGGCTCAGTGGTTTAGGCTCAGTGGTTAGTGGGTTGGGTTCAAGGAGGGGGCAGTTCCCCTAAGGTGACTCTGTCCTCTGTTACCCATCAGGAGCACCCTTTCTTCACCTTGCACAAAACCAAGAAGACAGACATTGCTGCCTTTGTGAAGGAGATCCTGGGAGAAGACTCCTAGCAGGCTGGACCTGGGGCCCCGACTCTGGCCTCCAGCACCCCAAAGCCCTCTTGGGGACACTGCTTACCCACAGCCATAAGCTACTGCCATCCTGGCTCTGGGAGTCCTGGGAGGAATCAAGGGGGCTGCTCCGGACTGGGTTCCGCAACCAGCCATTTGTCCCAAGTGCCAAAAGAACTAGACGTGCGGGGGCTCCCCGCTGGTCCCATGTGGGCCCGACCAGTGCCTCTGCCCCAGCTGCTGTAAGGACCTCAAGTCTCCACCCTGAGCCCCTGGACTTGCAGGGGCCTGGAAATCCCCTGCCAGACGCTGCTGCTCCTCCTCACAAGAGCAGGCAGCCCGTCTGGTCTGTGGACAAGTCTATTGCCTCGGCCCAGCCCTGGATGCCACCCATGTTGTGTATATATATATGTTTTTTAATCTCTCCACTGAATGGACTTTGCACCCTTTGGCCCATCGGTGGCCACTCCTCCTCTCTCCTGGCCTTAGTGTGGAGGACAGAGCAGGAGGATGAGCCATGGGAATCCTCCAAGACTCCCGTGAGGGAGATCCCTTGAGCCACCCGAAGCCTTCACCCCAGCACTGGAAAACAGTCTCGGGGGGGGGGGGGCACACTGGTCACCTGGCTCTAGCCTGACACCTCTCGTGGTGTGGGTCCACCTTTCTGTTTTTTCTTTTCTTTTTTTTTTTTTTAATTTATCCTCTGTGGATGTTTTCTTTTGCTTTGTGGGGGTTTGGCGGTTTTTCGTTTGTTTTCTTGCATGGTTTGGAGCGGATCACTTCTTTTCCATACTCTAGGTGCCAGCCAGCTAAGACTGGTGCCTTTGCTCAGGATGGAGGCCAGGGAGTCTCTGCTCAGAGGGTGCCAGGCGGGGGGAGCTGTCCCCTCACTCTCTTCGAGAGTGACTGGCTCCACGGGAGCTGTGGATTTGCTTTGGTGTTTAAAAAAAAAAAAAAAAAAGAAAGAAAGAAAATATATATTTTTTTGGAACAAAGTCCTGCCCATCCTGGGTTCTTCCCTGATGGGTCAGGTCAGGTACCTGGTTGCTGTTTTAATTAAAAAAAAAAAAAAAAAGAGACAAAAATGTGTGAGACTATGTGACAGCCGCAGTAAGCCCTACTCTTCCTCCGGGAGGGTCTGGGAAGGAGCCCTTACTCCAGGACAGGGCCAGGACACTGTGATTTAGGGGAGGAGAGGCCTGCTGACCCCCTGGGGCCCTGCACTTGCCAGGCCCTCGTCCATATGAAGACACACACACTCCCAGAGTGCTGGGACAAGATACTCCAGTGCCAGACCCCTGGGGGACAGAGCAGTGAACACACAGAGTCAGTCCCCTGGCGGAGGCTGCCCCGTCCTACTATCATCAAAGCATGTGACAGCCAGAGAGACAAGAGAGTGATGAGCACACCTGGACACTGGCCCAGGCCTGGACCCGGGTGCCTCATTGGTGATGAAAAAACATGTCCAAAGAGCCACAGTCATTTGCCCAAAGCCACATAACTTGTAAAATGGAGAAACGGAGGCTCGGGGACACGTAGCAGGACTGTGGAGAAGGCTCCGAGTGGTGTTGAGACAGCCCAGGGAAGGCCCCCCTTCCTGGAGTCCAGTCCAGCTGCGAATCTTGATGCATGGACTGGGGCAGATGGGACTCTCTTCCATCAGGTTTAAGCAGAAGGAAGGTTATTTGCCCCAAACGTCATCAGGAATGTGTCAGGCTTCAGGTGCTGTTAGATCCAGGAGCTCTGTTAATGTCCCGAAGGACTTGTGTCCACCTGAAGCTCTGTTCTCAGTTTTACACTGCCCTTGTAGGGATAAGTCAGAATCCAGTGGTTCTTCCCAGATCAGCAAAAGGACCCAGCGCTCCACTGGAAGTCCTAAGGGGTGGCTTTTATCCACTGGGAAAGGGTCACAGGCTCATCCCCAGGCTAATTATAGGCCCAAAGAGTAGAGTTTATGACTGTTCAGGCACAGATGGGACCTGGAAGAATTAGCCATCACACTGCCAGGTGTGAAGGCTGGGCCTCCATCCACCATTCTTCATCTCTAGCCTTTAGTTCTGGGACAGGCCTCTGCCCATTAACCCTTCCCTGGGGCACTGTGCTTAACAGTTTCCAAGACCTTTAGTCTCTGGATCTTTCCGTGGTGAACGCTGGTTCTTATCTCAGGGCCTTGAAAATTCACTGTGCTGTCTGCCTAGAACATTCCCTCCCCCCGGCTTCTTGTGGCTGGCTTCAAGTCTCCCATGTCAACTCCTCTGGGAGGCCTTCTGGGACCACCCTGACGAAAGGGTGGCCCCCCCTGGTCCAGCCAAGTGAACCAATGACTGCTTTATCTGGGCAGCTCTTACCTGCCACTCTATCCCCTGCAAGAGAAAACTGCCATCTCCAGCCACGGCTGGGCCTTTTGTTGAATGAATTACAAAAGAATGAATGAATGGAGGGAGGGAGCGAGCGAATCCCACAGCCCTGCGTGTGGGGGCGTGCGCGCGGATTGGCCCGCGTGCGGGTGCGTTTGTGCACGCGCGCGCGCCCTTGCCCGCGTGTGCAGGACCGCTGGAGCCCAGGGGCGTGGCCCCGGTCACCTCTCCTGCAGCCGCCAGGAGGCGGCAGAGCCCGGACTTTGACCGCATGCCTGTGGAGCTCCGCCCGGGCCTCCCAGCGCCCCCCCAGGTCCTCCTAGAAAGGGCGGGGACTTGGGGACTTGGTGTGACTGGGCCTGCTGTGCTCAGCTCAGTCTTGGCTTCTGCAGGAGTTAGTGGGTTAGCCCGCTGATCTGTCCCCCTGTGCTCCACGAGTGGACGTGGCTCAGGGGCTGATGCAGGGTGACAGAACAGGAAGCCTGGCTCACCTAGGTTATCACGGTGCAAGCCCCGGACAGCTGATAGATCGCTTCCAGAGCTCTACCATTGAAAAACCTCTTATCAGCTTACCAAACTGGGTTTGCAAAGTAATTTACAGTTTGCAAACCCCCCCCCCCCCATGGGGTTACAAAGCACTGTTTAGTTTACCAAGTAGGTTACAGTTTGCTAAGCCGTGACTAAATTAGACAGCACTTTGAAGTTTGCAGATTCTGGAGCACATTCCTGCCAACACCAGTCTTTTTCAGGTTCTGTTCACATTTATGGTGTCCAGGCATCAGACGTGCAGATCATGTTGGCATTTACCAAGCACAGTTGAGTTTACACAGCCCATGATCTCTTCCAGGGTCTCCCTCCACCGTGCTCCCTTCTTGAAGTGGTGAGAGCCCTGGCGATAGGAACCTGCTGGGGACTGTTGGGTGAGGCCGGGTGTCTCCATGTCCCATCAGGCAGCAGGGTGAGGGCAGACACGGGCTCCCAGACCTGGGATTAATGGGTCTCTCTGGATAGATGGCACAGGCATGCGGCTTTCTGTTTCAGTTACAGCTATGAGAGCCTCCTCGTCGGGCAGCATTAAAATTGCAGTAGACAGGCAGGAGCAGAAGCTGCTTTGGAGGGCAGAGTTGGTGAATTCCCTTCTGGAGGAGAAGGCAAGCAGCCTCTTTGTGAGACATTCAGCTCAGTCTCTCCTCCCCTCCGAATGCTGCTGTGGCTCCCACTTTCTCCAGCCGAAGCCTCTAGATGGCCGTCATGCCCCACAGCCGGCCACTGCGGCGCCTCGTACTGCCTGACGGTCATCCGCCTGGGCTCGAACACACCAAGCCTGGACGTGGCCCAGGGCCTTTGAGCTAGCTGTCCTCTCGAAGCAGACTGTGGGGTCCCAGAGCCAGATCCTGCTAGATCCATGCCAGGTTGGGGCTGGGAGCAAAAATGTGGTTCCGTTGATTCTGGGTGGACCCTTCAGGAGTGAGTCTGGCCCCTTCCTTGCACCAATCCAGAACTCTGCACTTCAGAAGGGAAGGTGCAGACAGCCAGCACCACACTGTGGGTCGCCTGCCCCTCTTGCTGCCCAGCTGTCCTCCTGGGGGTATGGTTCAGGAAAGGCCTCTGCTACTCACCTGGCAGCCCCAGAACTCAACACCACAGTACCAGAAACCAGTGGAAATCCCTCTTCCCTTCAGTTTTTTAAAACCTGTCGGGAGCCTTGTATGGTGGCTTATACCTGTCGTCCCTCAAGAGGTTGCACCTGGAGTATTGCAATTCCCAGGCCAGCAAGAAAGACCCTGTCTCAAAAAAAAAAAAAAAAAAAAAAAAAAAAAAAAAAAAAAAATTAGGAAGGACTGGGATGTAGCTCAGTGGTAGAGGCCTCTGGGTTCAAGCTGCAGCACCAACACATAAATAAATAAACCCATTTGAGTAACTCTGGCCCAGGGAAGGGGCCAGCACCTGGCTCCCTATAAAGGTTTTATCTCAGGTTGTTTTCCTGGATCCTTCATAGGAAGCTGTGGCTGGGCTTAAGAGGCTCCTGATTCCCAGCAAGGATCTAAAAGCATCTGCCCAAGCCTCCATCGGATGCCTGCATCCCTCTCCAGCCACACCCCTGCCAAGACCTGCCAGCTTCGGCTTACATACCTCCCCCAATGGGGAGCTCACTCCTACACAGACAGACAAGCTTCCCGGAGGGATCTGAGATCCCTCTTCTTGTCCTATTCTCTTTCGGAGGAGGCCTGTGATGGGAGGGCCCCCGTGTGTACACTCTGGCGCACTCTAAATGCTCATTTCCCTGCTTCTTGTGAAAGCGGTTGCAAATCCTTTTGGAAAACAGGTGGGAGGGCCTATATATACACCAGCTGTACTATGTTTATCTGAGAGTGCTTTTATCCTTGTGCCCGGGGCATCCCGGTTCTACTGGAGGTTATGAAGTCTCCGTGAGACTCTGGCCCCTGTTTGGAGGCCATCCAGAAGGTGGGCAGAGTCAGACAGAGCCTGGAAACCCAGATATCCTGCCCCTGGTCAGAGCTCTGCCCCACCCTGAGTCGGACACCTGCCAAGCCATCTTTAGCGGCAGCCACCCCCTATGGCATCACAGAAAACCGTGGGTGGCTCTGTTTCCCAGCCTTGTGGGGGACTTGTGTTGGGTGAGGCTTGGGGAGGTAGCAGCAGCTCCTGGAAGCAGCAATCTCTGGTTGGGGATGGGAGACTTGCTCTGTGCATCAAGAAAGTTCTTCCATTTGCCTAGCTTCTAAACCTCCCGTGGCTGCTGACGGCTCATGGCACCTGGCAGAGTAGAGGCCCAGAATGACTTCTCTACAGCAGAATCGCGTCTGGATTGTTCTCAGCAGGACTTGGCAGATGGCACGAGTTACCTGAGCATCTACTATGCACCAGGCAGTATTGAAGACCTGGAGCTACAGAGAGGGACTGTGACAGACCTGGGCCTGCCCTCTGCCTGCTGCGTGAGGACATCGGACACGGGTCGAAGCAATCTCACGAATGCTTAAAGCAGCCTTCTCTACCATTTTTTTTTTCTTTTTCTTTTAATCTTGTGAACTTTTTCTCATGATGGCTCCCTAGGGAGAAACATCAAATTAAATTAAAATCCATTAATTAAACAATTCAAACAAATTAAGCTCAGTTACAATTAGGTGATTCAATTAGATTGATTAATTAAATGATTTATATTTGAATTTAAAAGTTCCCAAGGTGGGAGGGACCTTGGTGGCATTGGAGAGGATGCACGAGATTGGAGGGCAGGTTACGTGGGAAGTTGCTGGTGGCTTTTAAGCAGGGGACAGACATGATCTGATTTCTATGGGAAAAAAAAAAAAAAGAATGACAAGGTATTCTGCTGCAATGTCTCCATCTCTGCCAGGGGACACATTTTTTTGGCCTTCAGTGGCCTGCTGTGTGCCCTCTTACTCACATGAAGATTTGTCACCCCCAGCTCAGACATCCCTGAATTGTACCTTCTCGCTGTAACTTGTGTGACATTGAAGATGTTCCCAGCACCTCCCTGAGACCCGGCTTCCTGTCTACTAACTCCTGCTCCTGATCCTGGTTCTACAGGAGTGTGGGTGGCTTCAATGAAACCTTGGAAACTTCTAAGTTTCACCGAGGGCAGCCATGATTTGATCTGTCCAATTCATATCCCTGTCCCTCTAGTCCAGGTCCTCCCGTGCCTCTGCCCACTCACCAGGAATGGAACCCACCACTGAGCTACATCCCCAGCCCTTTTTCTTTTATCTTGAGACAGGCTCTCACTAAGTTGTGGAGGCTGGCCTTGGAACTTGTGATCCTCCTGCCTCAGCCTCCTGAGTTGCTCCAAGTGTGTGCCACTGAGTCCTGCTCCTCCTACCTCCTCAAATTCGCTCTCCTTCCCACGGTTGTCATTAAACTAGAACCGCCCCCCCCCCCCCCCCCCCCCGCAGAATCTTGTCTGGATTGTTCTCAGCGGGACTTGGCAGATGGTAGGAGTTACCTGAGCATCTACTATGCACCAGGCAGAGATCCCCCCAAGACACACATCTGTGGCCAAGCCAGGCTTGCCACTTGCTTGACCCTCGGTCTTGGTGTCTGGAGACATCTGATTGGGACTAACAGATTTCACAGGCTGCTCCAGAGCCGTAGTTCATCCTGGAGTTCATGGGAGCAAGGGCAGGCTCTGGCCACGTGCCCAGACACTCTGTAGGAGCCTGCTTGGTCACGGAGCCTAGGGGCATTTTTCCGGTCCCCACCAAGGTGGGGGGTACCTCCCTGCGGCAGGTGCGAGGGTACCTGCTTTGCTCCTTAAGGGTGTGAATTCCCAGTCGTGGGGACCTTGCCTGGGGCTTTCTCTGGGGCCACGGCTGCTTGTGTAGTCGGGGAAGCAGGCCAGTTGGGGAGAATTGCGTTTCCATCAGGTAATGAGAGGGGACCTGTGTGTCTGGCAGTGTGGTGGGAGATCCCGGTGAGCCAGCCTGGCTGATGATTATGGTGGGGCGTGTAGGGACTAAGAAGCGCTCAGGGCCTGGAGGTGTTAAGGGCTTGCCTGCATGCGCAAGGCCCTGGGTTCCATGTCTAGCACAGAAAGAAAGAAAACAACAAAAAAAAGCAATTGGGCTTCAAATCTGGGGACAGCTAAAAATTATTGCCAGGTATCGTGGCACATGCCTGTAATCCCAGCTGCTCAGGAAGCTGAGGCAGGAGGATTGCCAGTTTGAGATCAGCCTCAGCAACTCAGGGAGACCCTGCCTCACTGAGAACTTCCTTAATGAAGTACCTGCTCCCGATTCTTGTCTCAGATTCTGCTTCTGGGAGAAGCTGGCAACCTGCCGGCACTAGGTGTCCTAAGTATGTTTTAAATTTGTTATTTTATTGTTACATGAAAGTAGAATATACACAGAGTGAAACTTCCCATTCTCTTAGTTGTATGTGATGTGGAGTTGAACTGGTCTCGTATTCATATATGAACACAGGAAAGTTATGTCCGATTCATTGCACTGTCTTTCCTATTCCCATCTCCCCTCCTTTCCTTTCACCCCCCTTTATCTAATCCAATGAACTTCTAATCTTTCCTCTCCCACTTCTGGTGGGTTAGCATCCATATATCAGAGAGAATATTTGGCCTTTTTTTGGGGGGGGGGAGAGGCTTATTTCACTTAGCACGATAGTCTCCAGTTCCACCCATTTATCAGCAAATGCCTTAATTTCATTCTTCTTGATGGCCAAGTAATATTCCATTGTGTATATATAGTCCACATTTTCTTTATCCGTTCATCTGCTGAAGGGCAGCTATGTTGGTTTCATAGCTTAGCTATTGTGAACTGAGTTGCTATAAACATGGATGTGGCTGAAGTATGCTGATTTTTAAGTCCTTTGGGTATATACCGAGGAGCAGGATAACTGGGTCAAATGGTGGTCCCATTCCCAGTTTTCTGAGGCATCTCCATAGTGCTCTCCATTGTGGTTGTATCAATTTGCAGTCCCACCAGCAATGTATGAGTGACTCATAGGTGGGTTTTAAGAGAGTGAATTTATTGGTTAGGATCTAGGCTTGGCTACTTATTAAAAAATAAAAACAAAACCCACCTTCATGGTGGTTTAAACAAGATAGATTATTATTCTCTCCCAACAGTCTGAGGGTTGGTGATTTGCAGCAACCATGGCACTTTTGCAGTGCCACAGCTGAGGTTTTTCTATATGACTGCTCTGCCCTTCCTAGGGGCATTTGATGCCAGATTGTTCCAAAAAAAATGAAGCCCACATTCCAGGTGGCAGGATGGGGAGGGATACAGAGGCAGCGCATCCCTTCCCTGGTAGGGTGCACCCCAGAAGCAGCACATACCATGCTGGCAACATCCCATTGGTCATCTCTCAGTCATTGTGGCTGCAAGGGAGGCTGGGAAATGTAGTCTTTTTGTACACAGCCGGGCACCGGCAAATCCAAGGGTTCTATGGCTACAGGAGAAAGGAATAGATATGGAGGAAAACTCTCCACTCCCACCACAAGTAGGGACAGAATGTTACTTTAAAGAGGAAATAAGATTCTTTTAGAGAGAATGGTCTTTTTTCTTTTAAAGGAAATATGCTGAGGATTCAGTGGGTGGATAAAGGAGAGCGAGCCCAGGGGGAGATACAGGATGCTGAGGATTTTTTTCTGGAGGTATCTAGTGGTCCAGGGCACCCTAAGACAAGAAGTTGGGGGAGGAAGGGAGGTCCTGCCTGGTATGAGAAGACATTCACTTTGAAACCCAGGCTTCTCTAATTTTCAGGGACAGTCAAACACAGTAGCCTGGGAAGGATGTTGTAGATCAAAGACAAGAAGTAGAGTGTGGATGGAGACCCACCAGGCACCCAGAGGGAAAAAACTGAAGAGCGTCCACTTGGGGATGTGGCAGACATGGAACATGGGAGCGAGCAGGGTTAAGGGAGCGTAAGTCTCCTGAGAATGGCCGAGAATGCCAAGTTTCCACCATAAGCGGCTAGGTCACGTTGATTTGAAATATTAGCTGGGTGTCCCCTGAGGTTAACTGGATGCCATTCATTTTGCATGCGTATTTGCAAGACTGGAATCGTGTCAGATGTTACAGATGTGCATCCTCGTTTCACACACACACACACACACACACACACACACACACATTAAACCTGAGGCATTCTCCTCCCAGGATTCCATTTCTGATGGCTTCTTATCATTGCATCATCTCCTGTTGGACTTGACCGGGACGGTTCCCCCTGATGTGAGAAGTGGCCCTGACTCCCAAGTTTTCGCTCCGGTAAATAACTCCAACGTGGACACCCTTGCCCAGCCAGCTTTGTTGACATTTCAGATGTTGGAATGATTTCCTCGGGCATGATTCCCAGAAAAGAAGTGGGGTAGAGGGGAAGTACATTTGCCTGTAAGGGCCATGGGTGGTGCGGCCAAATGGCTTCCTGGCCCCAGCCCTGCCAATTCGCCCATCCACCTGCAGAGCCCGGAGAAACCTTCGCCCTGAGGGAATGGGGTGGTGGTGGTGGGGGGTTAGTTCGGTTTTATCTTTCTTTCCCAGGTTTTTTTTTTTTTTTTAAAAAAAATACTATCAGAACATAGCCAGTAATTTAAAAAGAAACGTTTACTCATAATGCCATCGTCAGAATGATTTATGGCGAACGTTTTGACTTTTAGAGTCTTCCAGCTTTTTTTCTCTCCCTACATCTCAATTTTTAATTGTGTGGAAATTTATAGACACAAATTTACATGCAGCTTTTTATTATGAAAGATTCAAACCCAAACCAGCAGGAGTGGTGCTGGAGATTGAACCCCAGGGACTTGTGCATGCTAGGAAAGCACTCGACCACTGAGCTGTGCACCCTCTGCTCCTCAAATGTCTGATTCTCATAATAGCCCAAAGCCATAAAAGAATAGGTAACTGGATGAGGCACCACATCACAACTGGCTGACATCTCTCCTCAGTATTTTTCATCTGGTGGTTGCTTCTCCATGTTTTCTTATAATTTTTTGTTGTGGTTGAAGAAATTGAGTTATTAGATTGTAGTTTCCCACACTCTTGATGTTTCCTGTAAATTAATAGCTGTGTCTAGAGATTTGATCAGATTCAGGTCAGAATTTTTTTTCTTTTTTTCTTTTTTTTCTGGGCTGGGGATTGAATCCAGGGCGTTCCATTCTAGGCAAGCACTCTGTCACTGAGCTATATCCCCAGCCGTAAGAACTTTAAAAAATATGTACTTTGGGGCTCGGGATGTGGCTCAAGTGTTAGCGTGCTCACCTGGCATGCGTGAGGCACTGGGTTCGATCCTCAGCACCACATAGAAATAAAATAGAGATATTGTGTCCACCTAAAAAAAAATAAACATTTAAAAAATATGTATTTTAATATATTGTGCTTTGTGATAGTTAAATAATATAAAAATGTAAAGATCCCTATCTTTTTGAATGTAACCCTGTGATGATATTTATCTTGAAACAAAAACAAGATAAATAATTAATAATTATTTATCTAATAATTAATGTTTCTTTTAAAAAAATTATTATTTAATGCTGCTATTAAATATAGACTATTTGGACATATTTAGGAGGCACAGTATTGTAATTGAATATACACATATGTGTATAGAGAGTGCAATGATAAACTCAGGGGCAATTAATGTTTTCATCTTCCTCAAATGTGATCATTTCTGGGTGGAGAACCTTCGGTTTCTTCTCGAGTTATTCTGAAATGTGCAGTCAGTGGTTGTAGACTATGGTCACCTCATTTGTTTTCAGTCCTGGGGATGGAACCCAGAAGTGCTCTACCATGGTGGTTCATCCTCCACCCTTTTTATTGTTTTTATTTGGAGTCGAGGTCTCACTAAATTGCTGAGCTGGCCTTGAACTTGGGATCCTTCTGCCTCAGCTTCCTGCGTCCCTGGGATTCCAGGACCACCTGGCTATCCCAACACCTTCTGATTGGGGGAACTGAGTCCATTGACATTCAAGTTTCTACTGATGAGGAAGAATCAGTTTCCACCATTTTATTATCTTTTTTTTTTTTTTTTTGCTAACACAATAGAAATAGAAAACATATTCAATGAAATAAATAGCTAAAAACGTCCCAAGCCTTGAGAATAAGGACGTTCGGGTCCAGGAAGCTCAAAGAACACTTAATCCACTTGACCACAGAAAGCCCTCTTTGGGCGGGGTGGTGTAGTTCAGTGGTAGAGTAGGCGTGAAGCATTCATGAAGCCCTGGATTTGATTCCAGCGTGCATATCCACGTGTGCATGCACCCCCACCCACGGGATGCAGAAAACCTCTTCACAGCATGTCAAACGTCCAAGACACAGACTTCTAAGAGCACTAGGTCCCATTAAGGGACACCCCCATGACTCCCTTTAGACTAGACTAGCAGCAGATTTCTCTTTTATTTTTTTTTTCTAAGAACGTATGAATTTTTTTTTCAATAGATGGACACAATACCTTTATTTATTTATTTTCATGTGGTGCTGAGGCTCAAACCCAGTGTCTCCCACGTGCTGAGCAATTGTTCGGTCACTGAGCCACATACCACTCCAGCCCAGCAGATTTCCCATCTTACTGGTTTGGTGGTTTTCTTCAATGATAAGGCTGGATTATTTTCCCTTTTCCTTTTGGGTACCTGCTTTACCTGTGAATTTCATTGTTCTGTGTGTTGATCGCTGTCTTCAATTCCAGGACTCCTTTAAGTGCTTCTTGTAGGGCCAGTTGCCACCGATGAGGGATGCATCCCATCAGTTCTTCTCCTGCCTTGGAAAGTCTTTATCTCTCTGCATCTTTATCTCTCTTCATTTCTGAAGAGCAGCCTTGCTGGGTATAGTATAATTGGTTAGGATTTTTTTTTTCCTTTTAGAACTTTGAATAGGTCATCCCATTCCCTCCTGGCCTGTAAGGTTTCTGATGAAAAAATCTATTTGTGTAATGGCGGGGGTGGGGGGGGGGGCGTTCCCTTAAATACGACTTGATGCTTTCCCCTTGTTTTTAGAATTATCTTCTTGGTCTTGGACTTTCGACAGTTTGGCCATGATATGCTGTGAACAGGACCTCTTTGGGGGGCTAAGTATATTTGGGGTTCTTTGAGCCTCCTGGACTTGGATGTTCATATCCTTCCTAAGACTTGGGAAGTTTTTAGCTATTATGTTGTTGAATAGGTTTTCTATGCCTTTCCCCTTGCCTTCTACTTCTGTAACACTTACAAGGTTCTGTTCACTTTATTGTGTTCCCTAAATCTAATAGGCTTTCTTTCTTTCTCTCTCTTTTTTTTTTTTTTTTTGGTCCTGAGGATTGAACCAGGCGTGTGCTTAACTCCTGAGCCACATCCCCTTTTTATTTTTTACTTTGAAAAATGATCTTGCTAAGTTGCTTGGGGCCTTGCTAAATTGCTGCGGCCGGCCTCAAACTGGCAATTCTCCTGCCTCAGCCTCCCGAATCACTGGGAGTACATGCTTGCACCACCGCACCGGGCTCATGGGCTTTCTTTATTCTTTTTTTATTCTCTATTTTTAAAAATCTGGGACTGGATTATTTTCAAAGACCTTTCTTCAAGTTCAAGAATTCTTCCTTCTATTTGGGGTAGTCTGTTATCGAAGCTCTCGATCTCCTTTTTTATTTCATTGATTGGATTATTCAGCTTCGAGATTTCTTTTTGGTTCTTTCTTACGACACCAACTCTTTGTTGCGTTTTTCATTCAAACGATGATTTTTTCCCCTCCTTTTGTTGACCTACCCATCTGTATTCTCTCTCATCTCACTGAGTTTCTTTAGGATCCTTGTTTTGAAGTCCTTTTCAGGCATTTCTTGGATATCCTTTATTTTGCACCTGTGTTCACGCCTGGGCTTCTTTTTTTTTTTTTTTTTGAATTTTTTTAATATTTATTTTTTAGTTCTCGGCAGACACAACATCTTTGTTTGTATGTGCTGCTGAGGATCGAACCCGGGCTGCGCGCATGCCAGGTGAGCGCGCTACCACTTGAGCCACATCCCCAGCCCCACGCCTGGGCTTCTGGTGTAACAATCACCTTCTAATTTTACAGACTAGTCTTCAGAGGGAAATGCTTTTTTCTTGTAAAAGATTTAGGGTGTTGGTCGGGTAGGATACTTTGGCTTTGGTTCCAAATGAACACCAAGTGACAAAGGCTGTGTGAAAGTCCTCAGCTGGGACCAACATCAGTGGTGTTGGAGAGTCTCGATAGACCGCAGGTGTTTGTGGTGGTAGTAGACATGGGCTTGTCAGGGATGTGTGACCTTAGGACCCAGAGGGGAGAGTCCCGGTCATGGCTGGGTCTCTGGTCACGGCCAGGGCAGTGCCAGAGGGTGCGGATGATGGGGTATATGTGTCCTCAAGCCTACAGAAGCAGGAGCTGCTGAATGGGGGCTCCCAGCAATGGGACCTGTGGTTCCAGGAGAGTGGAGCACAGTAGACATCCTCAGGCCTCAAGGGGGCAAGACCAACTGTTGCAGGATCCTTTGGCACCAAAGGTGCGGAGCATGAGGGACATGCTGTTAGGAATTTCAGGGGTGAGCGTCACTGGTGGCGGGGGCTTCCAACAACATCAATGCTGGTTCTGGGAGCATGGGCCACTGAGTCGCATCCTCACGCCCCACAGTGGTGAGCTCCCAGGGTGGTGCTGCAGGCTGAGGCTGCAGGCGGCTGGGGTGTGGGGGGAGAAAAGCAGCTTGGTTCTTCCAGTCTTGGAGGTGGCACCCCATGCTGTGCTGGACCCCCATCACTTTTAGTGCAGGTATCTGCAAGGGCATGGGTGCTGGGGTCACAGTGGCCCAGGTGGGCCTGGTTCATGAGGTTGCAGTACTTTGTGGGAGTGTGGTAGAAAGGTGGGATTCTTCATTGTTTGGAAAGCACACTTTGTAGAGAGTTCTGTGTCTCTCCGTCGGGAGGCACAGTGTGCTGCCATCTCTTTGTGGTGTTAGCAGCTTGCTGCTGGTCAATGCTGGTTTCATTAATTCATTAGTGGTTGCAAAGAAATCTAAAACAAAATTAGTGGTTGTGCCATGATGATTCCCATTCTATCTTTCCTTCTTCGTTTATTAGCTAAAATGTTTCTGTACAGAGAAGCTCCCTCTTAGCCAAACTTCTACTGTTTGGCTACTTGATGGTAGAGTTTGGTTTGGTTTTTGATACTGGGGATTGAACCCAGGGTGCTTTACCACCGAGCTACATACCCAGCTCTTTTTATGTTTTTAAAAAAGTTTTGAGGCAGGGCCTCACTAAATTGCCCATGTTGGCCTTGAACACAAACATCCTCCTGTCTCAGCCTCCTGAGTTGCCAGGATTACAGGTGTGTAACATCCCACCTGCCTGGTGTTATGTTTGGCTTGTAAAGGAAAGACAGATTGTATGCTTGATATGGCCTTTCTTGAGGTTTTATAAATAATTTTTTGCTGTCAAATACAGATAGAAGGGGCTGGGGATGTGGCTCAAGCAGTAGCGCGCTCGCCTGGCATGTGCAGGGCACTGGGTTCAATCCTCAGCACCACGTTAAAAATAAAATAAAGATGTTGTATCCACCGAAAACTAAAAAAATGAATATTAAAAATTCTCTCTCTCTTTAAAAAAAATACAAATAGAAATAACTACAAATGCATGAACTTAAAACAATTTGAGATATTAGAATTAGTAATTAGAATAATTACACTTATTTATTTAGGCTCCTATTGTCCCTTCTTTCAAGTTGTTTCTTAAATCCTTGGACCTGACCTTCTACTCTTTGGGAGAGGGTTTGCTATTTTATTTGGAAAAACTGTTACAAGCTCATCTTATACCTGTTTAGTCCTGGAGTCAACCATTTCTCTAGGGAGCCCTAGGTCTTTTAATGAGAAATAGTGTTTAGAAAACACAGTCTGGTGTTAGACGTGCACAAAAATACTGTGTTAGCCATAATTTCCACATTATATATATATATATACACACACCAATGCTGCTTCTGATTCAAATTCAGGACAAAGGGGTTTTTATTTCTATGATTTTATTTTTATTTCTTCTCTAGGCAAGAGTCTGGGTCTCAATGACACTGAATCAATAAAGTCAAAAAGCCATCTGTTATGGTTTAGATATATGTTCCCCAAAAGCTCATATGTGAGACAATGCAAGAAGGTTTAAAGGTGAAAGGATTGGGTTATGAGAACCTTAATTCTCATAATTAAAGGGGATTAACTGAGTGGTAACTGGTAGGGCGTGGCTGGAGGAGGTGGGTCTCTGGGGGCATACCTTTGGGTACATATTTTGTCTTTCTTGGGAAGAGTCCCCTGCCCCCTCTCCCCTTCCTGATCACGTCCTGAGCTGCTCCCCCCACCCCCTGCACCAGGTCTTCCTGCCATGATTGTTCTGCCTCACCTTGAGTTCTGAGGAATGGAACCCGCCTTCTATGAACTGAGACTTCTGAAACCGTGAGCCCCACCCCCCACCCCCACCCCCACCCCCCCACCCCCCGCCCAAATAAACTTTTCCTCCTCTTAATGGTGTTTGTCAGATCTTTTGGTCACAGAGGTGAAAAAGCTGACGACGAAAATGGAAATTGGTACCAAGAGTGGGGTGATTGCTTTTGGAGCTTTTCGGAGTTTGTGAGAGGAAATCTGGAAAGTTTACCGCAAGCTGGGAAAGCTTTCGATTGGTATAAGGGGAGTTCAGAAGGCTGATAACGACTACGGACTGTAAAGACAGGGCTCACGAGGTTTCAGAGGCAAAGGAGGACACTATGGGAATTGGACTCCGGGCCATCCCTGCTATGTTCCAGATGAGAAGTTAGTTGGTCTACATTTTGCCCATGTCCTAAGATGTTCTGTGAGGCGGATTCTTAAAAATGATGGACTTCTTAATCTGGTGGAAGGAATTTCTAGGCAGCCTAGTATTCAGGCAGCGCCATGGGTATTGCTGGCGGCTTTTAGCCGAGTTTTTATTGTGATATTCCAGGAGCAGAAAGATAGGAAAAATTTGGACTTGAAAGGTGGGAGTAAAACCCGGGCTAAGGAAGTTGTCGTTGTTAAAGACATGATTGCTGCTAACGAAATGCTAAAGACTTTGCCCAGAGATGCCGAGACAGATGGCTCAGGGCCTCTCGGGAATTGGCAAGACCTACCCACATCTCAGGCTTCAGGGACTAAAAGTAAAAATTCCTTTTGAGAAGGAGACCAGTGGGGCACTCTGCCTGCACAAGGGGGGCCTAGGAAGTTTTTTTATTTTTATTTATTTTTTCACCATGCTCGGCCAACCAGGCAATCAGAGGCTGCTGCAGCCAGGAATCCTGGAGTCTTTGGTACTGCTCAAAATGGCGGTAGACCTTGGCGGGAACCAGGTGGTGCCGGTTCTTCAGTATTGCAATTCTAGAGTTAGGGGGGTCTTGGAGGCTTCCACCAAGATTCCAAAGGAAGGTCTGGAAGGCCAGACAAAATGCAGTAGGGTCAGAGTCTCTGTGGGCAGCCTCTGAAAGGGCGATGCATGGAGATGTGAGCAGGATGCTGAAAGGTGCTGTGTAGACCCCCAAGATTAAGAAATGCAAGCACCGTGGAACATCTACTAAAGGAAGCTGCAGGAATCCAGTAGAGATAAGCTAACCGAGAGGCCATGTGTCTGCAACTAGTAAAGCCTCGGGAGCAGAGCTACACAAGCCCTTTGAACAGAACATCATGCCATGGGCCCCAGATGCTGGACGTGGAGCTACAGTTCTCGTTGGCCCAGCTGGATTTCAGTCTTGCTTTGGTCCCATCCCTATTGATGTATTGAACTATTGACGGAGGTGAGACTGACGCGATACTGATCTTCTTGACAAGGGACTTGATCGAACATGTGAAATAATAGGATTCTTCTTTTGGAGGCACCGCGTCAGTTTTTCCCAGTTACAGACTGTTGTTTCAAGTTTTTATTGATTTTAGGAAAGTATTTTTGATTTGCACTGTTTTACCTGCCTTTGGTTTTCTTCTTCAGCGAGTTCTGTTATACATTGTTATGCGTATGTTAAAGCCTTTGCCTGTCTTGTACACAGGGGCTTTCTCTTCAGACTTCCGTTTATTGTTGTTTTTTTTTTTTTTTTTTTTTAAATTGCACCGTTTTATCTTCTAATTCCCTTAAAGGCATTATCTTTTGGGGTTTTCTTGTTCTGGTGTTCCTTCGAGATTATTCTTCATTCCGAAATGAGAGTCTTAATTCTTTTCTTTAGTTCTCGCCCGTCTTTTCTGAAGCTTTCTAATTTCTACTTGTTATCCTTTTTGTATATTTGATTACTTTCTTAATTGTTCTTGCCTCATCTTAAAAATTCAATTTAATTTTTTTTAATGTGTTCTAATTAGTTATACATGACAGCAGAATGCATTTTTGACACGCTGGGCACAAATGGTGCCGAGTCACGCGGGTAGGGTGAACACACGTGTATATGGGACAGTAATGTCAGTCTCATTCCACCTCCTACCCCTCCCCCCACCCCTTCCCTCCCCCCACTCCCTTCTGCCCAGTTCCTTCATTCTTCCCTACCCCCTCCCACTCCCATTATGGATCAGCATCCACTTATCAGAGAAAACATTTGGCCTTTTATTTGGGCGGGGGGATTTAGTTTATTTCTCTTGGCATGATATTCTCCAGCTCCATTGGTTGACGTGCCATCTTGCCTCATCGTTTTAAAAATGAGTCTGTTTAGGGAGCATGTCTTTCTGGAATTCTTTATTATCTGGAGTGGCACGGCTCCTTATTTCCATTTTTCTAATAATAACTGGATGAGATTTAATCACAATCTTTGTCTGTTGGTCATCTTTATATGAAATGAGTTTTCTGAGCTCTTAAGGAAGGGTGGACCAGGGTCATTTTTCTGCTGTGTGTCTCTGTGATACTGAAATGTTGAAAACAGGGTCTTGTGTTTTGTTCCCCTCTTCCTAGACCTTTCCTCCCTCCCTCCCTCCCTTCTGTATCTTCGTTTTTTTTTTTTTTTTGTTTCCGATCGTCTTTCTTCTGCCTCATTTGGATTTTTTGCTCTCAGCCAGTGCTTGGCTGGAGCCCTGATCTAGAAGGGAGTTTTCCACTTATCAGCATGTTCATGGGTTTGGGACTGCTCCAGCCCTTCCAGCCTTACCCTGGATCCCTGTAATTCCCCACACATGATGAGTGTGGTTAAGTCCTGGGGTCAGCAGGGCATGTCACCTCTAGCCTGAGGCAATTAGGACCTGGTGTTCCCTCCTCCATTTCTTTCTTCACTCCTGTGGTCATCTTGGAAGACATGGCTGCTTGGATCTCTGAGTCCTACTGAGAAACCAGCCTCTACCTCAGAGCAAAGCCTGTCCAAGGACGGGGGCGTGACCCTTGTCCTGGGAAAAACCCACAGAGCACTCCTAGGCACATACCCACCCTGCTGAGTTGTTTGTCTGTAAATAACAGGAGAGATCTGCTGCACCAGGTGTCCCTGACTCAGTCAGGCTAGGTGAGGACCCATAGCAACCCCCTAGCAACCACCAATCAGCATGAGACAGGGAAAATACCTGGGATGACAGATGACCCCCCAGCAGTTTATGGTGGTTGATAACATGTTGGGAAACCATGTAGTTCAGCACGTCCACCCCTCGTGGCCTAAACCAGTCAGTTCAAAGGAACCCCCCTCTTGTAGTAACCAATCACCCCTACCCAACTTGTTCCCGCCAGTGAATGTGCTAATCAGTGTTAAGAGTTGTTTGGGGGCTGGGGATGTGGCTCAAGCAGTAGCACGCTTGCCTGGCATGCCTGCGGCCCGGGTTCGATCCTCAGCACCACATACAAACAAAAAAAGATGTTGTGTCCGCCCAATACTAAAAAATAAAATTAAAAAAATATTAAAAAAAAAAAAAAGTTGTTGTTTGACTTTCCCGCGGTATGGAATAATTTGCTGTGTGATGTTGGGATGCATAGAGTATCCCCCCCAAAAAACTATAAAATCTCACTGAACAAAGGACCGGGGCTCACTTCCTGGGACCGCTACGTTGGGAACGGTTGTGAGTCCAGGCTCGAGCTTGCAATAAAGACTCTTGTGTGATTGCATCGGATTCGGCTCCTGGAGGTCTATTGGGGTCCCACGAATCTGGCATTACACTGCATCCCCATCAATCCCTGTTAGATTGTGTGTGAACAAAATAGGAGACTTTTGCAGGGTAGGCATTGAACATTGATGCAGTTTCTTTGCTAATGAGGCCTGTTGTATCCTGACTTACTCTAAGAGGGGCCGGGAGGATGGCTCAGGGTAGATCTAGCAACGTGAAGACCCGGGTTGGATCCATAGCACTGCAAATAAACAATATAAACAAACAAACCAACCACAGCAATAAAGCACTGACTTTATCCAGAGAGAGAGAGAAATGTGGTCATACCAAACTCCTGAAACAGAGGACACTGGAGTGGCAGCAGAGTGGCAGATAGAGCCAGGAAACTGGAAAGACAAAAGACTTGAGTAGCTCAGAGACAAACCATTCAGTAAAGCTATTATATCCTGTGGCAATCTGGAAGGTGCATTCTAGAGGAAGAAACCGGAAAAGACCATGTGAGTCAGGCTAATGTTTGCCACTCTTGACTGCAGTTGGCAAGGTTCGAAGGAAGACATTAGCTCAGAAAAGAAGTGAAAGGAGTTGGGATCAGTCAGAAAGTCTGGACAAAGCAGGCCTGACAACCTCAGTTGCTTCTGGATTCCTAACAGTTAGAGGGTACGGTATTCCCAGGCACTTTGAACCACAAGCTCAGCAGAACTCCTTGCTGGATGATGGCCTCCGAGGGTGAGCCTTAGACAAAGCTTGTGTGCTTCCAACCTACTGCTCCAGATGGACCCGGTCATTTCCCCATCTGACAACAGATGGGAGGCAACTGGACTAGAGTCTTTACTATGTATTCAAAAGGACTACAATTCCAGTGAAATCATGCCTGGACTGCCCAAAGCCTTTGGTGACTGGAGATCTAAAATGGGATTAAATGACAATTAGGGCTGTCATCCCTCTTGGAGACAGGAAGTTGGTGGGAAAGCATGACACCCGAAGTGGGTACTGGTGGGTTCTCAAAATTGCTCCGAAGTTTGAAATGTCTATCCAGGTTCCAAATGGGAAAGATTTTTTTTGTGATTATCTGGTCGCCCTGTTCCATTGTAATATATTGGGTGGGGGTGGTGTGTGTGTGGAAGGGGCAGATGACTTGTTATTTTTGTTCAGAAGACTCTGGACAAAGGAACTTCACAGACCCATCACCGTTGCGTGCCACCGAGAGACCCGCCTGCCTTCTCTCCTGGTCGCCATGGCTGGAGGAGAACAGGTTTGCGAAGGGAAGGGTGTGTCCTATCTATGGGGGAACAATGGAGCCCAGGGATGTTTGGTGACTAGAAGAGAATTCCACATTGGCTGAATAGTCACGGTCTCCTTCAATTCCCAGCCTCCTTTGCTGTTGGGTTGGGGTTATGTGACCCCTTATGAGTCGAATGACTAGTGTTTCCATTTCAAGTTGAGACAGTTACGAGGTGAAACATCTCCTCTGTTCCCTTCGCCTTTGCTGGTGGATGCTGAAAATCAGATGCTGAAATGGGTGAAGTCGCAAGATGAAAGGAAGCTTATTTGGAAACCGGTGTCCCCATGTGGAGGAGAATTTGAGACTGGGGACATGACAAAGGAAACTTTAGTTTGGTTCAGTCATCAAGCTGGTTAGGTTTTGTTATCACGGCATATCTCAGCCTGAACTGACTGACAAAAGTCATGTTTTCTTTGACACAGAAGGAAGACCTTATCAACCATGTTATTTTATGATTGATTTTAAAAAGCCTTTAAAAAGCAGCTGATTTGAGGTATAATTCCTAGACGATAAAACTTGCCAATTTGAATGACAGTTGGGTAAGTGTAGACAACCATGTATGACCACCACCAAAATCGAGATTATAGCCTACCTCCTTCATCCTCCCCAATTCCCTCCTGCCTATCTGCAGTTGATTTCCACTCCCACCCCTATTCCCTGGCAAACACGGCTCTGTTTATCACTACGGTTCTTCTGCGTTTCCAGAATGCCATGCATAATGGATTCCATAATGGATTCACACTGTATGTAGCCTTTTGTGTTTGAGCTTAATTCTCTTAACATAATGCTTTTGAGATTGATCCAAATGTTCATTCCTTTTTATTGCCGAGTCATATTCCGTAATGTAGATGTTCCACTGTTTGTTTATTGACCATTCGGCAGTTGGTGGATATTTTGAGTCGTTTCCAGTTGGTTTTTTTTTTGGTGATTGCCAATATGACTGCTGTGAACATTTGTATGTATGCAGATTTTTGTGTGGTCACATATTTTTTTTTTTATTTCTCTGGAGTAGAGGTATATAAGAATAGAATTTCTGGGTTGTGTAATAAGTGCATATTTGACTTGAGAAGAAGCCACCCAAATGTTTTCCAAAGTGCCTGCAACCATTTGTGCTGCAATCAGCATTCGGTGGGAGTCTAACCTGCTTTTGAACAAGACTCTCCTAGAGCATCCCTGTTTCCCTACCTAAGGAACCGTGCTTCTGGAGAATGATTCCAATGGTTTTGATCATCCAAACAATCCCCTGGTGTTTAACCTTTGGGTCACTTCTATTTATTCTCCTGATTGTAGATACATCATCTGTGAAGGACATCTTTGACATTAAATTTGAGTGCATAATCTCTGGCTATTTCCTAAGGCAAAAATTCCTAAAAGTGGAATTGCTTGGTTAAAAGAGTGAACTTTTCTTTTGCCTCGGATACATTTTTCTTTCTTACAAGGTTGTACCAATTTATATTAAGGACCAGAATCGAGGGCAGCTGCTAATCCTTTTTTTCCTGTCTGAGCAAATATCCGAGTAAATAATCTTTTCTCTGTCTTATTTTCAGCTGTGTTTTGTCTTTCTAAAACTCTGCTTTAGGGTGCTTTTCAGTTCATAAACATTTTAGATTGTTTTGTAATCAAACATGTCAACCTATGCATTTGTGGCGTCTGCTTTTGGGATTATGCCTGGGAAGAGATTTCCCCATCTGAAGCTTATAAAAAAAAAAAAAAAAGAAAAAAAAAAAAAGAGTCACTTAGATGTCTTTATTTTTTTTTTTTAAGGCTTCGATCTTTATATTTCACACTTCATGTATTTATTTTTAACTGTGAAATGTATGAGACATACCAAGAGAACATGACATGTGTGCAAGTTTAGCAGATAATAATAAAAATGCTCGCTCTCAAAATATTCAGGGAGAAAAAGAAGTCACTGGAAAGAGAGAGAGAGAGAGGGTTGGCTTCATTTATTTCACAGTTAAAGCCAAGCAAAACTGGACGGTATGTATTATTGAAGAATCTGCTTTCCTGCAGAACTGTGGCACCCAGTAAGGAAATAATGGACTCAATATTCTAAGGGGAATTTCTTTTAAGAGGAGGGGGAGCTGGGGGGGGGACATCAGGGCTTCCAAGGGGGCCACTATGACACTCTGTTTCTTCAGGCAGGGAGTGGGTCCCCTGGGGTACATCATCACATCTGGTTGAAGCATATTTTATAGACTCTTTTGAGCATATGTGTTCTACATAGCATTTGAAAATAAATTGTGGTAAAATACGAATAACACAATGTATCATCTTAGTCACTACTAAGTGTCCAATTCAGTGATATCTAGTATATTCACACTGCTGTGAAGCCACCACCACCACCACCATCACCCGACTCCAAAGCTGCTCTTTCATCTTCCCCAGATGGAGTTCTCTGTCCATAAACACCGACTCCCCATTCCTTCCTTCCCTCGGCCTCTGGCAACCATCATTCTGTTTTCTGTCTCTATACATTGGATTCCTCGGTGGACCTCATACAAAATGGAACCATACAGTATTTATTCTTTTGTGACCGGCTTGTTTCAGGCAGCATAATATCCTCAAAAATCCATCCATGCCGGAATATGTGTCAGGATTTTTCTTCCTTTTAAAGGCTGAGTAATATTCCATGGTGTTATCAACCACACGTAATAAACTCCACTTGAATTTCAAAGATATTTTAAAAATACTGTTCTTGGCTTCTCTATTTTTCTCTTTTTTAAATACCTTTATTTTATTTGTTTATGTTTTACGTGGTGTTGAGGACCAAACCCAGTGCCTCAGTACAAGGCAAGCGCTCTACCACTGAGCCACAACCCCAGCCCTCTATTTGACTCTCTAACTTACCAGAAAGGTATCTTGGTGCCTGGTGTGGGGTAGGACCCTGACTCCCGCAAGGGACTGGTACCAGGGGCTGGAATTCAGGGGCCAGGGGAGGGAGTGGTTACTTCCAGCTGTGTGGGGGATGTTTAGATGAGGCTGCCTGGGGACAGAATTTGGACAGAAATGGGGAGGGGACATTTCACTAAGAGCGAAGAGCTTCCTGCTATGGGTTGAGGGTGGTTTGGTTTTAGCCAGCTTTCTCACCGCTGTGACCAAAATACCCGACTAGAGCAACTTAGAGGAGGGGAAATTTATTTGGGGCTCCTGGTTTGAGAAGTCTCAGTGCATAGATAGCAGACTCCATTGCTTGGATGAAGGAAGGGCTCAGTGGAGGAATGCTCAGGGCGGTGGGGGTTGGTGTCAGGGAGCAGAGAGACAGAGAGAGAGGGGAAGGGGCCACAGGGAAAATGCACCCCTCCAGGGCATGTTCCCAGTGATTTATCTCCTCCAGCCACACCCTAGCTGCCTACAGTTATCACAAAATCCATTCAAACTAGGATGACTGATTAGGTGACAGCTCTCACAGTTCAATCATTTTACCTCTGAATATTCCTGCAGAGAGACAGGACCTTTGGGGTGGGGGGACACTCCACAACAGGTTTGTCCCCTGTGTGTTGTGTTTGTTCTTTTTTAATGATTTTTATTTATTTATTTTGCATTACAATTCTTTTTTTTTAAAAAAAATTATTTATTTTTTTAGGTGTAGATGGACACAACACAATGCCTTTATTCTTATGTGGTGCTGAGGATCGAACCCGGGTCCCGCCCATGCTAGGTGAGCACTCTACCGCTGAGCCCCAATACCAGCCCCTACAATTCTTAATACACCATTATACCATAATTTATCATATCTCTGATTATATATAAGGTATGTTGACACCAAATTCACATCTTCATACATGTATTTTGTATAACGATGAGGGTCTCCTTTCACCATCCATGCTAGTCCCCTTCTCCCTCCCTTTCCCTCCCACCCTTATTCCCTATCTAGAGGTAATCCTCCTCCTTTGCTTTCCCTCTCCCTCCCAACTCCATTTTGAGTCACCCCCTTATATCAGTGAAGACATGGGGCATTTGTTTTTTTGGGATTGGCTAAGTTCACTTAGCATGATCTTCTCTAATGCCATCCATTTCCCTGCAAATGCCATGATCTTATTCTTTTTTATTGCTGAGTAATATTCCATTGTGTATAAATGCCATATATATCTTTTTTTATCCATTCATCCACTGAAGGACATCTAGGTTGGATCCACAGTTTAGCTATTGTGAATTGTGCTGCTATTAACATTGATGTGGCTGTGTCCCTGTAGTATGGTGTTTTTAGGTCCTTTGGGGATAGTCTGAGAAGAGGAATAGCTGGGTCAAATGGTGGTTCGTTGCCTTACAATTGCAAGATGGCTGCCTTAGCTCCAGTCATCGCTTCCTTTCACAGCCTTCACAGACTGGAGGCCAGGGAGGTGGCTGTCATGTTCAGAGCGCACTCATCTCTTTTCTATCTCTCTGTCCCAGCCTCTTCTTATGTCTCTTTGTTCAGAAGTGTGTCATGAGGCAGGCACAGATCAGCCACTGACGAATGAGATTCTTTGACTGGTTTGGATCAGTGAGGATTCACCCTCCAGAGCTGAGCTGTCCAAGAGAGCTCTCTGCTGTGACGGAATGTTCTAGATCTCTCATCCAATGTGGCAGTCATGAGTGACGATGCAGTGCCTGAAGTATGGCTAGTGTTGACTGAGGAGCTGAATTTTTACGAAAGGAAATGTTAACGAATTTAAGCTTAAATTTAAGCTGCATGTGGCTATTGTGATGGATAGCTTTGTGGGGGCCTCGGAAGAAGATTCTGCTAACTAGGGAGAAGGGATACGGCTGCAGAGGTAACCGAGTCATCCGGCCCTGGCAGCCTCTGTAACAAGATGAGGAACCAGGTGTGTGTAGAGCATGCAGGTGGGAAAGAGGCACAAGGACTGGCCTTTAGTGCTCCCAGTTCCTTCCTAAGAGGGGAGCTGGAGACAAGTGACCTTGTGTGCCCACCACTTCCAAGACCCTTAGCCCCACCCCGAGCTCTCGGGAAGGCTCATGGTCCTCTCTGATGTGTCTCAGGGCCCCCTGGCTCCGATTTCTGTTCCTGACCTCTCTCCAGCCATCTCCAGTTCAGACGCTGGCACCGTAGCAAATCCCGAATGTCCTTTCTCCGCGGCTCTGTTGCTCTCAGCTTGACCCTCTCTCCCCCTGGGCCGGAGGGTCGAGCCTGGGGGAGACAGGGGACAGAGGTGTTGTCCCAGGAAATGCTTCCAGGCACCTTCAGGGAGTGTGATGTCAGCCTGGTCCCCAGTTGGGAGAGGTGAGGCCGTTGCCCTCCTGCTGTGGTTTGCTCCACGTGCCCCGACCTCTCCGGGAGCTTGAATTGGAAGCGGCTGCCAGGCCCTGGTCCATAACTCAGGGTAAGTCAATGGAAACCTCGTTTGGGTGTATTTTTAACCTCCGTGGCCGTGAGTCGGGAGGATGCACAGGCATCTGTGAGGCCGGTGAGGGGGAAGGAAGCGTTGGTGGCAGAGGCTCTGCCTGGCTTGGACTCCCACAGCGCGCAAGTCCCCGCTGACACAGACTCCCCTGCTGGGCTGCCGTCCCTGCCACTGACTGTCCCCCGAGGGTAACAGAGTCAGAATGGGACCATGAGTCACGATGCCCCGAGGGTAGGAAACCAAGCTCAGGGCATGGTGATGTGGCCAAGGTCATGATCAAGGTCACATGGTGATCTGGGAGCGGAGCTGGGAGTTTGAGGGCCCTGGGACTGCAGTGCCCCTTCTGCCTGGTGTGGAAGCCCTTGGGGGCTCTGAAGCAGGACTCACTGTGAATCCTGACCTACCTCTTTACCAGCTGTGTCAGGTCGGGGCTGGTAACTCTGCCATCCCTTTGCCTCATCAGTGGGTATCTCGGTGCTACCTGGTGGGGGCGGTGGTGAGCCCTTGTGGGTCCGTGGGCGGGGGCAGAGGCCAATGCGGGTTGGCTCTTTTACTTTCTCTGGTGAGGGCCAGGATGCCGGCTTGATCCACCAGCAGCCAGTTACACACACACACACAAAAACGTCAGGAGCGATTAGAAGGCGCCCCTTGGCAAAAGCTTTATCTGCAACGATACGTCTACCAAAAGTGCTGGCAGAAACTGTCGCGGACTCCCCGTGCCGGGTGCGCACTTGCATCCAGGGCTTCATTTCTCCGTGGAGATAAGACCTTGAGCTTTGCCCCCATTGAAACCTTAATCTCTTTACCCCCCAAATATGGCAGATGTCAATCAGTATCATGCCACAACCAACATCCTCCAAACTCAACTGCTGCAGGCTAGCCCACACAGACGGATTGGCGCAGCAGATGCAAGGGGTTTTGAGACCTGCTCTCAGAACAGGCACAGCCTACCTCGGCCTGCAGGATCAGGTCCTCTCTGAATGGAAATTGCCTCAAAGAAAGAATTTGCATCCATATTGGCAGTTCCTCCGTGGTGAAAGCAGTCGTACGCTGGATCAATACGTGTGTTCTTGTTGAGCTTCCCAATACCAGGTCTTAGGCTGGTGTGTTGCTGGGGGTCACCGAGAGAGAAATCTGATTTGGCTCCTGCTCTCCCATTCAGACCTGGGCGCATCCAAGGTGCTGAAAATCAATGGAAAGTCTGGCCTAACCCAGAAATGAGGTCACCGAGGTAGGTGGGAGGGAACAAAACTCGAAAGGGCTTTATCAAGTGCCCTTTGGCTAGAGGGGACAAGAGCTACAGGCTTCTGCACTCATTATTCTCCAGGGGGGTGTTTGGGACGATCTTGACAGCTATTTTCGGAGGCTCAGGGCGAATGAGGCCGCAGAGCTCAAGGTGGGTCTGGGATTAGGATCCAACTACGCCTGGCTCTTTGTGCCTATCTCAGGCCAGCTGATCTCGATCCCAGTGATTCAGTGGGTGAGATATTTTCAGGTGAGCCGGTGATTTCAGGTCCCATCCTGCAGGTGCGTGTGCCAGTGAGCTTGGGAGGCAGGTGACTGGAGGCTTGGATGTGGAGGCTGGGTTGGACTTTCTGCAGCCTCCCAAATACAGATAGTAAGAAGGGTTCCAGGATGTGTCTCCTGGGGCTCCAGCCAGGACCTACCTGGGGGAGTCACCTGCTCCCCACTCTGCCCTGGCTTTGCTGCTGAGCTCCTGGGTGGGTCTCAAACCTGCCTTTCCTTTCCCATGTGTCTGTCAAGTGTCGGTCCTGCTGCAAAAGGAGGTGCATCTCTTAACTGCTCCTTGTCCCCTGGAAAGGAGGGAGGGGGGTCTTAGTCTGAGAAGAGCCCTGGGTTTCCCCGGGCTGGGGACTGCCTGTGGTGGCATCTCCAGCTTAGCAAGAGGAACGGGGGTAGCAATAACAGTAACATCCTTTTTTTGCTGAGGGTTTTCCTGGATTTGCCTCCTCCAGTGTGATCAAGCCTATTCTGCATATGAGGAAACTGAGGCACAGAAACGGAGGCGGCTGCCCAAGGTTCACACAACCCATCAAGCTATGGCTCTGGAAATCCGCCAGCAGCCCTGCTCCTTCTCACTAGGCTGAGCCTCAGGAGCCAGGAGAGCGGCCCGGTGATTACCAGGTCAGTTGCTTTGTCTGTGACATGGTACTGAATTTGCAGACCATTTCTGAGATGGGAGGGGGGCGGTAACCACCTACATGTTAGAGGTGAGGAAATTAGGGCACAGAGAGGAGGCAAAGCCATTTGCCCAAGGTGTCACAGCCTGTAAGCTGCAGAGCCCAGGCAGAGTCCTGGTTCTTCACTGCCCTGCCTGGAACATTCTAGGCTCCAAGGGCCTACTGGGGAGTGGCGCTTGGAAGGACCAGGGAAGTCATCTTGCCCTTCTGGGCTACCCATTCCCTTGATGTTTGCTCTCTCCGAGTGCCTTCCAGCCCGACCAGAAGGAAGAGAAAAGACCTTCCGGGAGGTGGCCCTGGCATGTAGGAGGCTAAGAATAAGAGGCTTGGTAGGGCTAACCAGACCCACAGCTGCCTGCTCTGAGGGACGTGGGTTCCTACAGCCACCCTCAGGACTGGGTCCCGGATGCCCTCCAAGTCTCTGTGGGTCCTGGCTGTTTGGAACCCCCGCCCTCCAGTCTGGGATCATAAAGACCCTTCCCTTTGGGGGAGCCCAACCATCCCTTCCTGAGCACTTACTAAGGCCAGGCACTGCCCTAAGAAGCCGAATCCTGGGACGCTCCCATTTCAGAGGGGAAAACAGTCACAGGGAGGGTTAAGGGCTCATCCGTCCAGCTAGTGGAGGTCTGGGGATTAAGGTCCAGAACTTGCTTTCGGTGTCCCAGACTCAACGCTGCTGGGGACACAAGGCCCAGAGCCAGGAAAGTACTCACCCTGTTCTCCCCCGAACACACACCAGACGCCACTGAGGACGGGTGGGTGTGTCAGGGTGGGGGATGGCACGATGGTGAGGTCTGCATCACCATCTTGTGGGACAGTGCCCGGCCTGGGGTAGAGACTTCGTAAAGCCGGTGGTCAGAAAGAAGTTAAGCTGGCGGGGTGCTGGCCTGTTCACTCATACAGGCCACCTCGCGTGAGGTGCCCGGTTCACTCTTCTCGGTTTCCAGACAAGCAAACAGAAGTCTGGGGACTTGAGAATATGGCTTAAGGCACATGGCAGGAGCCGGACATGTGCCTCAAACACTTGAGGTGCCTGCGTTGGTGGGCAGAGGGCTGCCTAGCCGTGGTTTTTCTCTGTTCATGGCCCCCTTCACATTCCACTGGCCAAAAAGTCAACAGCGATGCTGATCGATGGGCCAAAGGCTTCTCGGTGCTCTGTGCCTAATTCTCTCACAGTCTGGCACAGTATCTCAGCCCATTCTATAGGTGCAGATGAGCCTTGAGGCAAAGCTCCACGGCTGGACAGCGGCAGGGGACATTCAGCACCTGGGCCATCCCCGGGACACCTATTTCCATGATTTCATTATAAACTCATCACTGGGAAAAACGGAGGCCCAGAGTGGTTATGTATGTCGCCCACGGCCAACCCAGCCAGGAAGGGGTAGAGCTGGGATTTGAAGCCAGGACGTCCAGTCACTGAGTCAGGAGAAGTGGCCACAACCTCATCACCCTTGCCATGGCCTCCCCTGCCCACAGCTGGACTCCACCCTCTGTCACCCCTTATTCTCAGCTCAACCTGGGCCACTTCATGGATTCCTCATGCCCCCGGCCAGTGTGAGGGTCCTTTGGCACCATAGTGGCCGCCCCGGGTCTCAGGGTACCTCAGAAATGGCCTCGTAGCCAGAATGTGGAGGACAGGGCCTGAAGGTGCACCTGGGTGCTCCCCCAGGCTCCCTGAGGCCCTTCTTGCCCCTGCGGCATTCTTCTGGGCCCCTATCTTGGAGGCGTGGATGGGGCGCCAGCCCTCTGCTGGGACCCTAGGCTGCTTCTTCTGGCCTTGGGCTCATACCTGACCCGTGTGGGGTGTGGCTGGGATGGCCTCCCACCCTCAGATCCGCATGGTGCCCAGCTGTCCTCCCTGGGCCATGCCTCCAGAACCCGAGTTAGGGATTCGGGGTTTGTCTCGCCCCTCCCCCGCCCCTCAGGCCCTTCTCCTCCCTTTGAACTGTCTGTCTTGCTGTGGAGGAAGCTATTCATAGCCAGGATGATGCAAAATTCATAAAGTGTGGCTGGAGGGTGAACCCGCCCCCGGAGCAGGGCCACGCTGCCCCCACTCCGAGAGGCTCTTCCTCCGCAGGAGTGTGTGTGCGGGTGTGTGTATGTGAATGAGTGTGTACAGGTGAGTGTGTGTACAGGTGAGTGTGTGCAGGTGAGAGTGTGTGTGTATGAGTAAGTGTGTGTGCAGGTGAGTGTTTGTGAGTGAATGTGTATGGGTGTGAGTGTGTATGAGTGAGTGTGTGTGAGGGTGAGTGTGCGAGTGTGTGTGTATGAGTGAGTGTGTGTGTGGGTAAATGTGTGAGTGAGGGAGTGTGTGTGTGTGATGGAGTGTGTGTGTGTGCAGGTGAGTGTGAGGTGTGTGTAAATGTGCATGGGGTGAGTGTTAGTAAATGTGTGTGCGCAGGTGAGTGTGTGTGACTGTGTGAGTATGTGTGCAGATGAGTGTGAGAGAGTGTATGTGTGACTGTGTGTTCAGGTGAGTGTGAGGGAGTGTGTGTATGAGTGTGTGTGCGGGTGAGTGTGTGTGTGAGTGTGTGTATGGGTGAGTGTGAGGGAGTGTGGGTGAGTGTGTGTGTGGGTGAGTGTGTGTGCAGGTGAGTGTGTGTGTGTTCAGGTGAGTGTGAGTGTGAGTGAGTGTGTGTATGGATGAGTGTAAGGGAATGTGTGTGAGTGAATGTGTGTGCAGGTGAGTGTGTGTGACTGTGTGTATGAGTGTGTGTACAGGTGAGTGTGAGGGAGTGTGTGTGAGTGTGTGTGGGGGGTGTGTGCAGGTAAATGTGTGTGACTGAGAGTGTGTTCGGGTGTGAGTGAGTGTGTGTGTGTGAGTGGGTGTGTGAGTGAGTGTGTGTGTGGGTGAGTGTGAGGGAGTGTGTGTGCCTTAGACAGTTTCACCTTGGTGGCTGTTGCTGCCATGCTCCTGGTGGGGTTTTTCTCTGTCTTTCCTGGAGGTAAAATCACATGAACCTGCCCATCTTAGAAAGTTCAGTGACATAGAGGGCATTCCCAGTGTGGCAGCCACCACCCCGATGGTTCCAAGACACTTTTCTCCCCCAGATGGCAATCCCTGTACCTGTTCACAGGCCCTCCCCACTCCCTCCCCACAGCTCCTAGAAGTCTCTATTTTTTTTTTTTTCTGGAAGTCTCTAATCAGCTTTCTGTCTCTATGAATTTGCCAATTCTGGACATTTCATAAAAATGGAATTATACAGGGTGTGACTCTCTGCGTCTGGCTTCTCTCATTTAGCGTCATGTTTGCTTCCAAGGGTCATCCATATTGTAGCATGGCTCAGTACTTCACCTGTTTATTTATTATTATCATTTTTAAGTCACATCCCCAGCCTTTTTTATTTTTTATAAATAAAACGTCACTAAGTTACTTAAGACCTCGCTCAAATTTGTGATCCTCCTGCTTCAGCCTCCAGAGCCGCTGGGATTACAGGCATGCACCACCATGCCGGGTGGTATTTCATTTATTATTATTATTACTATTATTAATATGCTGGGCATGGAACCCCTAGGGCCTCCTGCTTGTTAGGCAAGCACTTTACCACAAAGCTACACACCAGCCCTCATTTTTTTAAAAAATAGTATCACATCTTTTTTTTTTTTTTTCAGTTTTGAAAGAGCTTTTAGATTTTTAAAGCCTTTGTTTATTTTTATTTTTTATGGTTCTGAGGATCAAACCCAGCATTTCTATTGAGCTATTCCCAGCCTACAGAATAGACGGTATTTCTCATCTACCACATGTTGCTTTGTGGAACGGCTTAGATTGGACTAATCAGGACACATGTGGCCTCATGCACGTATCTTCTTTTGTGGTGAGAACATTCCTCTTTCCTCTTCAAGGCTGAGTGATATTCCATGGTCAGACAGACCGCATTTGAACCGCCCACTCATTCATGGATGGACATCACTGGTGCCTATCTTTAGGTAGACGTTCACGTACAGGTTTTCTCTAAAAACGTGTTTGGGTTCTTTTGGGCAGAGACCTCTGGGTGGAATGACTGTGCACGGTTCCTGGTATTATGAGGATTGGCTGATTGGCTGTTGAGGGCTTCACCACGGTCCTCGTGACCACTGTTCTGTTCGGCTCTGCTCTGATCTGACCCATCTGACCCTGGACGTGTCTTCCCCAGGGCCCCCATGCACTGCCTGCAAGCTCCTCATCTGTCCCTTGCAGACTGGGCTTTGTTCCTTCCTCTCGTACCAGGAGCTCCGTCCAGGCCTGGGGCTCAGTATCAGGCCTTCCCAGAGCTCCCCACCCAGTCTCTGGGGGTTGGGGGTGGGTGAGAACCAGCATCCCTGACTCTTGCCAGACCTCAGTTGGCCTCCCCGAGCGAGCCCCAAGCCCCATGCCACCATGTTCTGTAGCCCTAGAAGCCATGTCTCAGGATCCTGGGGTGCTCACCCCCCTCCTCTTATGAACAAATGTAGACTGAGTCGAGGTTTCTTAGAGGTGACCGTGTTGGACCAGACACCTGGAGGAAGAGGCGGGGCAGGGGCAGCATAGGTAAAGGCCCAGAGGTCAGCAATGCATGAATCCTTTGGGGGAGTTAGCCTAAGAAATGGCCGTTCGGGCTCAGCCTGTAGACACGTACGGAGAGTTAGTTCTCAAGAGAGTTTTAGAATTTTGAACGGGTAGCTAACCTATTCAAATCTGAATTTTTTTTTTTTTTTTTTTCCTATGAAACGTCCAGATTTCCGGAACTGGGGCTGTGGCTCAGTGGTAGAGCGCTTGCCTAGCCTGTGTGAGGCACTGGGTTCGATCCTCAGCACCACATAAAAATAAATAAATAAGATACAGGTATTCTGTCCATCTACAAGTAAAAATGTTACCCCCCTCCCCCCCCAAAAAAAGTCCAGATTTCCAGCCTGTCTTAAGAAATAAATGCTCTGACAAATCCGAGCCCTCATTCCTGGAAATCTCCGCACCAGAAACAAAGGACAATCTTGCCTCCTGCCCTCCAAACTCAGAGGCCTGGGAGCTACACCGGGGTGTGGCGGCCTAGGTTGGGGAGCCCAAGGCTGAGCTCCTACCTCATCCCAGGGCTTTGCTGAGGCCCGGCCTGTGAGCTTGCACCTCACGGGGGCCTGTTATACAGTAGGTGCTCCAAATAAGGGCTTGACCCTGGTCTCAGAGTAAAGACCAGCCCTTCCCCTTCGAGATCCTGGCCACTGTCACCTCCTCCTCTCTGTCCCCCACTTGAAGGCCTTGTCCTCATTCCCGTCTCAGGCCCTTCCTGATGCCCTGCACGCGACGGGCTCTCGCATTTGGGACCCTCATCGGAGTTCTCATCACGGAGCGTGAGCACCACCTGCCATCGTCCTCCGTCCAGGGCCTGGCATACAGCAGGTGCTCCGTAAGTGCTGAGGGAGTGGCTGGAGGCTGCTGGGAACCAGGCACTGGTAGACTATGGTGACTCCCATCTTACAGAGGCAGCAATTGAGGTTCCAGGGGATGAAGGGGAGGTGGCAGCGGGCGGGGTGGTGGGCACCGTGCGTTGCTATGATGAGCCACTCAGGAGGCCACCCAGGGGGAGGGTGGGAAGAAGGGCTGGATGGCGGCTTCAGGCCTGGGACCTGGGCTGGCTTGCTTTCACCGCTGGTGTCTTCATCTGGACACTTCTCTGTGGGTCTCAGAGACTGACCGATGATGGAGTAGGGAGGCCCGTGCACCCGAGGCTCAGGCTCCCCGCTGATGGCCCTGCAGCAGGGAGGACATCACCTCCTGAGAGAGAGAGAGAGAGAGAGAGAGAGACAGATTGAATCCAGGTTTGGGAGCACACAAGTCCTTGCCAGGCCCACCGGAGCAGGTCTGGGCTGCCCATCACAGACACCAGTGAGGACCTCTGTTTCTAGGAGACCTCTGATGTCACATCAGGTGAGTCACCCCACGTCGCCGTGGTGGGCACAGGGCCAGCCTGGAGGCTCCAGGGTGTCCTGAAGGTGAGCCCCTGCCCTCCTGCCCTGAGCATTGCTCTGACCCTAGCATATCCCTCAGGGCTCCTCAGGTGTGCGAGGCCCATCGGCTCCCAAAGATGGAGCCACCTGTTCCGAGGGCTCCGGAAGGTTCTCGGTGGGTGCAGTGGCCAGGACAGGGGCTTCCCACACTTAGCAGCCCAGGAGGGTGGGCGGGGGGACCTCAGGCCCTGCGCTCTCGGGGAGGCAGAGAGGATTGCCCTGAGTAACAGGGCCTCACCCTCTTTCTCCCGCCCTCTCGGGAGGCTGTGAGGAGCGGTCTGGGCCACACACTCACATTCTTATGCCCAAAGAGTCAGAGCCCTCACAGCCCTTGAACCTGACTTGCTCCCTAAATCCAGGTGGTCCTGGGGGACAGTCAGTATCAGACATGGCCTTGCTCTGGGGGAGCCATCAGGAAGGACACACAAGCGCACACACACACACACACACGGACACACACAGGTAGGTTCGTACAGACACACGTCCATGGGTACGCACAGGTGCACAGATACACGCGTATACAGACATCCTCATGGACACACAGTTGCACACGTAGACACCCAGAGATAAACATGCATGTCGACACCTGCAAAGCTATACAGAGAGAGACACACAGACCTAACAAACATAGACGCATACATTTATCCCTCAGTGTCAGGGGAGGGGAGATTGCTGGCAGGGACCGCTCCTGCCCCCAGATACCAACATCCCTGGATGCTCGAGTCCTTTGTGTAAAACAGCATAGCATTTGCATAGAACCCATGCAAACCCTCCTGTGCACTTTAAATCATCTCCAGATTACGTATAATACCTAGTACAATGTAAAGGCGGCATAAATAGTCATTACGCTGTATTGTTTGGGGGGAAAAATGACAAGAAAATAAAGGCTGAGGGTGTACAGTACAAATGCAACCATCACAGGCCTAATTACATGGTACCCAAATGAGACCCAAGGCTCACAATGTTCCAGCGACAGTGCTGGAGAGAGAGAGACAGAGGATCGGTGGAGTGGCGGGAGGCTGGCGCGGGACATGCCTGGGCGTCACTTGATCTGCACGGATTCCCCGTGGTGCGTAAGGGGCCTGGCAAATTCAACTTTTGTGGGTTTTTTTTTTTTTTTGAAACTTTTGGAATTCCTCGCCCACCCCTGAATATTCTTGATCTGCATTTGTGGAAACCCATGGGAACAGAGGGCGACCCGCGCTTGCATAGTCACACACACACACATACACACACACACACACACACACACACACCATGAAGCCCAGGCTGTGACTAGGTGGGTGTGCAGTGCCACAGGGTCCCTGACTCAGCCTGGAGAGGCAGGCAGCCTGCGGGGAGTCCCTTTGCCCCACCAGGATTAGATATTCTCAAAAACACAGGGACAACAGCGAGAAGAGCCCAGAACCCCTGCCCGTGACATGCTGTCACCTGGGTGCTAGCTTGGGTCTTTCCTCATGGCTGTCCTGCCCGGCCTCTGCTGTCCACTCCCAGTTCCTTCTGAGGCCTTTCCACACTGTCAGAGCCTTCTGTGTGGACAGCACGGTGGCAGCTGCTGGACGGGGGGCGTTGGAGTCATTGTCACGGCTCAGCCATGAGAGCAACGCTACTGTAGCATTCCTGAGGTTGCGACTTCCGCATATCCTAAAATGACCTCCCTAAGGCTTCGTGCCTCCTTGGGAAACACCTGGGTCTGTGCGTTATTTTTATTTTAATGAACACTGTATACACTAGATCCAAAAAATGGGGAGGTGTGCTAGTGCATTAAGGGACACCCCTTACCCCAAGCCTCTCAGTTCTCTCCAGAGATGACCCCTGGATTTTGTGGGTCCTTCTAGAGATTTCCATATACACGGTACCCAAATATTTTCTGTGGCTCTTTGAATATAAAATGTCATGTGTGTGAACATATTTCTGCACTTTGTGTGTGTGTGTGTGTGTGTAATGTGCCTTGGAAACCCATCAGGACTCAAGGTGACTTGAGTCACCTTGCTCTTTGTCACGGCTTTGCACCATCCTGCTGGTGCAAAGTGGTGTCACCACACTTTATGCGTCCGAGCTTTGGGGTGAGCGCCCTGGTTTTGCAAACGAGCTCCGGTGGGCGTCCTTGCTCGGCTGCCAGATACCATGGGACACAGTTATCGTTGGGTCTGGGGCCTGGCAGTTTCTGGCAGTCTTGCCTCGTGGCCTCATGGACCCCAGCCAGCACTGAACTAGGTGTCCACGTTCCCGTGCCTCCCTGGGATCCCTGACAATGGGATGGATGACCGTGGCACCTGCAGGTAGATTGAAATTTGGTTTCCAATAGAGGAGAGTTGACTAGGGGTGGGGAGAGAAGTCCCCTCCACCCCGGCCAAGCAGCAAGTCATCAGTGATGGGCTGGGCAAGGACCCCCACATGTCCCGGGGGGCAGGGAGAGCATCCCAAAAGGTCTACCTTACTGGGCCTGGAGGCGGTGGAGGATATTCTACCCGGAGAAGGAGAGGGAAGGTCAATCCGGGCAGAGGGGGACAGCCCGCAAAGGCAGGTAAGTGTGAGAGTTCAGGGAGCGGACAGGGTTGCCAGGTTGTCACGACGGGGACGAGGACAGGCCATCTCACCCAGAGCCTGGGTGTGTCCTCTGGGCGCTCGGGAGCCCAGTCTGCAGAAGGGGGAGAGAGGGAGGGCCAAGGGAGCAGGGTCTTCTCCATTCCCGAGGAGGAGGGGGCGAGCAGAGGCGACCCTATCAAATGAGGCCTGTCCCCCTTAGCAAATAATGAACCCGGATCGGAGCGGAGGCCGATGTTTTATTCATGGTCGGCACAGAGCGATCAATTACGGGCTCCTGCCACCCAGCCTGGCACTGCCTCGATCATCCTGCCATCGCAGGCTATTTTGGGCTTGGTCTTGGGGCTTGGCCTCACCTCCCCCACCGTCCCAGCCATTCTCCCTGCCTGAGGTGGGGGGCCCTCCTCTCAGCGTGGGGGCAGGGAAGCCGTGGGTCTATTGCTACCGAGTGTCTGGGTAAACTGAGGCTCAGGGAAGTGCCGTGGCAGAGTCAGGCTCTTTGGTAGGGCCCATCCTCTCTGGGCAGCCGGGAGCTGTTGAGAGAGCCCCCCCCCCAGGTCCCGCACACGGGTGAGCAGAGCCGCCCTGCTTCCTGGAAGGGAGCCACCCAGGAGGAAGCCAAGCGTGGGTCTCCTGCAGAGTGGACCGGGAAGTGACAACCCGAGGTGGCTGGGGCCAGAGAGGCTGGGGTCCTGCTAAGTAAGGAGCTGTGAGGCTGGATGAGTGGCTCTCCTGTCACCCAGAACCTGAGTCTTCCCTCCGTGATAGAAGCACACGCTCAGAGCCGGACGTCGAGGAGCGGTCGCCTGGCCCCGTGTCCTGCCTCACTTCCACCCCGGCTACTGCGGAGCTGTCTGGTTTTCGAAGGATGCACTGCACATTTATTATGTGCCTTCCCTACTGGAGTGAGTGGGATCTCCAAGGGGACAGGAATGTGGCCCAGCCCCCACCTCCCAGTGACCCCTGATCAGACATGACCTTGTGCTCGATGAACAGGGTTGAACGAATGGACAGGAGGAAGGAATGACTGTCAGTGGATGGTTTTTAGGCCCTCACACCCACTGCCTGTCAATGTTTCCTAATCTACAGCACTTATGGAGCGCCCACTGTGTGCTAGGACCTGGGCAAGGGGCCAGGGACCCAGTGGTGACAGAACAAGGCCCCTGCCCTTGTGGAGATAACCATTCAAGCTGGAGGGCGATTGATAAAGATTAGGTGGTGACTGGTGTCTTAGAAAAATGAGGCAGGGGAGGCATGAAATGTGACTCCTTTGGGGAACAGCATGCTAGAAAGAGGGAACGGCAATTGCAAAGACCTCAAGGTGGGTCTGTCCCTGGCAATTCCTTGCTTGCTTTCATCCCCACATTCTCCTGCCTCCACTGCCACTCCTGATTCTGCCCACAACCAGCACCCGCTTGGACTACTAGTGCTGTAGCTACCGCTCTGGTCTTCTTGCCCGTCTAACCCCCTGTTTTCAAGGTAACGGGAGGTGGTTTGAATCATAAAGGAGTCCATTTTTGAAGCTGCTTATGGAAAGCAATTTGGTAGTCAAATACAGTTACCCTATGACCTAGAAACTCTGTTTGAGGTTATTATACACCCAGGACAAATAGAACAGGCCTTAAGAGCAGTACAGGTGCACCCACGTTTTATATAGCCCTCGTCACCATTGGCCTCATGGCGAAGAGGACCCTAGCGTCCATCAACAGATGGATGCACAAGGAAGATGAGGTCCATCCATACAAGGAACGTGATTAAACCCAAGAGGGAAGTCCAGATGCATGCTGCCATACGGACGGACCTCAGAGATACCCCCGCTAAGTGAAAGAAGCCAGATGAAACTGACCACGGGTAATGATTCCACTTCCATGAAATGTCCAGATTAGGAAAACCCAGAGACAGAAAGTGGATTCGTGGTTTCCAGCGGGCAGAGAAGAGGTGCGGGGGGGAGGGCTGCTAATGGGCATGGGGGTTTTCTTCTGAGGTGACGAAAGCGTTCTGGTCCTAGATAGAGGCTGTGCGTGTACAATATCGTACGCGTCCTAAATACCGCCGGACGGTATTTTAAAAAGGGCTAATTCTATGCTATGTAAATGAGGCTTAAGTTAAAGCCAAACCAGAAACCTTCTAATTGCTCCCCGAAGCCCAAAAGATGAAATCCAAAGCACGTCCCTGTGGTCTGGGCCAAGCTGCCCTCACCCCTCAGGACTAATGCTGGGCCTTCCTGGTCCTCTTTCGTCCAAGAGCCACATGCTGGTCCCTGCTCCCTGAGCGTGTGCCTCCTCTCTCTGCCCCAGCTTCCCCGCCCTCCCCTCCATGAGGGCCTCTGTGGACCTCCCTGGAGAAAGTCGCCCGCTCAGGCTGCCGCCCGCCAGCCCGCTGCCTGGGGCCTCCCCAGCCCTTCCCATGCGTGGCCTGAAACTCTCTCCTTTGAAGTCAACTCTTCTCCACTTCTAGGCTCCGACTCCTGTTTTAGAACATTCGCTGCAAAAGGGCCAGGACTTTTTTTCTTTTCCCCCTCCTTCTTTTTTGTCACTGTTGGTATCCCCACAGCCCAGATCAGGGACCGGGCACATCAAAGGTGCCCGACAAAGGAATGAGTGAATGAACGTGCGCACGGAGGAACGTCACTTCTCACCTGGCCGGCCCTACATCTGGGGAGCCTTTGGTCATGGCCTGCCCTGCCTGCCATCACAGGTCCCCACTGCCCACCGGTGAAGTCCACAGCATGTGACCTGGCATTTGCAGCCTTTCCCACCCCTTCTTTGGAGCATGAATTATGGGATCCTGGCCCCTCCTCTCTTTTTGCTTCCCAGCCACCATGAGCTGAAGAGTCCATCCTCGGCCACATGTTCCCATGAGGACGTTCTGTGCTGTCGCAGGCCCAAAGTAACAAGGCCAAGGGACCATGGACTGAAATCTCTGAAACCGCAAGCCAAAATAAACCTTTCGGGTGCTTACCTGGGGCATTTTGTCACAGTCACAGAAAGCTGTCTAATACACCAGGTCTCCTCAGCTCTAGCTTCTCCTCTGGACCCTGATGCCAGGATGGGAGGGGAGCTAAGAAGTATTGGAGGAGGGAACATGATGATAACAATCACGGAAGTTCTCCTGTGCACCTGGACATCCATTAACCATGATCCTCAGCCCCCTGGATCCTGGTTGAGTGATAACGAACCTTATTTTTTTTTTCAGGTGAAATAACTGTGAGGCTCAGAGAGGTTAAAGAAGTTCTCCAAGGTCACAGAGCCAGGAAGGGGAGGATCTGCTGTGGTATTAAAGATGCATTTTGGTTTATGGTTGGTAGTTTTTTGTTACTGTTGGTATTGTTGCTGGGGGTCCCTGTCCCGGGAGTTTTTGCCGTCTGACCCTCCTACCCACTTCCTGTGGACAGGGATCTAGAGGCTGAAGAAGAATCTACTTACTGAGCTGGGGTTGGTCACCTACCTTACCCGATCCCCAAATGGGAATGGCGAGAGGCTGCAATGAAGGGCCTGGCACACAATCAAGGTCTAGGAAAATCAGAATACCTAGGGCTGTCACTTCCTGTTCCCAGGGCTCTCAATCCATGTGGGGAGATAACGGAGCCCAGGACCCACTGGGTGGCCACCAAAGCCCTCCAGGAGCCCAAATGTGGCCCTGAGCCAGTTTGGGAGAGCTTCCTGGAGGAGGAGAGGCTGCAGGTATGGGAAACAGTCTAAGCCAAGGTCTGGAGGTGGGGAAATAGACACATCTTAGAGCTGAGCCATAATGGAGAGAGGAAGATGAGGAAAAAATCCCCTAGCTGGTCACCAGAGGAGGGCTGCTGGGCCCTCCCCAGACACACGTTGTGACTCCAGTCACCCAGAGAACTACTGCTTTCATGAATCAATTATTCCTTGAAAAATACTAAAATTGAACTCTATGACTGCATTGGTATAGAGATGAATAGGATTTGTTGATCATCCAGTTGTCTATTCATCTATGCATCCGTTCCTTTGAGTCAATTTGCTCACTGAACCACCCATCTATTCATACATTTACCAAAATATCCACCTACCTGCCTGCTCACCCACCCACCCACCCACCAATCCACATTTCCATCCATCCAACCATCCATCCATCCATCCATCCATCCATTCATCCATCCACTCATCCACCTGGCCATCTGTCCATCCCATCCACTCATCCACCTGTCTGTCTATCTATCTATCTTTCTATCTATCTATCTATCTATCTATCTATCTATCTATCCATCCATCCATCCATTCATCCACCTGTCCATCTGTTCATCCATCTACTCATCTACCTGTCTATCCATCCATCCACCTGTCCATCATTCATCCCCCGTCTCACCAAGCCACCCGTTCATCTATCCATTCAGCCATCTCCACCCACCCATCTACCTGCCCATCAATCCCCATCCATCCACCCACCAATCAATCCACTTGTCCATCTGTCCATCCATCCATCCATCCATCCAATCCATCCATTCATTCCCTCTACCATCCATTTATTCATCCAACCACCTAGCCACTTCCCCCATTATCCACCCACCTACTCATCCACCCACCAATCTCTCTGCCCATCCATTCATCCACCCACCTGTCTACCTGTCCACACATCTATCTACTCATCTACCCACAAATCTACCTGTTCTTCTATCCATCCACTCATCCATCCACCTGCCCATCCTCCTGTTCATCCATCCATCTACCCATCCATCCATCCATCCATTCACAATCTGTCCATCCATCCATCCATCCACCCATCCAATCCACTCATTCATTCCCCTCCCACCCATCCATCCACCAATCCACCTTTCTACCTGCCCATCCATTCATTCATCCAACCACCCAGCCACTTCCCCATCATCCACCCACCTACTCATCCACTCACCAATCTCTCTGCCCATCCATTCATCCACCCACCTGTCCACCTATCCACACATCCATCCTCGCACCCATCTACTCACCAATCTACTGTTCTTCTACCCATCCATTCATCCATCCACCTGCCCATCCTCCTGTTCATCCATCCATCCATCCATCCATTATCCATTCTTCTGTTTGTCATTCATCCCCCCTCCCACCAATCCACCCATTCATCTATCCATTCAGCCATCTCCACCCACCCATCTACCTGTCCATCAATCCTCATCCATCTACCCATCCATCCACCCACCCGTCAATCCACGTGTCTATCCATCCATCCATCCATAACATCCATCCATGCATCCATTTAATCCACCCATTCATTCCCTCTCCCACCCATCCATCTACCAATCCACCTTTCTACCTGCCCATCCATTCATTCATCCAACCACCCAGCCACTTCCCCCATCATCCACCTACCTACTCATCCACTCACCAGTCTCTCTGCCCATCCATTCATCCACCCACCTGTCCACCTGTCCACACATCCATCCACCCATCTACCCACAAATCTACCTGTTCTTCTATCCATGCATTCATCCATCCACCTGCCCATCCTCCTGTTCATCCATCCATCCATCCATCTATCCATTCAAAATCCATCTTTCTGTTCATCCATCCATCCATCCTCCATCCATCCATCCATCCATCCCACCCATTCATTCCCCCATCCACCCACCAATCCATCTTTCTACCTGCCCATCCATTCATTCATCCAACCATCTATCCACTTCCCCATCATCCACCCACCTACTCATCCGCCCACCGGTCCTCCATTCATCCACCCACCTGTCTACCTGTCCACGCATCCACCCACCCATCCATTCCATCCATCCAGCTCTGTCTCCATACATCCAGTGGTCCCTTCTTAAACAGGTGCTCACCCTTTGTCCACTCCTCTACCTGCCTCTGTGTCTTCATCAGCCTCAGCATTCTTTTCCTTCCTCCAGAGACTTTTCTGCCATCTGACCCCATCTTTCTCATCACAAGGGGCTGGCTAGATGCTGGGCTTCCGAAGCTGCCTCCTGTGCCTGGGGGAAAGGGGACTGTGACGGAGGGGTGCACGCTCTGCCCCCCACTCCCTGCCACATACCCACTTAGCTCTGATGGGTCCTGGCCAGGAAGGAAGGGCCTGCTGCAGGAGTGGCAGCCCTCATTAGCACAGTTACCAGACCCTGGGGACCCAGGGGTCACTGGGGCCCAGCTGTGAGGCCATTAGCAGCCCATTAGTCCCATCCTCCTCCCTCGTGTAGCCCCCAGCCCCAGTCTTGGGACCTGCTCTTCACTTCCTGGCAGACCTCCTGGCCGCCCCCCGCCCCAGGCCTCAGAAGTCCCCATCTGAGGTTAAGGCCTGGTCAGTCTGGGCAGGGCCAGGGCCACCCCTTGTAGATCTAGAGAGGAAGAGAGTCAAGTTGTGAGCTATTAGCTGGACTCTCAAGGCTGGGCTTTACCAGTCCTTACCAGAGGCAGGTGGAGATGGTAGATCCAGAGGTGTGGGCTGTGGGCCCAGCAAATCAGCAAGAGGATTCCTCTGACATCTTTGCCAAAGACGGGTTATATGCCGGTCTCTTTCTCTCCCTTATCCTATGTGGATTGCTTTTTTACACAGGCGGAGCTACGTTGGATCCGTCAGTCAATCAACAAGCATTGGTGAGGTTAACAAAGCACTGGACATTGGCAGGAGGGCCGAGACCTCAGACTCCTGATGACAGGACTCATTCATTCATGAACAAATATTTATTGTGTGGCAGAGCCCTGGACAGCCGTGTTGCTCCTTTGGGTGTTCAGAGCCTGAAGGACAGGACCTGGCTCTGGTTCATAGAATCCTTAAACTGCGAGCAGAGAGGCTACTCTCTCTCTCTCTCTGCTGCCCATCTCACGGCAAGAGAAGTCGGGGGGCTCCAGTCAGGCAGGGTGACGGACAGAAGGGGACAGACTCTGACCTGCTTGGGACCGAGGGGTCAGGAACTAGGATCCTCAGGAATCTCATAATTATGAGAGTCTCTGAATCCGGAGTTAGAATGGAATCAGAAGCCTCATGACGTTCTGGCAGTGGAGGGTGGCTGTCAGCTCATGGCGGGGGGTGGGGTGGGGGGACCAGCCTGGCCCCCTCCACTGTGACAGGGAGCTGAGCTGCCCTAGACTAGCTGCCCTCCCTGCCTGACCAACCCCTTTCCCCGCCATAGATGCCTTTGGGGGCAGTAGAGGTCCTGGCTGCTGTCCCCAAGGGCCCTGTGCTGAGCACGTCACTCACTTCGGTCATTTCATCTGTTCCCTTGGTGTCCCCCCCCAGGAGCCGGGTACCATGATCCTCCCTATTTTGTAGGAGAGGAAACAGGCCCAGAGAGGTGGGATCGCTTGTTCAGAGCGGGGCCTGGGTCCTGGGCGGGGGTGGGGGCTGGGGGGGGGATGACCTCAGTGGCGGGGGTGGGGTGGGGGTGGGGGTGGGGGGACAAAGAGCTGCAGAAAGAGCCAGGCCTGGCAAGTATTTTTAGCGGCTGCTGCCCAGCGTGCTCGGGGAGGGGACTCAGAGCCGCTCTTCCCAGGGAGGGAGAGCGTAAAGTGATGTCTTAATTGGGATCCTTGAGGAGAAAAACTGTTACAAGTGCTCAATTATTTCATAATGAGCCCGCCAGTGTGCGAAGAGCGCCACAAACATTTTCAGAGAGAGAGAGAGAGAGAGAGAGAGAGAGAGAGAGAGAGAGAGGGTGGGGTGAGTGCTGATGTGGGGGCGAGGGAGCGATGGAGGGAAGCTCTTTCTCCTGGGTGTGAGCCGGAGTCAGCCTCTCCCTGCCTGAGCTGTATCCCTTGAGTCGCTGCACTCCCCTAACGAGCCACTAATAATGGGGGAATTATTATCAGCCGCGGATGGGGAAGGAGGGGACGCTTCTGGTGAAGATCCCAGAATCCAGGAGACCCTCTCTCGTTGCCCACAATGGAAGGGAAGGGGGAGACGTGTCAGGCTGTTGGGTTGTTTTGGGGCTGGGGGGAGACCTGCAGAGGGAGGGACCCACGTTTCAAAGTGTGAGTCACTACTCAGCTGAATTTCCTCTCGTGGCTCCCCATTGCACTTCCTCGGTCCCCAGTGATCCCTTGTGACCTTCCGCTGCCCCTGGCACCCTACCGTGTCACTGCCCTGGGTGGAGGTTTTTTACATAGGCGGAGCTGCGTTGGATCAGTCAGTCAATCAACAACCATTGGTTAGGTTAACAAAGCATTGGACAAAGCTCTATTCTATTATTATTATTATTATTGAGATTGAACCACACTCTACTGATGAGCTACATCCCCAGCTCTTTTAATTTTTTTACTTAGAAACAGGGTCTCACTAAGTTGTCAAGGCTGGCCTTGAACTTTCGATCCTCCTGCCTCAGCCTTCTGAGTCCCTAGGATTACTACCTGCTGAGCCACTATTCTAAAGCAGGCTAGTAAAATCAGCTTCCAGGAGGCCTTACTTAGTGCATCCATTCCATGGGGTGGGGGGGGGGTGGGGAGGGCTAAAATCCTGGAATTCTGGGTGTTCTAGGAGAGCTGTGTCCCTAGAGCCTGGCTTGGGCAGGGACATAATTGTTTCGATCTTGAAAAATTTAAAAAATTTCAAACTGATTCTTGAAAACAGGGTTTTAGGCTTCACAATTACGTCTGGGGCTGGGACGGTGACTGGGAAAGGGGAGCCGGATGGAGCTGGATGGAGGATTATCGGTAGGGGTCGGGGAGGGGTGCTCTGGAGCTGGCCTGGGCAGCTTCTCTTCCTCATCTGTGAAATAGAGGAGCTAATTGTCCCTGAGGTCCTGGGCCTGGGAGGAGGCCTCCGGGGAGGGCTGAACCATTATCACAGAGGCTTGGTGGACAGAGAGTGGCTCTAATGGTCTCAGGGACAGGAGTGGGGGTGGGGAGTGAGTAGCCCGTGACTCAGAGAGAGGGGTGGGTACCTCCCACTCCACTTGCCTTCATTCCCTCTGCCCAACCACACAGCCCTCTGCTGAAACTCACCAGGCAACTTCCACACCAGGACCTTTGCACATGCCGTCCCCTCTACCTGGATCCCTCTTTCCCCAGACGCTCCTGGGCTTCTTCTCTTATCTCCTTCAGCTCTGACTCAGTGCAATCTTTGGGTGACCTAACCTAAACTTGCAGTCCCTTCTCTGACCCTGCCTGTTTTGATTTTTCATCTGGGCATTCTAATTCCCCACTCATACACTCTACCGCCTGTACTAGGCTGTCAGTTTTGCAAGGACAGGAAATCTGTCTGTTTTGTTTACTGACCTGTCCCCAACAGCTGGCACAGTGCCTGGCACACACGGGGAGTGCCTAATAAATATGGCTTCAGTGATTGACTGATGGACAGATAGCCGGCAGGGCACCCTGCCTGCTCCCAGGTGGCCAGCCCTGGGTATGCTGGAGGGCAGGGTGAGGGGGAATTGGGTGCCTGAGCCTGGAGTAGAAGGTGAGAACCCTGCTAAGTCTGAAGTTTGGATTTGATTCTGTCAGCAGAAGTCAGAGGTGGGGGGGGTTTAGGTAGGGAAAGTTGGGGTCAGATGCTAAAATTTTAAGTCTCTGGAAGAGAGAGAGAATGGAAGGGTGAGAAAGCTCATGCTGTGATGAAGAAAGGAAAACAGGTGCATGGATGGATGGATAGGTGGATGGGCGGACGGACGGAAGGATGGATGGATGGATGGATGGACAGAAGGATGGATGAGTGGATGGGTGTCTGGATAAGTGAATGAATGGACAGAGGAGTGAATGGTTGGATGGAGGAATGGATGGATGTGTGGATAGATGGAGAGATGGACGGAAGGATGGATGGAGGGGTGGATCAATGGGTGAGAGGATGGATGGATGGATGAGTGGAGGAATGAGTGAGTGGGTGGATGTGTGGATAGATGGAGAGATGGACGGAAGGATGGAGGGAGGGATGGATGGATGAGTGGATGGGTGAGTGGATGAATGGATGGATGGGTGTGTGGGTGGATGGAAAGATGGGTGGAAGGATGGATGGATGAGTAGATGGATAGACAGATGGACAAGTGGATAGATGGATAAGTGAATGGATGGATGGGTGTGTGGGTAGTTGGAAAGATGAGTGGAAGGATGGACGGATGAGAAGATGGATAGACAGATGGACAAGTGGATAGGTGGATAAGTGAAGGGATGGATGGGTGTATGGGTGTATGGAAAGATGAGTGGAAGGATGGATGGATGAGTAGATGGATAGACAGATGGACAAGTGGATAGGTGGATAAGTGAATGGATGGATGGGTGTGTGGGTAGTTGGAAAGATGAGTGGAAGGATGGACGGATGAGAAGATGGATAGACAGATGGACAAGTGGATAGGTGGATAAGTGAAGGGATGGATGGGTGTGTGGGTAGTTGGAAAGATGAGTGGAAGGATGGACGGATGAGAAGATGGATAGATAGATGGACATGTGGATAGGTGGATAAGTGAATGGATGGATGGGTGTGTGGGGTGGATGGAAAGATGAGTGGAAGGATGGATGGATGAGAAGATGGATAGACAGATGGACAAGTGGATAGGTGGATAAGTGAATGGATGGATGGGTGTGTGGGTAGTTGGAAAGATGAGTGGAAGGATGGACGGATGAGAAGATGGATAGACAGATGGACAAGTGGATAGGTGGATAAGTGAATGGATGGATGGGTGTGTGGGTAGTTGGAAAGATGAGTGGAAGGATGGACGGATGAGTAGATGGATAGACAGATGGACAAGTGGATAGGTGGATAAGTGAATGGAAGGATGGGTGTATAGGTGGATGGAAAGATGAGTGGAAGGATGGACGGATGAGTAGATAGATAGACAGACGGACAAGTGGATAGGTGGATAAGTGAATGGATGGATGGGTGTGTGGGTAGTTGGAAAGATGAGTGGAAGGATGGACGGATGAGAAGATGGATAGACAGATGGACAAGTGGATAGGTGGAAAAGTGAATGGATGGATGGGTGTATGGGTGGATGGAAAGATGAGTGGAAGGATGGATGGATGAGTATATGGATAGACCAACGGACAAGTGGATAGATGGATAAGTGAATGGATGGATGGGTGTATAGGTGGATGGAAAGATGAGTGGAAGGATGGACGGATGAGTAGATGGATAGACAGACGGACAAGTGGATAGGTGGATAAGTGAATGGATGGATGAGTGTGTGGGTGGATGGAAAAATGAATGGAAGGGTAGATGGAGGGAGGAAGGGACAGAAGGCCCATAGATGGTGGATCAGTCATTGATGGATGGGTGGACAGATGGAGAGGGTGACCATAAGGATGATGATGAATCATTTTCCGAGTGCTATCCGTGTGTCCTGCACTTTGTAATCATCGACCTCCTGCTACAACCTTAGCCTGGAACCATTTCGGTCTCCATTTTACAGATGGAAAAACCAAAGGCTCAGAGTCATGAAATGGCTCACCAAGAGTTCACAGCTGAGGAGAAGTGGAGGCCACATTTGCTCTCAGGTAAAGCTGAGTCCCCTTCTGCTCTCCTGAAAATTTGGGGATGTTGTCTCTGTCCTGCGAGAGGGTCCGTCTCGGGAGCAGGCTTGCCCCCTGGCTGGCCTCTTGGGGGGGGGGTCTCTGTGAAGATCTGTGCGGTCTAATCTGATGTTGGGTGTCATGTACCCTCCCAGGAGAGTGAGACGGTGGTGGGGGGAGACCAACCCACAATCCTCCACGGGACTCTCGGCACTGGTGCCCACCCCGTGGGGAAAGGGCGTGGGTGGGAGAGCGGCTGGCAGGATTCACTGGGGATGAAGAGAGCTCGTTCCAGCAAGAATCCTTGGTGCCCAGGCCTCTGAGCACAGCACAGCAACAGTCCACAGACCCACGGTGTAGGGGGGGATCCCACTCCTCAGCTGGCTCAGGGAACACTGTGAACAGAGGTGCTTCTCCTACTGGGGCCCATCCCACCGGCTCTGCCACGTGACCCCCAGGCCCGGTGATCCTTCCAGAGTAGTCTGATGTTCCCGCACTCTAAAATGGAGGCGTAGATCCCTGACCGGCAGCTTCATTAAGATGATTCCAGTCTCGTTAGCAGAGATTTATTTCCCCAGATTTATTTTCTAGGAGTTAGGGACACAGCCGTCGATCAAACGGACAAATGAGACAGATAACAGCAGTGCACACCTGTACCCCCCGTGACTAGGGAGGCTGAGGTAGCCTGGGCCACACAGTGAGACCCATCTCAAAAAAAAAAAAAAAAAAAAAAAAGAAAACGAAACAAAAATCAAAACAGTCAAATATTCCTGCTTTGGGGGATCTGATAATGAACACAACAAATTAAGCAAATTATGCACATGTCATGTGGGGTAGGATAGAGAAAAATAAAACAGGGGAAGGAGGGTGAAGAACAGGGTACAATTTTAAATAAAATATCTAGGACAGATATATCCCTGAGAAGAGGCCTTTGAATAGAGACCCCACATTGATGAAAAAGTGAGCCATACTGAAATCTGGAAGGGGGGGAGTATCCACTGGTGGGTGCAGCAGGTGCAAAGGCCCTGGGGTCGGTATGGACCTGGTATGTTCAGGGATAGAAAGGAGGGGTGAGAGGGAGAAGGCTAGGCGCCTAAGACCTGAGAGGTGATGACAGCTTAGAGGTTGTGGCTGAGCTGGAAGGAGGGCTTACAGCCGAGATTCGAACAGGCTCCCGGGGGCTGTCATGTGCGAGGAAGGGGCTGTCCGTCGGAACTTGGTAGGGTTGAGCCCTGCCTCCCCCTTCCCCAGTGGAGGTTGCAGGGAGCTGGTCACTGTCCCCACTAGGGTCCAGGCAAAGGTTGACCTGAGGAGGCCGGGAACTCATGGGGCCCCAACTTGGAGAAGCACCTGAGTCCCCCAAACCTGGACTCCTGACTGCCAAATGCAAGGAAGGTGCAGGAGGCACCCGGATGCGTGCCGGTGGGTGGCTGCCCTACCCTGCAGTGTGGAGCCTGCATCCCTTTCACAGCCGCCTTCAGAAACTCGGGGTTTTTAATTTGGAAACAAGTCTGTGGCCCGCTTTTCCCACGGTGGGAACCCCCAAGGATATGCATGGAACATAAACCCAAATTGTTCAAAAGCAAAAGGATGAAAATCCTTTCTCAAGCTCCCACTGGTGTCCCCAGTGGGGTGCTGGGGGTGGGGGTGGGTGGGACTGGGGGGCTCTGATGGTGGGGGTGGTGGGGGGTGGAGGGGGAGCCGCCTCACCCCCCGCAGGAGCTATGTGCTGACACAAAGCCCCAAATTCCGCATCTGGCTTCCCTTCACTGCACTCATTCTGTGCCTAAGCCCGGGCTCAGTGGAAGGCCCAGGGGGGATCCCAGGACAATGGTGTCCAGCTCTGGCTGCTGACCTCATGGTCGTGCCCGGATGGGCTTCATGGCAGTATCCCCCCCCCAGCCTCCCCCCGAACCAGGGTGAGCAGAGTCGAGTCTCCCACCCAGGCCTGCCATTCGGGGACAGAGTGTCCCTGCTACTTGCATGCTTCTTGTGCTGTGGGGCTCACTACCTCCCAGGGCAGCCGTGCTTGGCTTTGAGCTACTAGGATCACAGGAAAAAGCTGTTCTTTCTTCTGTGCCAGCGGTGGAAAGAGGCCGAGTTTTGGGCTTCCAAGAGCGCTAGCCATGTGTCCCTCTGGGTTCCCACGGCCAGCCCTCTGTGCTCACTGTTCTCCCAGCCCTGAATCCCCCCCCCTCCCCCCCCCCCCGCCCCAGCCCTCTCCCCTGCTGCAATGTTGGGCCTCTAAACAGCAGAGGACCCGGATGGGGGTGGGGCTTCAGACCTGGAATGACTTCTTCAGGCAGCGGGTGTGACTGGCCCTCTCTGTCCATGACTCCACAACCTTGGGCCCAGCCAATAGCAATTGAAAAATTAGAAAAAAAAAAAAAAAAAAATTTGCACCTGTCGGTAGCAGCAGCACAGCCTGGGATCCCAGTCGCTCAGAAGGCTGAGGCAGGAGGACAGCAAGTTCAAGGCCCAGCCTGGGCAACTTAGCGAGACCCTGTCTCAAATTTAAATAAATAAATAAATAAATAAATAAATAAGGGCTGGGGTGCAGCTCAGTGGTGGAGGGCCAGTGGGTTCAATCCCCAGCTCCCCACACATGCACAAAAGTGTTGCCCAAGCGGAACCTGTGCAGTTGTTTCCCCCAACCGTGCAGCATGACTACCAGGTACACAGCCTTCATGTCGTCCTGGGTTTCCCTTCTTTGCAAAATGGCAACATGTTTCCCTTCTTTGCAAAAATGGCAACATGTTTCCCTTCTTTGCAAAAATGGCAACATGTTTCCCTTCTTTGCAAAAATGGCAAAATGCTTTAGATGAGGGGGTGAGTGTGGCGATCTGGCTATCTGGAGAAATCAGCATGCTGGTGGTGGCTCCGGATGAGCTGATAACCTGGGATTTGGGGACCTCTCTAAGAGGTGGGGGGACTGGGTCTCCTGTTCAGCCCAGCCGCCAGATGTGGGGGAGCAGGGAGGGGCTGCTTTCTCCATGCCACCCTCCTGCCTCATTCCGGAGCCCCTTGCTGTGGACACCCTAGTTCCCTCGCCTCCTGTACCCTGCCCTCCGTAGCTTCTGCCTGGCTGTTCCAGAGGGCTGGAGACGGTGGCGGACTTGCAAGAGATTCTGGGAGGGAGGGCCAGGTGCAGCTGGAGGTGAGAGGGCTCTCTGGGCAGACTTGGAAACTGGGGTTGTGGGGTTGAATGGCGGTTGTCTCCCCAGGGCATAAGATGGGCAGAGGCACCCCAATCCCAGCACGCCTGCCCAGCTCCCCCGCAACGCCTGTCAGGACTCAGATACCTGCTGAGCTCCCTGACGGTCACAGAGATGCCTGCTCAGATGGATCTGCAAGGTGCAGACAGAGGATGGGTTGGCTCAGGGTTCTGTGGCCAATGGTGTCAGGGCCAGGACCGGAGCCCGTGGAGTGTTGGCTAAGAGGGGACCAGCACCACCTTGGGGCCATTCCTCTGGTCAGGTGGTGCAGACCCTTGCTCAGGACCCTGGTCTTGAAGCATCCAATGGTGCCCAGAAATCCAGGCGTCAGAGTAGTCAAGAAGCACACTGTGATCTGGGGAAATGTGCTCCTGCACGGAGATTGAAGAGCAGATCAAAGCCCGGCAATCATACCTTTGAATCAGAAATGAACTGTTAAAGGACATTTGGAGAAGTCTGTGAGCCTTGAGTGGGCTGTGACGAAGTCTCAGGCTGGGGCTTGTTGCCTCCATTCAGAGTAGAAGGAAAGGCTAAATTTCAGGTGGAGGTGGCTAGAAATAAGGATACTTTTTTTTTTTTTTTTTTCTCATTCAAATACATGTGCCCCTAAGTCCCATCCCTTACATGTCTCCTGCTCTAGAACTTCCTGCCAGGAATAGAGCCTCAACAACATCAGTAAGGTCACATGCAAAAAAAATGATGGTGACAAAATAACAGCTACTAGTCTTCATAGAGGGCTTGCTCTGTGCCAGACTCTAGGCATAGAGCTTCCCTCATCTCATCCTTACGTGTCTGTGAAGCAGCCACTAGTGTAGTCCCTATTGTGCAGAGGAAGAAACGGAGACACAGAGAGGCTAAGTAACTTGCCTAAGGTCACACAGCTCTTAAGCAAGGGTGTCAGAATTTGAGCCCCAGATTGTCTGGCCCAGGGAGCTTGTGCTATTTGATCTCCCACTGCCCACCATAGAATAGTGGGCACACAAATGGGGTTGAATAGGTGTTTGACCCGTTTCAAGGGTCATCGCCGAATCCTCTGTGTTCACAAAGGGACGTTTTCTGGGCTGGGCTGGGCTCTGTGGATCCACAGTGGCTCCTAAAGTCCTGGGCAGGTCAATGGGTTTTAAATGGAGTCGATATGAGTTGCCCTCTTGCTGTGGATGAGGCTGCCTGTGGGGAGGGTTTCCTCCAGCTCTGGGTCCAAATTTCTGAGCAGGGACCCTCACGGGGGACCTACATCACCGATTTCAATAGTCCAGGATGTGAGCAGAGGGGATGCTGGGTAGAAGGGACAGCCTGGGCAAGGGTGTCCTGGTTATCAGTCAGCCCTCCTGCTGCCGGGGCATGGGGCAAGGCTGTCCCCAAGAAGAGGATGTACCACTCCCTAGAGCTCCTGTGAGATCCAGGCCATCACTGTGTGTTCATTAATCACCACCGACAGGATGGGGTCGGGCCTGCTGAGCAACTCCATGGGGGCATCGGCCGCAGGAGGGAACCCACGGGGAGGTGGGTTTTGGAGTTCAGCTCAGGGGAGCAGGGGCTGGGGCCTCTGGGCCAGCCTCCTCCCCTGGAATGGGGCGGTCTCTCTCTTCTTTTGGCTTTAGCTGTTTTTAAAATTAATGAATTTGGGGAGACCACATGGAACCACCGAACATGGTCTAGAGATAAATGGCTCTTCTCTCTTGTCCTCCCTTAACCTCCTATCTCCCCTCCCGGCAACCAGTTTCTGGTGTCTCCTTCTAGAATATTCTATTAAATACACCCTTGTGTGTACGTACCTTGCTTGCTTTAAAAAAAAAAAAAAGCTCACGGGTGGCACCCAACGCCCTCTCTTTTGTACTGGTTTTTCGCCATGTCTCATGACACTTCTATGTGAGATGCATCCCACAGACGTTTATGGAGCACCTACTAAGGGCCAGGCAGTGCTGTCTCGTGGCCAGGTGGGCAGCCCTGCCCTCAGAGTCCTGGCGGCTGGCTGTCCTGCTCCGCGGCACTGACGCTGTGCCGTGGTGGCCTTCGCCTGGGGGGACACTGTGCCGCTCTGTCCTATCACAGCGTGAGCAAATTTGGATGCACAACTTGCAAGATTATCAGAGGGATAAATTCCTAGGCCTGAATTTTCCAGGATTAAGGGGATGTGTCTGAATGTGGCCCGCTGTGACCAGATTTTGGTTGCAATGTCAGGTGTAGGTTGGGGACAGGGAGGTGTCCCAGCTTGGGGACCCAGGTGACCCTGCGGGAGATGGGGCTGATAGGGGTTGAGAGGCACATGCGAGGACTGTGAAGGGAACGTGTGCTGGGGAGGGAGGAGCGGGGAGCCCTCAGGCTGAGGCAGAGCAGAAGTAGAGAGGGATAATGTTCCTGGAGAGCTGTGATAGAGGAGTCCGGGAGGCTGTGTGTGCCCGGAGGAGGCCTGAGACTCAGCCTGGGACTCCCTGTGTGCTGTCTTGGGAGCTCTGGGTGGTCCCTCCACTCACCCAGGGAACACTCTGAGTATTCCTGCACTACTGCCACTAGTCAGTGCACAGAGCACGGAAGGGGAAGCAGTTCACCTTTGGGGGGAACATCGTACCCATTCTGCAGCTCAGGAAACTGAGGTTTGGAAGGAGAAGGCAAAGGCTTGGGTCCCCCAAATCCCATCTCTATCCTTCCTGCTTCCCACCCCTGAGAATTGCCTGGGCTGAGGACGCTCCTGTAAGTCGGCGCTTCCAGCCCCAGTTGATTCCTGGGATTGGGCTTCAGCTGGCCAGTCCAGCCCTCCTGTCCTGCCTATGGGCCCGATACTGGGGCTGGGCCCCCACAAAATCTGCTCTGGCCTGACAAGATTTCCAGCCCTGGGCTGGGATTGTGGCTCAGTGGTAGAGCACCCGCCTAGCATGGGCGGGACCCGGGTTCGATCCTCAGCACCACCTAAACATAAAGGCATTGAGTTGTGTCCATCTACACCTAAAAAATAAATATTAAAAAAATAAAGAAAGAAGATTTCCAGCCCTGTTCCCATGGCTCCACAGCTTCAAAGATGTGTGGTTTATCTTCAGCTCCTGCTGGGGTGGGCGGCCCAGCACCTCCTCACCTGACTCTCACAGAGTAATGCCCCTTGGAAGGTCAGACCCGTGCACACGGAGGCCCAGGGCACCGAAGGCCTTAGCTGGCTGAGCTCTCTGAAGCACAAATTTGTTTTACCCCAGAGAGACCCACTCCCCAGACTCTGCTCAGCCTTAGAGCAGACAAGGGTCAAGTCGGCAGTTAGAAAATCTCCCCGGCCCAACAGGACAGCAGATTCCTTTGGGAATCTAAGCCAGCCACCTGGGGGCAGGCCCACTTAGATGGTACTCAGGATATTCTAGAGTCCAGCCTGAGCATAGGGCAAGTGGGAGATCAGAGGCCTCAAAAGACCCAGAAATGGGTGGGTAGGGGCAGAGCTGAGTTCCAACCAGGCTGGATTCCTGTCCTGTTGACCACCAGGAAGCCTTGTCCCTCCCCATCGCCCAGTTATCCAGCTTATTCCATTCACAGAGTAACTCGACTTAAATTTTTTTTTTTAAAGTGCCTCACATACTCCTCATCACTGAGCAGACGCCCTCCCCCCCGGGGGGTGGGGGTGGGGGGTGCTGGGCCTGGAGAGACCTGTCAGCAGCCAGAGAAGCAGTGGGATCCCCACCCTTCCAAATCAGCTGGAGTCCAGAGCCCTCGGGGTCAGGGCTGGACACAGAAATGAATGAGCAGAAGTCCCCTCCTGGGAAGACAAATCACCAACAGTTTTTGTCTCCAAACTCTTAGCTTTCTCCATTGGCTGATGCAAATACATTTGTAGTGTTTTTTTTTCTTCTTAACATAAACAGGATCACATAGCAGTCCCTAATCTGCCTCTTGATTCCAGTGGGAGGGGGCAGTTTGGGACAATTCACGGACTCAGATGAAACACTGCAGGCCAAGGGCTTTGCCCGCTGCTGAGGAAGGAGGACGAGGGCCAGGGCCAGGAGGGGCCAGTCCTGGCTTTGGGGCAGAGTCCTCCCCGGGGTCTGTGGAGTGATGGCCCCCACGTGGGGACCACAGTGGGGGAGGCAGGGAGGGGGGCAGGCAGTGCCCACTAGGGTGGAGAGGGGCTGGGTAATTGGCCGGATTATCCCAGCGGGAAGGCCTCCTTGGGGGACAGCTATTTTTAAACTCTGAGAGACTGAAGCCACTTCCCTCCCTCCCATTATTGCCCTTTATTCCTGTCCTCCTGGGGCCTGGAGGCCTGGCCCGCCTTCCTGGAAGCTGTGTCCCTTTAGGGGAGGAGACAGAATGAAAAGGGGGCAGGGAGAGGGGAAAGCAGCCCTCTGCATGGACCCACATCTCTGGTCCCCACGAGCTTCTGCCCGGGCGCCTCTTCTGCGCCCTGTTCTAGAGGAAGAAAGAGGTTTTGGGGGGAAGCTTAAGGGATGTTTTTTTTTGGAGGCCTCGGGCTTTTTACCCTCTGTGGCCTCCACCAGGAGCCCCTTGAGGGTACTGGAAATTTCTTAAATTAAAAACAGGATGGGGCTGGGGATGTGGCTCCAGCGGTAGCGCGCTCGCCTGGCAAGCGCGGGTCCCTGGGTTCCATCCTCAGCACCACATACAAACAAAGATGTCATATCCGCCGATAACTAAAAAATAAAAAAAAATAGATATATATATAAAAAAGAAAATAAAGAGGTTGTTTCCACCGAAAACTAAAAAATAAATATTTGAAAACCAACCAACCAACCAGGATTGTTGGGTTCATAACCAAAGGTCTAGGGGGTCTTAGGGACTCAAAAGATGGGGCTAGAATCTTGCTTCTCTCAGTATCTCAGCTCTGCTTTCCTCTGAGTGGGTGGGTGTCATCTCAGGTGGGTTCACCCAACGTGGGGGGGGGGGGCAGAGGTGTCCCCAGAGGCTCCGTTCCACCACTCTAGCAGCCCTGGGAAGTAAAACGCCTCCTCTTCCTGCAGACCCAACCAAAGTCCTAGGGCTGAATCTCGCTGGTTGGCTTTATCACAAAATGTTATCATTCAACCCATCACTGTGATGCCTACTGCCAGGCCCGGTCACTTCTTCCCCCTGGGCCTGGGGATGGCCCCAAGCCCACGGGAAACAATTTGATTGGAGGGTATGGGGTCCGAGGAGTGGGGTGAGATCCCCAAGAGTAAGGTTCTCAGAAGAGGGGGGGGGGCTAAACAGTGGCAGGACTTGGGACCCATGACACCTCTGAAAGTTGCCCAGCCTGGACAAAACCCTAAACATCCAGACCCTCCTGATGCCCAGGAGATGCAGGATGGAGCCCAATGGAAAGTCTTGGCCTTCCACTTGGCCCCCTGCTGCCTGCCTGGCCACCGTGAGAGCATCCTCCTCAAAGCCAGAGCTCCAGGGGAGGAGCCCGGGGAGGAGAGGTAGGCCCAGGGACTGTCAGAGCCCAGCACAAGGGAATCAGTCAGCGCCAGCTCCCAGAGCTGATCAATGCCTGCTTCCGGCAGGCGGGGAGGGGCGGGAGGGACTCAGTGTCCTGTTCCCCAGGCTGCCATCATTCCTGAAGTTCTGCACGCCTCAGATCAATGCTTCAGGGTCAGCCTGGGGCCTTCAGGCACCTGGGTGGGGGAGGGGTGGATGTGCATGCCTGTGTGACTGCCTGCAAGGTCCTAGCCACTCCCCACCCCCACCCCCCCACCCCACCCACAGCATCTCTGGGGACAGGGCCCTTGTCTTCCCTCGGCAATCACTCCCACCTGTGTGTTGCCTAGCACATGCCAAGAGCACAGCTGGCATCGGCCATTGTCACCATCAGTTTTGGTCATTATCATCACAGACTGTCTTGGGACAAATGGTGCTAAGGAAAGAGACCAGGCTGTGGGTAAAGCTACCGGGCCTGGGTTCTGCTTTGTGGCTTCTTGTCCGAGAGAGAGAGAGAGAGAGAGAGAGAGAGAGAGAGAGAGAGAGAGAGCTGGGAACCTTTCTTTCCAGCTCAACTGGCCTTTGACCCCCCCCTGGGGTGGATGGAGCTTAAGTGGAATGCAACCCTGCCCTTCTGGGCTTCCTGCCCTGGGCTCAGAACAGAAATGTGTATTCTGGAACCAGCCAGCACACAGGTCTCTCTGGCGGGGTAAGCACTGAGAAAGAGGGTATTAAGGCTCCGACCCTGGCCACCTGCAAGTTTTGTGCTGATAGGTAGACTGTGATTTCACACAGGGTCAAGTGCGGGTCTACAATAGTACAGGTGCAGGGAGGCATGGCTGCAAGTACTCAGCAGAGGAGATCCATTCATGCACGCGTCTGCCATTCTCATTCTGTAGACACTTACCATACACCCATGGTGTGCTGAACCCTGGGTGGTGCACCCAGGGACCTGTCTCTGTCCTCAAAGAGCTGGACAAGGGGAGAGAGAAACATTAAACTTGACACCTCAGAGTAGTGAGGTGGAAGAGTCCCAGGGGTAGATCTCTTTCAGGGGAGCTGGCTGAACTAGCTGTTCTAAAGGAAGAATGATTCTAAGAAACACCATTCTTGACCCAGCACGGTCAGTGGGTTGCTGAGACCCAGCCGGTAGCCGGCCTGCATGGCCAGCCAGTGGGTCTGGAAGAGGGAGTCCCAGGGCCCTGGGTTGTCTTGAGAGTGGCAGGTCCCCAGCCTGGGAGATTTCATATCCATTGTGCATTTTGATCGTCTTCTGCTGGCCAGGAGAGGCCCCGAGTGCTGAGTCCAGGCCATGGTCTAGGGCAGGCAGGAGAAATCCTGACGTGTCTCTGGAGGAAGCATTCCTGGGGAGCATCAGGTAGGTGCAGCTGTCTGTCTGGCTGAGAAGAGATACCGGCCAGGGGTCATCTGGGTTCGGGGTCTCAGTTGATAATAGCAAATGCTTGACGTATGCCTAAAATAAAAGCAGTGGCGTTTTATGAAGATGTGACGATCCTAAGAGCCAGCAGCTAGCCAGGTATGACGGCACACACCTGTAATCCCAGCAACTCGGGAGGCAGAGGCAGGAGGCCAGAGTCGGCAGTTTAATGAGACCCTGTCTCCAAAGAAAATTAAACAATAAAAAGCGCAGTATAGAGTGCTCCTGGGTTCAATCCCCAGTATGAAAAACAAAACAAAACAAAACAAAAAGGAAAATAGAAAGAAAGAAAAAGAGAACTGGCAATTGTAGCATAGAGAGCTGAGGCTCTGACCCTGCTGTGCACAGACAACACAACCCAGGCTTGGAGGCACTCTCTGGGAGCCACTTGGTGAGCCTCACTGTCCTCAAAATGGAGAGATCAAAAATGATACGAGGGGCTCCTCTGACCTCCTAGACTGTGGCTCTAGGGATGCTCACCTTGCATACCTTTGTTGGTTATGTACTGAGGACAGGGTTGGGAAGTACCTTGACAACATCCTTGTCCTGGGGCACCTCCTTCCCTGGAGGGGAAGAAGGGGAATTTCAGGTTAAGGGACAGTTGGGTACAAGGCAGTGCCACAGGACACCCTGCATAGGCCCATCTCGCTGGCTTCTCCTCTGGTTGTGTCAGAGGGGGAGGTTATTATTCTTATTGCTGGGGCTGTTACCTCCCCAGTTTACAGAGAAGGAAGTGGGACCTCAGCGAGGGATGTATCCAAGGGCTGTCTCCTGGGAGTGGCAGTGCTGGGGTGTGGGTCCACCTTGGGACACTCCCAAACACTGCTAGCTCAACAGGAAGCAGGCAGCATGCCTCTGCTCTTGCAGGGGGAAGTCATGAGCCCTTCTGCCCACAGGTGGAGCCCACCAGTGCAGGTGTGTGTACTGATTAGAGGTCTGCTGTGTGTCTGTCCTCCTGGTCCTCAGTCTCTGCGTCTGGAGCATGGGAATGTTCCTCAAAGGGAGGTTGGTGCCCCTATGCCTGGCAGAGGACCCACAACAGCCGTGGGCCATTAAGAATTGAACTCCAACCTTGCTAGTGGGTTGGGTGCGTAAAGTGTGAAACCTAAAGGCAGTGACCTGGACCATTTGGTTTGCTTCTCTCCTGGGGCATTCTCCGCTGGCTGACCTTGGGCAAGACACTTGCTCTTTCTGTGAAATGAGTCTGAGAATGGGGCCCAGGAAGAAGACCCCCCCACCTGCCTTCCATGGGCCATCTTGGAGAACAACTGGGAGGGGTGTGTGTGTGTGTGTGTGTGTGTGTGTGTGTGTGTGTATGTGTGCGTGCTCGGGCGTGCTGGTGCATGTGTTCATGCATATTGATTATCCAGGCTTGATGACAGCCTAGACTCACCCCCTGTCCCAGGAGACCCTCCAGGGCGGGTGTGGGGGTGTTGGGGTCAAGTCCTCTAGGATATCTCTTTTCTCTCCACTTGTAAGGCAGGGTCTCAGTTTCTTTATTTGTAAAATGTGGCAATGAGGGGATCTACCCCAGAGGGTCAAAGTGATGGTGTAAAACTAGTCAGGACCTTTGCATAGAGCTGAGCACCCCGTGACCTGAGCCCATTTTACCCAGCCTATCACCATGCTGAGCACTTTATGTATACTGATCTCCTTTAGCCCTCACTCCAGCTCCGTAAGACAGGGATTCCCCGTATCTTCACTTGACCATAGGGAAACTGAAACCCTGAGTGGCAAATGACTTGCCTCCAACTTGTCAGTCGAAGAAGTGGGATTTTCAAACTCAGCACAGCCTGAGGATGGTGAGTGCTCCAGATGACTGTGGAGCCTAGGTGAAGAGCCTGGGTCAGAGCCCTGGGCTGGGGGGAGCCTGCAGACGGCTCTGCACTGAGCTGCCTGCCAGCAATCTGGGCGGAGGCCAGAGAGCCGTCCTCCTTGGTTAGAATCCTGCAGCCAGTCTCCCCGCTGTGCAGACACATAATTATATTTCACATTAAAGGGGAAGCTGGAGGCTGAGGGGGGCCTAGGAGCCCTTTTGAGATTTATGCTCTGGGCATAGACCCTGCCTCCCCAGCCCAATTCTCTGGCCCCTGGGCTGAGCTGGGGGTTCAGGCCAGTGATAAAATGGGGCTTCCCTGGGTCAGGGCCCAGCCAGGCTGGTCTGTCTGCCAGGATGAAAGGCCTGGGCCCTGCAGGAGGCAGAGAGATGTGAGGCTCAGACAATAGGCCCCAGGAGGCTGAGAGGGCAGGGCGCCTGGGGACAGGCTGGGGAGGAAGCCTGAGCCTCCCAGACAGGGGTGGGCAAGAGGAGGGGGTCACACGACGGTCAAGTCAGCCGAGAGAGGGCAGGGGGGGGGGAGGAACACAGAGGAGAAAGCAGGAAATGGGAGAAGCCAAACTGAGCACAGGATGGGGAGGGGAGATATGGCATTAAGGGGAGGTGGTGGTATGTGCGTGAATGTGTGTGCCTGGTGTGCAAAGCGAAAGGATTATGTGAAGAGTGCATGAGTTTAGCTATGTGTGTGGGTGCACATGTGTAGACACCACCATTTGTGTGCACGTGCAAGTGTGTATGCACCTGTGTACCTGCGACCACCACGCATGTCAGGACGCATGTTTTGCGTGTGTGGACGCGATGCCTGGGCTTGTGTGTCTGGCTGTGTGCACTCCTGTTCAAGATTCCCCTGCCTGTGTATGCATGCCTGTGTGTGTATGCTCGCCATGCACCTGTGTGTGGTGCGCGTGTCCCCGGGAGGATGTGCTTGTGTGTGTGTGTGTGTGTGTGTGTGTGTGTGCGCGCGCGCGCGTCCCAGTGCGCAAGTGGCTGGCGGAGTGTGTGTTTGTGGGGGGGCAGCCTGGGGCTAGGAGGGGGGCGCAGGGCCAGGCCAGGGCCGTGGTGGGCGGGGGCAGCAGCAGCAGCAGCAGCAGCACCGCGGTGCAGGGCGGGCGTGCTCTCGGCGGAGAGTTAGACGAGTTGCCGAGCTGGGCAACGGTGGCAGCGGGGCGCGGAGCTGGGTGCGCGCCGAGCTTCTGCCTCCCGCCGCCTCCTCGCCTCCATTCCTCGCTCCCCGTCTTCCCCGGGCCACGCCGCCGCTGCCGCCGCTGCGGCCGCCTCCCTGGGAACGGTAGCCGGGGGAGGGGGGGGCCTGGCGCGGCTGAAGCCCGCGGGAGGTGCAGGACTCCCGGGGCGTAGGGGAGCGCGCCGGGCCCTGCCCGAGATCAGATAACAGCCGGCGGGGGAGGGGGTGGACCGGCCGCGCTCACAGTGGGACTGAGGGACCGACGCCAGCTGCGCTGGCCCGAGCGAGCGCCCTGCGGCCGGGGGCGCCGTCCAGGCGCGCGCCCCCGACCCGTGGCTAGACCCCGGCGATCCGCGTCAGGGACGGACGCGCCCCTCGGCATGGAGCACCCCCGGGGGCTGCCCTGAGGAGGAGGCGGCGGCGGCGGCGGCGGCGGCGGCGATGCAGCCAGCGCAGCGGCAGCCGGGGCCAGGAACGGCCGCCCGGAGCTCGGAGGACGCGGAGCGCGCCGCGCCCGGGCTACTGACCGAGGTAAGTGTGTGGCCGCGGGCGCACGGACCCTCCCCCCCACCCCCAGGAACCCGGCCCCCAGCTCCCCGCAGGCCGCCTTCCCGGCCCGGTGTGCGCACGAGGCGGTGCAGCAACAGGGAAGGTGGGGCAGGAGGGTTCTTCCTCGCTCTCGTTTTTCATCTTTTTTTTTTTTTTTCCTCCCTTGGTGAACCATCGGAGGAAATGCTGACTGCGAGCTTTTCTTCCTCTGCCATGTCTCCGGGCTACCGCCACCAGGGAACTTTGCTCCGGGCTAACCTTCGTCCCGGGGGGCGCTCCGGAAAACTTTGAGGAGCCTCGGCCCCCCTCTGGCCGGTTTGCATGAGGTCGGGGGGGGGGGGGCTCAGAAAGGAGCTGGAGGAGCTACTTTGGCGCGCGGCTTTGGTCTCTCCAGGCGGTGACCTTCCTAGAGACCCCACCATCAAGGTGGGGCCACTGAGAGGGCGCGTGGGTTTTAGGAGCTGGCCTCTGGGGTGTTCCCAGCTGGATACCGGCGGGGTCCTTGAAGTCGTTTCTCTTTCGGTCTCTTGTGCTCTCCTGGAGTAAAAACATTCTGGAAATGGTTCTCAGCCAGAGGTTCGTTCTGCTTTTGGAGAAGCCCGCAGGGCTTCAGGGCTGAGGGTCCCTCCTGAGCGGGCATGCCTGCTCTACGTGCCCTGGGGTGGGGGGAAAGCTGGAAGGGGATTCAGCGGCTCAAGGCAAGTGACAACTGGGCTGGGAAGCGCCTTGGGTGGGGGGGGCTTCCAATGCGATTGGAGGCCTTGGCCGTGTCTGTGCCTCTGTGCACATGTCATGTGAGTGCCTTAAAAACCTGTGTTACGAATGGGGTCACAGGAAAGTGTTTCTTTGGAGGTGGCCTCCCCTTCTGGGAGGTTCTACCTCCCTGCAGCCCGGACTTGTGGAGACTTGGAGCCATCCCCTTCCCGTTTCCCAGGGGGCGTACCCATCCCGGAGTGTGGTGCTGCCTGGGGCCATTTCTAGTTTCTTCTTCACTCCCCTGTGCCCGGGTCTGAGCCTTGCTATAAAGCGCTGGGGGACCTCCTGCGCCCCTACATCCGCGTCTCCGAACCGGGGTTCCTAGGCTCTGTCTCCCGGGAGCGCCAAGGCGCCCACACGCCGCTGAAATCGGCAGCCGCCTCCTCGAAGGTGCGAACCCAGAAGGCGTTAGCCTCCGGCCTACCCTTGGCTCCCTCCCTGAGGTGCCAGCAAAGGCCAGCCCCTGGGTGCTGACCACCCCCCCCCCACCCGGGACCGGACCTCAGCCTCACTTTGCGCTAGGTTGCACGTTGACAGCCCCCTTCTCACCCGAAGCTCCACCCTGGACCGCCGCCATGTGGCAGGAGAGAGACAGCTCAGCACCAGAGACTTGGGGGTCTTTTGGAGGAGTGCTCCCTCTTGTATTCCCAGAAGAGCCCCCTCCTTGTCTGCCGGGGATCTCCAAAGAGACTTGTCATTAGAGTCGACATCTCAGTTTTCTGGTGGCCCCTCCCACCAGCTAGGGGACCTCAGGTTGGCTGCCGGGGAGTGGCGGGGGGATACCCTGGAAGGGCTGGCATCAGGTGGGGCCAGGCCTCTTGAGAGAGAGCATGGTGTGAAGGGGGAGGAGCTTGAGCATCCTTAAGGAAGGGCTCTGTGCACATCCAGTAGGCGCTCTCTAAATGTTGAGAGTTGGCCCAAGCCTAGAAGAAGTGGAACCCAAGTTTCAGATCACCTCCTTGTTCCCCTCCGTGGTGAGAACCTAGTTGAGCTCCGTCCTCCGCTCTGAAGAGAATGAGCCTTCTCTTGGGGAAGGCCTGAGTTTGTCGGGGTATCTCTGGCTGCTTGGCTGTGCCCAGTTGCCATGTCAGATCTCCACAGGGCCACCTGGTGACTGAGGCAGGGGGTCCCTCCAGACGTATACCTGGTGGAGGGGTGTTCAGGGGGCTGAGCTGTGCTGGAGAAGCTGTTGCCCAAAGCCTTGCAGCAGGTTGGGTTGAAATAAACCTTCAGGTAGCTCTCTCCTGGCCTGGGGCTGCCCTGCCAGCCTTCCTGCCCCGGGGCTACCATATCCATCTCCCCAAGTCTGCTCCAAGAAGGACGGGGTGACACTAGGTGGCCCCGAAGACAGTGAAATAATAACAACAGCGGTGATAATAGTAACCCCAGTATCGGGGACAGCAGCACCCTGCAGTGCTTCAGCACTGGGCCAGCCGGCCTGTGTGCAATTTCCTCTTCCCTGGCCAGGCCTCTGGTGCCCTGGGCCACAGTTGGCAGCGCCATGCGTGGTAAACTGGAGGCCTTGGCACAAGGTAGGGGGGCGAAAGTGACTGTGTTGTCACTCCTAGTAACCCGTATGGTTACTTGCTAGGCCTGCAGGCAGGGGCTGCTGCTGCACCTCTATGCTCGCCCAGCGGTCCCCCTCAGCCCCCATGTGCCCAGGAACTCTGGGCTGGGCCCTCCCTTTGACAGGTGCACCTGGTGCCTGTGGCTGAGACTTGGCCAGGGTTTTCCTGTGAGTGACACATGGGCACACCTGCCTGTCCCCTGGGGCCTGCTGCTGGAGCCCTGCCACGGCTGGCACCAGGGAGAAGCTGGGAGGGGGGCAGCTTGTGGGCAGCAGGAGGGGGGGGAGGCTGGGCCGGCCGTGGGGAAGGTGTGGTGGGCGTGGGCTCAGCCCCACAGAGGCTGCTGTGGGGGATTGGCAGTGTGGTAGGGAGCCTGCAGAGGGAAAGGCTGCAGATGAAAGCTAGCCGCCTGAAAACTGGGCCGCGGGCAGGGCTGCCGGAGGCTTCAAGAGGAGCCATGGGGTTGGGGGTTGGGGGATTGGGTGGGGGCAGGTGGGTTTTCTGGAGGAGCCAGGCCTCAGGCAGGACCAGAGCCCTTACTGGGCACACTGGCTGAGGGCCCAGCGTTCTGCTAGTTGATTTAATTTCCTAATGGCTTGCCAGTGCAGAGGGTGGCATTAGCTTCATTCTACAGATGGGATTGGAGGCTGAGGAGGCTCTGGAGGGGCCATAAGCTGTGAGCCTCTGACCCAGAGTCCTGGAACTTTCCTAGGCACTGACCTTACTCTTCCTTGCTCAGCAGACACCCCACCCAGCGGTACGTATGTGCCAGGCTGGCCCCTGAGAAAGGTCCCACGCAGGCCCTGGGGGCCTGCCATTCCAGCCCCCAGAGAGCTTCATCCTCAGGACCTAGTGAAGGCCTGGCATGTAGTAGGTGCTCAGTAAGTGTCCAGAGATGCTTCAGTGACTCTGGCTTTGCTGGACTGGCACGAATTGTGGAGGCACATGCTCTCTGGGGGTGAAGTGCCCCGTGGTCCCCTGTGCAGTGTGTCCAGCATAAACAGAAGTGCTTCATACATGGCTGTTGAATGAATGGCGCTCACTATGTGGGAGGGAGACTCGAGGGGAGTAGTGCCGGGGAGGAGGTGGGGTGAGGGAGATGCACTTCTCTGGGCCTCGCTTCTCTTTGGCCTTGGTTTCTTGACCGTGCAGTGGATCTGATGCCCCAGCCACAGGAAGGCCCCTGGGATTACCTGGGATGGGGAAGAAGAAATGTGAGCTTTGGTGTGTGTACCTCTGAGGCCCAGGGGTGGTGGTCTCAGCAGAAAGGGGGGTGTGCAAAAGAGGCCCTGGAAGGAGGGGGTGTGAGCACCCGGGGAGCCTTGGGAGTCTGCTGTTCCAGCCCACCCTTCCCATGGAGGTGTGGAAAATGGCCCCAGAGAGGGGAGGCGTATGCTGCAGTGAGAGAGGCCTCGCACGCAGGCCTCCCGCCCTGGTGTGTGCTCTGTGTCTCCTCCTTCCACACCCCTCTGAGGTTCCACAGCTCAAATCCTTCTGCTTGACTGCAGGGGCGTTAAGAGGCTGCGAGGACTTTGCAGACCCTGGCCCGGGGCCCCCTCCTTAGCCTTCCGCCCTGTGGCACTGGACAGTGCTCTGTGGCATGGCTAACCAGGAGCTAGAGTTCCCTTCTTAGTGCCCCAGGGAGCAGTTCTGCCCTGGCTAGGCCTTAAGGCTGCTCCTAGAGTCGGTGGAGCACAGCCTCCCGAATCCTGCCTAGAAAAGCCCCAACCTCTCCTGCAGGCCTTGGGCAGCAGAAGCCCCTCTGCACCCTTCACTGGTGGCCTGGACTTCTTTGAAGGACTCAGGCTCGGGCAGGGGTCACGGAGCAAACAAGAAATGGTAGAAATGGTATGGAGCAGAGAGGCTCCCACCGGAACATGGTTACTTGAGCACCTACTATGTTCTTGATGATCTCTGGGTGTCAGGGCCTTTCCTCCATCCCAGCTTGGATTCCCCCCTACCACCCTTTCTCCTTCCGCTTGTTCTTGCTGAGCCTCCAACAGACGAGGCTCACACCGACCTCAGGGCCATGGCCTATGCTATTCCCCCTGCCTGGGCCACTCTTTCCCAGATCTCTACTTCTTCCTGCCCTTCAGGTCTAGTCCAAATGCTACCTCCTCTCTAAGGCCTCCCTGACTGGCCTCCTTCACCCCATATTCCCTCCCTCCTGCTCTCCTTTTTCTCTTGATGCCGTCTGCTTCAATACATTTTGTCTTGTTTATTGTCTGCCTCCCCTGGGGATATAAACTCCTCGACTATGTGGTTCCCCCTTAGCTCTATCCCCAGGGCCTGCCCTCCCGCGTATAGTAGGTGCTCAGTAAACACATCGGGTGGAATGGGCAGCTTCAGACGTGCATCATGCCTAACACCCAGCAAACGCTCAGTGGGCATGGTTAGCTAGAATTGCTGCCCATTCTGCAGAGGAGAAGACTGAGCCTCAGAAGGATGACATTTCTGCTCCAGAATTGTAGACTGGTCCAGGGCAGAGCTGAGATTCAGGCCTTTTCTCCGGGGCCTTTGGCCTACCGTCTGTTCGGCTACGGGGAAAAGGAGTTGGATTTATGTCAAGCTTCAGTTCTGGACTGAATTCTTTGTATCGGTGCCCTCACTGGCTGCAAGTTCTGAGCTTCGTTCGTCACGTCCCCGGCACCTGGCCTGCTTCCAGCTCACCATGTCCCTGCCCCAACCCTGCAAGGGGCAGAAGCTGTTCCCATTGCAGATCTAAGTGCACTGAGGCCCGGGGAGGCGGACCGCTTAACCTTCAGCCAATTTTTTTTTTTTTTTTTTTGAATCAGTGAATCTTAGCTTCCTTCCGTACAAATCATAAAAACGTATGGAGGCCTCAGAAGGTGGGGTTGATGGGGAGAGATCTCCATTCCTGGCCCAGTTTAGCATTTTCACACTTCTGGCTGTATGTGTTTTGTGTCAGTGCACTTGACTTTTCTTTTCCAGCCTCTTTTTGGACACACCACCCAAGTTTATATGCACACACACACACACACACACACACACACACACATACCCCTCTATGTCTATTATATACGTATATTGATTTTTTAAAATCGGCACTGATCAACGTTAGCAGCTTCCTAGTTGTCAAGAGACCCGGATGCACACTGGTTAGTTCATATTTGGTGGCCTCTGAAAAGACAGGGCTTGTGTTTCCAACATGAGCCACTTAGTGGTGAGCCACTCAGCTCAGCTCAGCCAGGTGTGCAGGGACAGGTCACCAGCTCCTGGAGTTCACCTGGACACAGAGGACGGACCAGGAAATGGGAGAACCAGAGCCATTTGCAGCTCTCCGAGTTCCCACCCCTGAATGGGTATCCCGGGGAGTGTATGTGTGACGGTGACACCTCCCTTGTGAAATGGAGCACCCTGAGGCCAGAGAGGGAGAGCCGCAGCCCAAGGTTGCACAGCTCATGAGAAGCAAGGTAGGAACTTCACCCTGCTCGGCCTTCTTGCAGCTGTTTGGAGACTTGAAGTGGGGGAGGGCACGCAGACAGGGAGGTGCTGGCTGGGCGGTGTGTGACGGGGAGTCAGGGAGGCTGAAAGACTGGGGCAAGGGAGGTTGGTTGAGAAGGAGCTGTAGGTTTGGGGCGGGCCCCTCACCCCACCTCCTCCTCCTTCCAGCTGCAGCTTGGGCCCCCCTGAGCTGGCGGCTGCAGCCCTGCAATTCTCCAGCACTTAAAGCAAAAATAAATCGCTGCCAGCAGCTGGCGTTTTGGGTGACAGCAGCAGCGCCACCCCCTGCCCCGACCCTCTGCCTCTGGGCTCCTGGTTCCAGGCCAAGGCCAGACTCGCACTCAGGCTGTATGGAGCTGTAGAGGGCTCAGGGGGGGCTTGGCATCGCCCAAGGAGCAGGGTGGCGGGACCTGATGGGTCACGTGGAGGGCAGAGACAGGGTGGACACCTGGGGCTTGGGGGGTGCTGGAGTCCTGAGGCAGGTGACGAATGCTCATTGGTGGAGCTTCCTAGAGGTCCTGGCTTCAGCCATATGGAGATAGGGTCTAGGTAGGGCTGGGGTGCGGCAAACTCAGGGAACACACCCCTCTTCCAGGCCATCCTCGGGCCCATCTCTGCTCTTTCCGGCCTCTCCTTTCCCTTCCCAGAGAATCCTAGAGGTCTTGCCTTATCACATGTCTGTGCTGTGGGGCTGGTATCTCGGTGGGTGAGGGAGGTTCCAATGGACAAGTAAACCCACTCAGGAAGAATCACAGGCGTGCCCATATTCCTTTGTCACTCATTACAGTTTGTAATTGCAAGAGGGTTGCATGCTCCTGGTTAAGTATCTAGCCATCGGCAGGGTGGAAAGTGACCCTCTCCTTTTCAAATTTTGTTTCTCACTCCCTCCCCACCCCCCCCAAAAAAAGCTTCGTGTTCTTGAGGGGACCATCATTAGAGAACTTTCTGGATTTTCTCAGTGGTTGTGCAAATGTTAGTATGCAAAGTAGGTATATAAGCATGCTATTTTCCCTCCTCCCTTCTTTCCTTCCTTCCCATCCATGCCACTGTGTCCCTTTGAATGTGTGGTGTCCCAATGCCTGATGAACCCATCCTGTCTTCTTTGCATATGGGTTGCGGGCTGAGTCACCGAGTCTCTGGATCACAGAATCCTAGTTGTGGAGTCTTTGAATGCGCGCCGAGCCACTGAAGTTCATGCATCGTGGATTCTTTGTAGAGTTTTTGCGGCTTTGAGACAGGCAACCTGAACTGCAGAATTGGAGCATCTTAGCACCAGGAGAGGTGCTGACTCTTTGCCTAGGTACCTCCTTTCTCAGATCCCACTAGCAATTTCGAAGGTCCCCCTGGCTCCATTCCGAGAATTCTGGGTTTGGAGGGGCGTCTGGGAGTTCAGTTTCTAATCTTGCCCAGTAGCCATTCTTTGCCGCAGTCAAGCCCCCAGGCCCCCCGGGGCAGGTCCCATTCCTTTGAGGCTGTGGAATTTATGGGGGTGAGTCCAGCTTCCTCTTAGGGTAGAGTGAGCCCCCCCCACTTGGATTCCCAAGGGGGAGCACCCACCACTTCTCCAGATAGACTCTTTGCTTCTCTGGTGCCCTTGACCTCCCAGAGGGAGAATCGCTGGCTTCTTCATGGTCTTCAGATGAAGATCCTTTGTCCTGAGGAGGGTCACCCCCTGATCCTTCTGGGAGACCCAGATCACTGTGCCCCTCTGCTGTTCAACCCCCCTGTCATCCCTGAAGGAATGATGTGAGAAGAATTGGGCTCCTACTTAGGAAGAAGAATCTGATGCCCTGATTCTGGGGGGGGGGTGTGAATAATGACCGCCCCCCCCCGCCCTAGTGTTCTTCCTCTTCAAGCTTCAGTTTCTCCCATTTGTGAAATGGGCACCAGCCTCCCCCCTGAGTGCGTTGGCTCCGTGGGCAGGGCAGGGCGGGGCGGGGCAGGGCGGCTTCCTCTCCTCCCTGCGCCTCTCTGCTGTGTGGCCGGAGGCTCAGCCACGCCATCCCTTTACCCCCGCTGGGTCTCAAGCTGTCAGGAGCACCTGCCAGACAGAGCAGCCAGGTCCCTCCGTGGGCCATGGGAGATTTGAGGATCATCTCAGGGAGCGTCCCCAGGAACCTGTGCCGCAGTCTTAGCGTGACCCAAGCCCCGCTCTGGGGATGCAGTGACAGAGGACTGACACCCTGATGCGTGCCCTCTTCCTTTCCTCTGCTGGGCGTGAGCTGGCCTGGGTCTGATGAGCAGAGCTTCGTCCATTTAGGGGTCTTGGCTCTGACCCCACAGCAGATGCCCTGGCCCCTGTAGCACCAGGACCCGATGACCAGGCTCTGGGCTGGTCCCGACCCTGTTGCCTCCTGGTGGCCTCAGAGCCAGCTGTAGCTAGGTGAGGACACCCCAAATGGATTGTCATGTCAGGGTTCAAAAAGGCTGGAGGTTTGAGCATTTGAGATTTTGGATTGGGGGATGAAGGAGGCTCAAAAACTGGTGCAAATGTTTTGGTGGCCCGAAGTTTGGGATCCTGGTGTGGGCAGGGTTGGTTCCTTCTGTCACCTCTGAGAGACAGTTGTTCTGGGCCTCTCCCGGCTTTTAGTGTCTGCTGGCCGTTCGCGATGACCCTTGGCTTGTAGCTTCGTGGCTTTCTCCTTAGACTATCTTTCCTTCTCTTAGAAAGATGCTTGGGTTGGATTTAAGAACCACCCTAATTCTGGGGAGTTCATCTCTGGACCTTTAAGCTATTTACATTTGCAAAAAAAATCCTTTACCTACATAAGGTCACGTTCACAGTTTCCGGGTGGACATATCTTTTGTCGACCCACAACACAGGGTCTTACCTGGAAGTACCACCCTGTATCTTGACATTGTCTTCTTCAAAGAAAATTAGAGTAGCCAGGTGTGGGTGGCCCGCTCCTGTAATCCCAATTGCTTGGGAGAGACTGAGGCAGGAGGATTCCAAGTTTGGAGGCCAGCCGGGGCAACTTAGCGAGACACTGTCTAAAAACAAAGATCATTGTATTGTCGTGAGCAACTAATAAGAAATAAATAAAAAAAAAGAAAAATCAAAAGAAAGCAACTCACACAAAAAAGCCTGACATTATTTAAATATCGAAAACAAAAATAAACAATGTACATGATCATAAAAAAAAATAATAATAAAAAGTAAAAATAAAAAGGGTTGGGGGCGTAGCTCAGTGGTAGAGCACTTGTCTAGCTTGTGCAAAGTCCTGGGTTTCATCCCTAGCACGGGGGAAAACAAAGTCTTAAAAAAAAAAAAAAAAGAAAAATGTTCTTTTCGGGCAATCTACCTTGGAGACACATACCATTGGGGTTCTGTTTGTTGGTCGGTGCCACTTACCATCTGTATGTCCTTGGGCAGATGACCCAGTTGCTCTGTGTCATGGAGATAGTAATGGCCCTTTCCCTGTGGGGCTGCTTGGAGCAATCAGTTCTCAGGCAGCCCTGGGACAAGGGGAGGGTGTGGGAGACAACGCCTTTTATGATTACAGCAATCAGCAAAATGGCTTTAAAAATCGGACTGGTATTTCCGGAAGAGGCTGAATTTCCGTTTGGTTAACCTGCCTCACTGTGATGTACTCACTTCTAGGTCTCTATCCAGCCTGGCGGGGCGGCTATTGTTAACATACGGCTGCTGCCATAATGTGACACTTAGGTTCCCGGTGCCTGGGCAGTCCCAACAGAAAGTTCTGGAAAAGCGGTCTTGCCAGGTTGGAGGGGCCGTGCCTTTGTGACTTTGAGAGCTGTTACCACTGCGCCCTCCAATGGGGTCGTGCTGGCTTGGGGTTTGTGGGTCTGCCTCTGCCACGGCCCACCTCCCAGTTTGCAGACAGGGAGGTCTAACAGGGGAGTGTATTTCTCTTGGTTCCGAGGTGGGAACCATGTTAATGGTGGGACATCTTTCCATGTTAATGCATCTTCTTGAGGTTTCTTCTCTGGCAGGCAGGGTGGGGGGTATTTTCAGACCTCCATATCCACCTCCCCCCCCACCATAGGGAGTCAGGTGGGATGTCCCTGCCTCATGGCGGGGGGGTGGGGTGGGAGACTTCTCATCCTATTGGGGTCTTTGTGGCTGACTTCAGGGACAGGGAGCTGCTGCCCCACTTCACAGAGGACCTGGGCGTGGGCCAGGATGGCATGGCTCTAAGTGGGGGTCACCCACTTGCTGGGTGACCTCATGCTTATCTCCCAGCATCCCTGCCTGTGCCTAGAGTCTAAGGGGTCCAGGGACTTTGGAGTTTCTCCATTAGCTGCAGTCATGGGAGGTGAGGTTGGGTTTCACTCCTCCAGATCCCCTCCCTGGGCCACCAGCCAGGCATGTCCCCCTAGAGGTGGCCTGTGTTGTTTTTTTTTTTTGATGGCTCACTCTGATGCGCTGGCCTGCCGCCTGCCTCTCCCTGGGCTCCTGGCCACCATCAGGATATTTTGGGGGGCTCCAGCACAGCACATGCCTGATGGTGGCTTCAGTACGCCGCGGTGTCACTGGGCGCCCTTTACTTCTCAGGAAGTGGCGCGACGTCTCCCTGAGATTTGGCACCCAAATACAATAATGAAAATGACTGTTTACCCCACATCTGCTTGTGCCAGGCGCTGTGCTCAGTGCTTTCCCGAACATTATCTCATTTAATTCTCAAAAAAATGTCCTGGTTGGACGAGGAAAAGAGACTTGAGACATGGGAGCTGCCCGGGGAGGCAGGTGGCCAAACCCGATGTCAGCTCAGATCCGGAAGCCCCACAGGAAGAGGCCCAGGGCCATGCTGGGTTCTCCCTTAGTAGGAGGGAGACCCCTGCCCCCAGGATCCTAGGAGATGTCTTGTCCCAGAGAGTGTCTCTGGCCTAGAGTGACCGCACTGTCTCATGTCCCCGAGAGCCCTCTGCTCACCAGAGCCGGGCTTCCAGGTTCTGTGGAGGTGAAGTGGGGGCCTGTCTGTCTTTTCCAGAAACCTGTCTATAAGTAAGTACTACAGGATGCTCCAGGATGTGATGGGGCCGCTTTGCCGTTTGGGAGGACAGTTGAGTTGTCGGTTGCTTATGAATTCGTCCGCGGTTTGACTTGGGGATCCCTAGTCCTGTGGGTAAGCAGCTGTCCCCACAGATCCCTGGGTTGGGTAGAAGTCTCTGCAGAGGCTGGCTGGGTGTGGAGCAGAGAAGGCTTCCAGGGGAAGGGACTCTCTGGGTGCTTGCCTTCTGGGGGCTTCTGTCACACCTGTGCCCTCCACGGGGCGGGGGTGGGGTGGGGTGTCCAGCCCCGGGAGCCTTCAGAGCCGACCCTGGGGTGGGGGCCCCTGGATACTTGCCAGGGAGCACAAATTAAAAAATACCAAACCCTGAGCTCGGTCACAGTCCTGGCAGCTAGGGTGGCCCTCTGGGTCACAGACCCCTCTGCTCACTGCCAGGAGGCCTGCTTCTGAGCTTGGGGTGTCATCCTGGATCCTCCCCTTCCCTCCTATTCCAGAACTTGAGCTCCCTTCTGGGGGACCACCTTCCTGTCTCTTTAAGGTCCCAGACCCTCTGGACAGTGTGACCGTTCCTCTCAACTGGGAAAATCAAAGAAGAGACTTTCCCCTGGCCGCCCCAGGACGGCTCACCTTCTGGGACCTGCCTTGCCCCTCCCTGCAGACGGCTTGTTACCCCGCTGTCTCTCGGGGGGCGGGGGGGGGGGCCTGGCACCTCTCACATACCCAAGGCCGCTGCTGCATCCAGGCTCCCTCTTATTACTGGACCCTTCTCTAGACAGCAGCTATAGGGTGGTCGGGAAGGATGCCTTCCAGAGGTGACCACGGAGAGCTCACGGGGGACTGGCATGGCTCCCGCTGGCCTCGGGACATTCCAGGGGACAAAACAGAGTTCTGCCCCAGGGAGCTTATGTTCCAAGGGTAAGGACCATATAGACTCCATCGGAGCAGAGACCTGCAGGCAGTCAGGGAGGGAGTGGGAGGGGGTCTGAAGGAAGAGGGGCCACGGGGGTGGCATTTCTGACGTTCTCTCGTTCTTACAGCAGCGAGCATACCTTCCCCATGGCCTGGTCTAGGGGTTAGCCGTGGCTCTGCTGAGGGCTGTTGGGTTTGGATTTGTCAGGCTGTGATTTCGTTCAAACTTTGAGCATCTCTTCATCTCCAGTTTTTTTTTTTTTTTTTTTTTTTTTTTTTAAGGGGGAAGTTGAAGTTCATATCATATAAAAGGAACCCTATTAGGGCTGGGCCTGGTGGCGCACGCCTGTCACCCTGGCGATATAGGAGGCAGAGGCCGAAGGATCCCAAGTTCAAGGTCAGCCTCAGCAACGTATGGGGACCCTCGGCAATTTAGCAAGACCCCCGTCTCAGAATGGAAGCTAAAAGGGACTGGGGATCTAGATGCGTGGTCAGGCTTCTGTGGGTTCCATCTCTGTTACCAAAAAGAAAGAAAGAGAAAAAAAAAGGCCAAATGAATCATTTTGAAGTGAACATTTCAGCAGTCTGTCTAGTCCCCCAGACATTTCCTAACCCCAGTAGTAAACCCCCGTATAGCCATCTGCAGTCCCTCTTCATTCCCTCCCTGCAATCACCAGGCTGCTTTCTGTATCTGGATTTTCCCAATCAGGACATTTCATGGAGCATGTGGCTCCTGGTGCCTGGCTTCTTTCATGGAGCGTCCAGGTTTCAAGGTTCACCCGTGTTGCGCTGTGTGTGTCAGAATGCCGGACAGCACACCGCTGTGTGGACAGACCCCGCAGAATTTTTGTCCGCGTGTCACCTGATGGACACCAGGGTTATTTCCACCGTTGGCAATTGGGACCGAGGCCGCGGTGCACAGCCGCGTGCGTGGTTTGGTTTGAACCCCTGTCTCCATGGTCTTGCTGTAGACCCAGGAGTGCCATTGCAGGGGCAGGTGGTAGCTGTGATTCGCTTTTGAGAATCGGTCTTTGAAAGCCGTCTCCCGGCTCGAGAGCATGTGCTCTTGACCTTCCTCCGGCCTCTGCCTCGTCTCTGGGGTTCCTTTGCTTACCCCAACTTCTTTTCTTGACCTTCGCCACTTCGATGTCTCTGAAAATATTCACAGCAGGGTCTCGGTGCCCTGGGGTGTCACCTGGGCCTGCCTTACTGAAAGTCTCCTGGCCCCGGAAGCCTGGCTCCCTGACCCTCCGTCTCCTTCTTCCCACTCCTTCCCCAGGGCTCAGGCCTCTTCTTATCCACACTCCTTCCCCTGCACCCCGTGGTCAGCCCCTGGGCTCTGCACCCTGGGATCATCTCTAGCCCAGATTTTACTTGCCACAGTGAGCCCTCCCCTGGAGGTCAGCACCGGCTCTGACCTCTGAACCTCCACCCTTCCCTGGAAGCTGGGGCTGCTGCGGGCTGAGCGACCTCTGTGGGATGCTTACAGTCGGCCGTCCAGGCCTGGCCCGCTCTGGTTAGTGGGTGGGGAGGGCTGAGCTTGGGGCCCATGGTTGGGGTTGGCTGGGCGGTTCCCAGATCTGGCATTGCTGTGCCTGTGGGTCTGGGAGCTCCTCACCTGAGCAGCAGCAGAGGGGACAGTAGTCTCCCTACTAGGGTTGTGGTTTCCGTGACCCAGGCTGACTTGTGCCCAGGGCTGGGAGTGGGGCTGGTGGAGGAGTCCAGGGGAGCTCTCTTCCTGAGTTGCTGTGACTTCTCCGGGCCATGCCACCAGCGCTTCTCGGCTTCAGCGCCCCCAGGTGTAAGCTGCCCATCCAAGGCCCAGTGTAATCGTGTGTCTGGGGGTTCCCCCAGGTCTGGCATGGAGTTGGCGATCCGTGTGTGTTTACTTGGGGGTCACAGTCTGTTGGCTGGGACCCACCAGGGAAGGACCAGTCTAGTTGCTTGAAAGGGTCACCAAGGCAGACAGATGACAGATGGACAGATGCCCTCAACAGGGGCCCTCTCCCTTTGTGCTGCACCCTGCCCCCCAGCTGCAGCTGCTCGAGGCGGGGGGCGCGGTCCCAGCAGATCCCCCACCCCCTAATCAGCCTGTCAGCATTGAGGGCTGGCAGGAGCCCCCTCTGGGGCTGTGCCCAAAGGCTATATTTGGAGGGGCTCCAAGCCAGCTGCTCCCCTCAGTCTGGGGTTCTTCTGCTGTGTATAGTGGGGGTTTCATGGGCCCCGACCCTCCTTGCAAGTGAAGGAGCCAGTGAAGCCCAGGCAAGTGGGTTCAGGAGATGGGGCCCGGGGTGGGTCGTGTAGACCAGGTTTGGCTGTCTACACTGCAGATGGTAGAGACGTTGGTCGCTACAGCACTGGGGCGGCCTGGGCAGATGTGGATTGTGAAGAGAACTGGAAAGGCTGACGTTGTGGGCAACACTGAGGTGCGGCCTTAGTTGTGTGGGCTCTGGGACCATGGGGAGGACCCGGGCAGCGTCCACCTGTCTGAACTTTGCAGGCAGAGCGAGTGGCGTGCTGCGTAGACACCTGTGCGTGGACAGTCACCGGCAGGGAGGGCATCTGTGGACAACCTGGGGCCCCAGGTCCCACGGACCCGTCGCTCCCTTGCGCTCTGTGTTCTGAACCTTAGGAACTTCTGTCGTCCCCTCCTGTGCAGCCCGCTGCCCCGGGAGGGGTCACTCCACCTGCTGCAGAGTTGAAATCTCAAACCCACACGTGTCTCCTGTGACGTCCCTGGCGAGGCTGCCTCTGCTGTACCCGCTGCCCGCCCACCTTGGCTGCTGGGGCTTGTGGAAGCACCTGGGTCAGAGGCTCACGTGGCTTGTCACGTAGTAGCCTTGGAAAGTGTCAGGGTTCTTGTTCTCCACTGTGTGGATGAGGTCCCCGAGGGATTTGGGGAGGGGGGGCTCCTGATGCTTCCCTGAGCTATAATCAAAGGATTCAGCCCTCAGAAGCCCAGCTTCGGGACCCTCCCAAATGATCTGTACCCGTGGCTGGATGTGCCCTCCCAGCTGGCCCTGCTACCCGCCCTGTTCCTCGGCTTCTGCAGCCCCTTGAGGGCCCTTCCACCATGTCCTTGAGCACCCACTCTCTCCAGCGGGTGGTCTTGTTGCACTTAGTCCCCCTAAGGTCCATCTCCAGTATTAGGGATTGGACCCAGGGGGCTCCCACATGTTAGGCAGATGCTCAATCACCAAGCTGCGCCCCCAGCCCTTTTTATTTTATTTTGAGACCGGGTCTTGATAAGTTTCTCAGGCTGACCTCGAGCTCGCCATCCTCCTGCCTCAGCCTCTCAGTGGCTGGGATTACGGGCGTGTGCCTCCATACCTGGCTCCCAAGGCCCGTATTAGACCCAGAGTGCACAATTGGATCTCGTAGATCAGCCGCCATACCCGTAATCCCGTAATCCCCTGCCACCTAGCCCCCACCCTGAGCACTGGGGTATACGCCTGGCCCCTGGTCTGAGGCTGGGCACATCCTCCCCGGGTCCACTCAGCTGTGCCTGTGCGCCTCAGAATGTGGCTTCTCCAAGCTCAGATTGATGAGGGTGCGACGGTGGGCACCGTCCCTCTGTAGGGCACTCCTGGTCACCAGTGCCAGGTTTTTCCTTTCCCACCCACTGAGCTGGGTGAGGCCACAGAGGATGTGCTGGAACAGACGGGGTGCTGGGGTCCACTTGAGTCTCCAGTGTTTGCAGGTCCCCTCCCTGTGCCTCATCTGTAGAGTTAGACCATCTGACACCCAGGGCTCTTACGAGGTTTCAACGAGAATCCAATTATAGTACCTGGCCGGCAGATGCTCCCTAAGTGTAAGCTCCCGCGATAGATTTTCGTTGGGCAAACGGACGTGGAGCCCCTTGCTCTGTGCCCACCCCGCCCTGGGGGGGACGCAGTGATTTCAGAGAGGACTGGGGGGCTCAGACTGAGGCTCGGGGGGGTGGGGAGAGGGAGGACAGTGACTGTTATGTGGTCAGCTGTCACAGAGCCACCCTGGTGCTGCGCATCCTGGGGAGGAGAACGGCTGGGTGGGAACTCCTGGGAATTCAGCATTGAAGGACCCCTGAGGCTCTACCAAGCGTGGACACAACCGTAACTACCTGGTGTGGTCCACACGGGGGTGGATGGGCTACCTCCTGTCGACCCCTGGTTTCTGGCACAGAAATGATGACCGCAGAGTTAATGATAGGAATACTTCTTGATGCTAGTCCTGACTCTACGCTCTTCGTGAGCTCCGTGATCCTCACGAGAATCACGTTGTGCCGACCCACGTTACAGATGGGAAGACGGAGGTCGGAGAGGTGAAGCTGCCTGCCCAAGGGTTTTCAGTGACCGAGCTGCTGCTGATCTCCGGGGAAGGTTGTGCACTGCCCTGGGGTGATGGGGAGGGTGTGTGTTTGGGGTTTAGGTGAGACCAGGGAGGAGCCTCTGTGCTTGGTGGGCAGGGCCATCTTCAGAGTGTGGTCTGGCCTGGCTTGCTGTGTGATCCAGGCCGTCTCGGGGCCCTGGGGCCTCTGTAGCCAGCCTGGGCTGTCCCCCGATTCCTCAGCTGGGCCACAGTCCTGCTGTACCTGGGTCCCGGTGAGGTCTGGCACCGTGGCCACACTGGGCCCTCAGAGCGTGGGCAGGGGACAGAGGACACTCAGAAGTGCCAGCTGTCCTGGCTTGGAGTCAGAATGTGGGGGTGATGTTGGAGCTGAGAGCTGTACAAATCTAGAGTCTTGTTGTCCTGGAGTCCTGTGAGAAGTCCCCAGGTGACGGGCGGGAAAAGTGAGGCCCGGAGGGGGTGGCAGGGTACCTGCTGGTACATAGACAGGGAGTCAGGGGGCCATCGCGCTGATGAGCCTGCCATGTGCCCTGCCAGGTGCCCCGTCTGCAGACAGCATGTGTGATGGCCGTAGCTACATCTGCTGGGTGTGACTTGGTGATGGCTTCGTGCTGGGGGTCTGGTCCCCGATGCCCACCTCAGCCCTTGGAGGGGCTATTGGTGCCCACTGATGGGGACACTGAAGCCCAGGCAGAGCCTTGCTGGGCAGGGGCTGGCCTTCCTAGAGCTCAGAAGAAGCCAGTAGTTGTGGGATACCCTGGGGGGGGGGTAGGTAGACAGGGGTCCCGGGCCAGTGATGACGGGACAGGCCTGTCCTGGCCAGGCTGCGGGGCTTCTGAGGGTGACAGGGAGAGGTTGGTGCTGGGATTTAAGGGCCGATTCAAGGGCCCATTCCATGTGTCATGTCCTGCAGTCATAGAGCTGGCCAGGCTGGGCCTCCATGTGGTGTCTGGAGGTGGGCTGGGCATTGAGACAGATGTCCCCAGCAGGTGAGGGGACTCTGTTTTGGCTGCATCTTCCGCCCCGGACCATTCTCACTTTCTCTGGAGCCGCTCCCTGGACCCAGGTGTTAGGGAGGCTCTGGCCAGGGGTTCCGTCCAGGGGTCTCACCCAGAACCTGGACAGGAGCACATTGTCCGTCAAGGCCATGTCTGATTTCCATTCTTGGCTGTGTGACCCCAGGCAAGTCTCTAGCTACTCTGGGCCTCAGTTTCCTCGTCTGCGTGAAACAGGAATCATAATGTGCCTAACCCTTGAGGCTACCGTTGAGACTAAATCGGGGGCGCCAAATGCTGTGGCATTAAAGGCACAGGCTCTGGATATACCTGCCTGCGTTTGCCTGCCCAGCTCTGCCTCTTCCAGGCTGTGTGGCCTTGGGTGAATCACTTGACCTCTCTGAATGTCAGTTCCCTCATGTGTCAGATAGGATAATAGCTGAATCTGCCCTGTAGGGGCTTTCTCGGGGCACTGCAGGGCAGTCCAGGTAGCTGTGACCAAAGTTCCTGCCATGGGCTCTGGAGTAAGGGCCATCCCAGAGAATACAGGAAACCTTAGCTCTTCAGGCTGGAGAGCAAGAGTCCACATCCTCGCCACCGCCCGAGTGGGGGTGGCGGCTCCCGCTGCCTGCAGGGAGCAGATCACCGGCAGTTTCATCCCGGAGCACTCTTGTCTGATGAAATATAAATAGCATGCAATGTTTTCGAGCATGGATAGGAAAACGTCTGTGGGTCGGGCCCTTCCTCCCTGCCCTCCCTCCCTCCCTCCCTCCCCTCCCTGCCCAGCAAAGGTACCTGAGGCCGATGAGCTGGCCGTGGGGATGAGCAAGAGAAGGGAGCTCGTGAATTAATCATCACATGATCTGGGCTAATGCACTGGCCACGGGCAGTGTGTGCAATTAGTGCATTAATTGTCCAGAGAGGGCAACTTTTGTATGGGTGCGGCCCAGCATCCCCAGGTTTGCAGAGTGCCTGATGTCTGGGGTGCCTGTTTCTGGGGCTCTGTGTTTTGGGGAGTAGGCACCTGCAAGGTATTTCTCTCCTGCTGACTGTGCCTTGAGTGGACTCCCCAGGACTCTGAAGGGACCCATTCCTGGAGTTCAGCCCAGCCAGCTTGATGTGGACCAGCACCCCTGCTCTGGTAGCCCTCAGATGGGGCAAGGACAAACAGGCCGGGGACGGGGGGATCAGGAGCTGCGGGCAAAGCAGGGGGCTTAGCCGTGCCCACTTTCAGCTCCTTTATGTCACCTAGTCTCTTTGTGTTCAGTGTTTGGGTTTTTTTTTTTTTTTTTTTTCTTCCCTGCTTTTGAACCAAGGCTGTCCCAGACTAGCCTCTTCCTGCCCTGTTGCCAAGGTGACCAAAGTGGCTCTGCCGCCCTGTGGCCATTGCCAGGGTTGGGTGAGGGACCATGGGGTGTGCACATGTGCGTAGCCATGGACATGGATGCGTGTGCGTGCTTGCCTGTGTGAACACGTGTGTGAGAGCAGATACAGGGGGACGCCTCCAGGTGGGCAGCTGCATGTGGACACGCACAGAGCCAGGGTCCGGGGAAGGACGCAGGCCCCTGTGCATGCACAGGAGTGCACACGTAGGTGGGTTGCACACTCAACACCGTACCTGTGTGTGAGGCGGGAGCTGCTGGCTGACTGCTCCCTTCTCAGACTTCCTTCAGCACCGGGCTCTGCCCAGAGGCTTCTCTGGCCGATCCAGTAGCCTGCACGAGTGGCCATAGGAGTGAATGTGCTGCTTCTCAGCCCTTGGCAGCTATGGTGCCTGACACCAGGCCACCTCACAGCCCTGCCACTCACAGCACACTGGAGTATCCTCCAGGGGCTTCCTTTCCCACCAGCGGGGATAACCTAGGGGGATAATGCCCAGGGCACTGATGTCTGGCTGTCCAAGTGGTCATCACTCGCCAGTGCTGGCTGCCCTTCTTTCCTGTCTCATATCCCCTTAGGGTGCTTTCTGGGGTCACATCCCAAAATAGACATCTTGTTCCCAAATCCTTGACTCAAGGTCTGTCCCTGGGGAAAGGCTAGGAAAGCACAAGTCCCTCCCCAGGCTACATGCTGGGCACACTCAGGGACACGCCACCAGCAAGGGTTTTGTGCAGCGCTCTCATCACCTGCAGGCTGCCTGCTGTGTGCTGGGCCCTGTTCTGGGCCCTGAGCAGAGACTGATGCCATGAACTCCCCACAGCTGCCCCAGGGAGGGGTACAGATGAGGCCCACTTTATAGATGTGGAAACTGAGGCAAGGATCAACGATGGCAGCCCGGGCCCAGAGGGCGGAGGCGGAGGCTGGGTGTGGTGGTGGGAGCCTGCAGAGACCTGGGAGGCCAGGCAAGAGATTGGTCCTTTGGAGACCAGCCTGGGCAGCTTCGGGAGACTGTCTCAAAATAAAAAATAAAAAGGGCTGGAGATGGAGCTCAGTGGTAGAGCACCCCTGGGCTCAGCTCCCAGTCCCACTGTAGGAGGAAGAAAGAAAAGGAGGAAGACAAGCTAAAGCTGGCTGAGGCTGGGACCAGCTGTAGACAGAACTTGCACCCAGCTCAACACCTGCCCTGCTGCAGGGGGTGGAGCCAGCGCGGGGGTGGAGCCAGTGCAGGGGGTGGAGCCAGAGGGGTGGAGCCAGAGGGGTGGAGCCAGAGGGGGTGGAGCCAGAGGGGTGGAGCCAGAGGGGGTGGAGCCAGAGGGGTGGAGCCAGAGGGGGTGGAGCCAGGGCGTGGAGCCAGGGCGTGGAACCAGAGGGGTGGAGCCAGAGGGGTGGAGCCAGAGGGGTGGAGCCAGAGGGGTGGAGCCAGAGGGGTGGAGCCAGAGGGGGTGGAGCCAGCGCGGGGGTCTGGGGGCCACCATATTTGTCTTTACGCCCTGAAGAGCCCAGCTGGCAGCGTCCCAGTCATACACCTCAGTGACCTCCCCAGGATGCCCAGCTCCCAGGCACTGGCTGGTCATTCTGTCCTGGGCTGCTGGGGTCTCTCTCTGAATCTCTTTCTTTTGAAGGAGTAGGGTGGTCCCCGAGTCGTTGAGAGGTGCATACAGCAGGTACAAAATAAAAACTCCTTTCTTCCTGAGTGGGGCAGGGAAAGCTTTCCCTGGGACCCTTCATGTCTGCCCTGCTGCTATTGGAGCGGAGACCTGCTGATGGTGCTCTTGCTCCCCAAAATTGACCTTGTCCTCCTAGGGCCAGCTTTGGTGAGAGGCACCAGCTCAAGGTCACAGAGCAGCAGGGCCCAACAGGAGGTAGATGTTAGGTCCCTGCCTCACTAGCTCTAGTTTCTGTCATCACCGGCCTTCTCAGGCACCAGTTTGCTGCCACCCAAGCATTGGGAGCCACATAATCAGAGAAAGCTTCCTGGCAGGAAGGTGATTCTAACCCAGGTGTGTGGCTGTGAGTTCTATTGGAGACATTAGAGCCAACATCGTGGGTCTATGCCAAGTCCTGAATTCTCACTTCTGCCTGCTGTGAACTTTGTGCTGGGGCTCTGTGGCCTTGGGCAGGAAACTTGCCCTCTCTGAGCCCCAGTTTTATACCTCTGTAAGAAGAAACAATAGCGTGAAGGAAATGGTGTGTGTCATGGTGTGGGGCGTTCCTCACACACAGAAGGCATGCAGAACCAGTTTGTTGGGGTTGGAAAAGCATGAGTGGCATTAGAGGTTGGTGCCAGGCGGCACTGGGGTCAGAATGGCCTCAAGGAACCTGCTCACTGCACTCTGGCTCTGGGGTGCCTTAGTCTCCTCATTGTGAGGTGGAGCTATTGAGAGCTGTACCTCACCCAGGACCAAGATGAGGTGATACCTGGAAGGCCAATGCTGTGGACACCCCCGTCCTGCCTTCTGGAAACTTCCTCAGTTTCATGCTCCTGGCTTGGGCCTCCAGCCCGCCCCCCCCTCCCTGTGACTGTGGGTTTGACCTGGGAGATGGGACGTGGGACAACAAGAGGAAACTTGAGGGTGGGAGGGTCAAGTTCTGGGTTGACCCTGCCCAGACCTCTGAGCTGCCCTTCCCACCCCCAAACTCTGTCCTATCTCACTTCCCTCTGACTTGGCTCCTTATTCTGGCCTCAGGGCCTTTGCACTTGCTGTACCTCTCCTTGAAGCCCTGCTTCCTGCTTTAAGACCTGACTGTCTCGCAGTCAGCCTGGAATCTCACCTTCCTGGGTGGCCAAACTGCACTTCCTGCAACCTTCTACATTATCATTTATTTTCTCCTGGCATGTCTGTCTGTCTCTCTGTTAGGAGCACTGAGGGGCAGGGCGTACGCAACGGTACCTGGCCTTCTCATTTTATTTTGAGACAGGGTCTCGCTAAATTACCTAGATTGGACTTGGGATCCTCCTGTCTCAGCTTTCGGAGTTGCGGGGATTAACAGGCGTGTACCGCCATGCCTGGCTTCGGGATGACATTCTCTTCACGCATGAGAGAACCCACCTAGGACTACAAAGGAAACCAGAAATGTTGTGCTGCTTATCCAGACAGTATCTCTAAATGTGCGATGTAGTAATTAGCATGCAGCCGCCTGATGAGCGCCTACAACCATCCAGACCTGGCTGAGGCTCTAGGAGCAGCTGCACTGGAGGCAGGGAGGGGGGGAGCAGGTGCAGCCACAGCGTCTGCAGCGCCGCCTGTGTCATGGCCGTGCCTAGGCGGAGGCCAGGCGCCGCAGGGGAACCGGACAGCCTGCAGTTTGCAGAGAGGCTGGGGGAGACGAAATTGCCAAAATGGCCATTGGCTCCTCATCGAGTTCCCAGACCCGACTTGGAACCTTTGCAGCTCCCTGAGGAAGACAGGGGACCTTGTAAGGGGCCAGTAGCACCCTCAAGGGGGTCTCAGTTATCATCAGCAATGTCATTGGAGTCCCTTGGTTAGAGGCCAGATCCCGTCAAAGGGTCAAAATGACAAAATTTAGTTTAAATATCTTTGATGGCTTTATAATCGGGCAACACTTTATTCCGTAAAATAGAATAAAAGTGTTCCAACTGAACCCAGCAGAGGAGGTTGATTTTACAGGCAGAGAAAGGCTGCAGAAAGCAGAGCCCAAACAAAAACAGATTGGGAAGCGACTTGGGAAGGCAGGGTGGGCAGAGGAGACAGAACAACGAAAAAATAACTGATTAGTTAACATCACTTATATATATATATATATATATTTTTGTGTGTGAAAGGATTAAGGCCGAGAGAACTTCATTGTCATGCAGATTAAAACTGGGCTGTCTGGGGAAATAAAAATGGGAAGAATCTCTCATATTCCTGGTTTCTTGGGAGGTCAGATAAAAAGCTTGGTTTCAGAGTGCGGACATTGAGCTTTGGCAGGAGTGACTCCATTTTGGTTTTTAGTCTGGTCTGGGAGGGTGGGTGCAGGAGCTGAGTCCCAAAACGATGGCCTCCTGTGATGTTTACCCAACACCTGGGTTCCATCCAGAGCCCTTCTGGACCATGCTGGGGTTTTGCAAGGACCACAGAGCCTGCCCTTGGCAAGAGAGTATCCTGTGACCTGGGCTTTAGTTTCCTGGCCGTGGTGGGAGATCAAGGGCCAGGGATCAGCTGCATCACCAGACCTACTCATGTGGCCCTTAGAGATGCCCAAGCCAGGCCTGGGAGAGTCCCGGCAGGGTCACAGGGACAGGAGGAACCCCCCCTTCGCCTCACTTCTGGGCTTGGCTCGGAGCCCCCCCTCTTGGCTGGCCTGGCAGAAAGTTGACATTTCCTGTCCTGAGGGACAAGCTCAGCTGGTGCCCTGAGGATGACAGTTCTGTGCCCTCCTGCTGGGGTAGCCCTGCTGGGAGCGGTTAATAAGGTGTGTGTGTGTGTGTGTGTGTGTGTGTGTGTGTGTGTGACCACCCGCCTCCAGGTCTCAGGCTTCTCCCTGTGACAAGGTGAACAGGATTCTGAGGGGTATCTCAATTGGCCATCGGGAAAACTGAGACCAGAGGGTGGCAGTGTTAGAGAGGGTCCCAGGAGGGGGGTGTGTCTTGGGACTGGCTGCAGCTCCAAGACCAGGTGGAACTCCAGACCCAGGTGGTGGTGGGGGACTCAGAGGGATAGGTAATGGGGAATTGAAAGTGGGCGTTGAAGGATGTGTAGGAGTTTGAGGGCAAATGGAGAAGAAAGATCTTCCCGCAGGGGATCTGTCCTGTGCAGGGGGAGGGGGCACAGGCCAGATCTGCCCAACTTGTCTGTGTGTCCTCTGGGGAGCCTTCTCTGCCCGCCCTCCCCTCTCCCTGGTATGCTCAGCTCCAGTCCCTGGTCTGGCACCTGGAGTCCCAGCCCAGCCCAGCCTCAGGGGCTTTATCTGCTGTTCCCATTTCCACTCATACTCCGTTCCCACATTTTTTTTTTCCTCATTAAGGTGTCCAGTCGAACACTTCCTCCTCAGAAGCCTTTGGAGTGGTCCCACGGGTCCCTGAAGTCACCCTGGTTCTGTCTTCTCAGTACATTTTGCTGGTCTTGCTCCACCCCAGGAGTTGGCCCCAGCATTAGAATCTGCACAGAGCAGGGACTCCCCCATTTGAAGGCCGAGTGGGACCCGCTGCAGCAGGTGGAGAGGTGGGGGGGCATGCCTGGGCCCAGGCCTGGGCTGTACTCTCAGTTCCCTGCGGTAAAAGGGGGCAGGCGTGGGGACGGGCCCTCTGGAAGTCACCCTTTCTACCTGGCCACCTCATCTCAAAGCTCAGCCTCCTGTCCTTGGCAGACGGACCCCAGGGCTCCCGGCCGTCTGTCAGGCCTTCCCAGGGGATATTCTACTCCGGAAATAAGGCCAGATTTTAAAATGGGGAGGAAGGGAGGGGAGAAAAAGAGAAGCGAAGAAAGCAACCATCTCTGTGCTCTGTCAGCAGAGTGGGTTGGATTTTGGAGGCTGTAGCCCGGATCCTGCAGGTTTTAGGTTGGTACAGCTCATTGGGGGATAAACTCAGCCCCAAACTGGGGCCTACCCTGTTGGGAGCAAGGTGGACCCCGGGGGGATCTTGGTGAATGGAGGCTGGAGCACAGAGGGGCCAGGGACAGATGGTAGGCCTTGCTCGATGGCTCATAGATTGGGACATGGCTCCTCTAGGCAGCTAATTTCCTGCCGTCAAACATGCCGGTGCCATCCCTCTTGAACTCTGAGAAAATGAGCCGGAGCCAGGGATTCAGTTCCAGGGGCCCAGGAAGGTACTAAAGGAGGAACAACAGAGAAACCTTGATGGGAGGAGCATCGTTTGAAGTTTCTAAAGCATACCCTGAGTTCTGAAAGGCAGAGAAACGCATTTCAGGGCGAGGGGGCTGGCTTGTCCTGAGGCCCTGAGGTGTGGATGTTCCTGAGATGTTGAGGGTCACGTCAAAGAAGAGTCCTTCTGTAGCTCTCTGCTCATTCCCACTGTCCTTTTCTTGTTGATTCGTAAGAACTCTTTGCATATGGGTACATGAATCCTTTTTTTTTTTTTAATCACAAAAGATTTATCATTTGCCTTTTATTTTATTTATGATGGGTTTTTGGTAAGCCACACCATAAACATTTTTATTTTGGCAAAACTTCCAGTCTTTTCTTCAGCAGTCTTTCTGGACCCAGGTTGCCGCTTGTCTCTTTGATCATGAGTCCCCTGCACGTGCAGGAAACATCTGAGTCTTGAATTAAGTGGACATTGGAAAGATGACAGCTGTGTGAAAAACAGAAGCTCTGAGATCTTTGCCCACCTGGGTCAAAAATCCCTTTGGGGTTCCTTCCCATCATGACTATCTGCTCATTCCTTCCTGCCGGAAGTGGGGGTCCAACTGAGGCCCCGATCTCTGAAGTGGGGCAGGGTCTCAGATGACAACAGGGATAGGCCGGGAGACGGGAAGTTTCCGCAGGGGAATCACAATATGCTAACTCATTGCAACCTCGTGAGATGGTATTTAACTTGATTTAGTCTGATTTTTACGGGCGAGAAAATTGGGGTCCAGAGAGGTAATGGGATTTGCCCAAGGCCACACAGAAAAGGAGCAGAGATGGGACTTGGATCCAGGACCTTCTGTTGCAGAACTCTCTTATGGCTCTGGAGCCCCTTGGGATCAAGTTCAAGCTTGCTAATAGGATACCCAGTGCTTTGGGGGGCCTTGGTTTCTTTCTGCTGTCAGTGTGACACCTTGGCCCCCGTGCCTGCACACAGCAGGCATTCAGGAGTGTTCCCCTTCCCTGTTAGGATGACAGTGATGTACCCCTGCCTGTTTCTGTGCACCCTGACTCCAGGCCCAGATCCCTTAGGGTGCTGGGGTGTCGCGATGCCCCCCCCCCCCGGATTTGCAGACAAGAGCAGGGAAGCTCAGAGGTGGAGAGAGCCTTCCCCAGATGCAGCATGTGAGGAGCTGAGCCAGAATCTGCTCCCAGATCGGAGGGGACTCTGAGGGCCCTTCCGAGACCCAGGGTGACCTGAGTGGCTCTTGGCTCCTCCCCTGGGCTGCGGTGGGGCTCAGTCTGGGCTCTCTCTGTTCCTGCTCACTGCTCCTGGGGCCACTGACCCTCCTCCAGGAAGCCTTCCTGATGTCTCCCCACTGGGCTAGACACCTCCCCCGGGCTCCCGAGGGCTCTGACGTGGCTCTGACCGGCTGCGCCGTGACCGCTAATTTCCTTGCTGTCTGCCCTGCTAGGCAGGGAGTCCCGCGAAGGCGGGTGCCTGCTGGTTCCTCTTCAAGTCCCCAGTGCCCAGAGCTGAACTTGGCATTGAGCAGGCCTCCAGGAAGGGTTAGACGGTCAGAGAGAGGCCAGAGAGGGACAGAGAGGCCTGTCAGTGACCAACAAGATGGAGCCCCATGAAGCCCCCCAAAACCCTTTAGGTGCCCCCCGCTCCTAGGATTCAACAAAAGCCCAGGAAAGATGACCGCAGTCATCATCCCAGAGAGGACACAGAGGGACCTCTGTCCTCTGTTGCTCCCGGGGGCCTGGGGCCAAGGACACCCTATCTCCCCTGCCCCCACCCTCTGCAAAGGATGTTCTCGAGATAAAAATACAACCAGAAACATTCTCTGGTGTCTGGTGATGTGACTGTCATCCACTTTGGTGGGGCCAGAGCCTCTTGCCCTGGCCTCACCTCAGGGCTCATGGGGGTGGGTGTCCATCTCTCCTGGCCCCTTGGTGCAAGGCTGTCCGTGAGGTCAGCGGGTCCAGCCCCTGTCTCCGGACTATAGATTGCAAAGATCCCTTGCATTTTCTGCAACCAGTACTTACTGAGCCCCGTCTGTGCGCTGGGTATGTTCTGGGCACTGAGGAGGGAGGCAGCCTGGTTCCTGCCCCCCATGAAACCTTGGGCGGGGTCCTCTGGGGGAGGGTCAGGCACATGTCAGCTGTCTGTCGGGTTGGGCCGTCTAAGTGCCACATCCCGGCACTCCCCACTTTTTAGGAACCTGCACTTATTGTGTGTTTGCTGTGTGCCAGACACCAGGGACATGTCTTGGTGGATCCCTGATGAGAGCCTCCTGGGGTGATGGGGTCTTCCCATTTTTTTTTTTTTTTGGGCTGGTGAACCGGAGACTCAGGGAGGTGCCCCGCTAATCTGGGGGTGTCATGCCTCTCCGGGGTGACTTGTTGATGATGATGGTGGCTGCCTCCTGAACCCTACTGATGTCAGGTCCTGTCCCTGGCCTTGGGGCCTCCCGACACCACATTCAATTTCGTGGGCACATCCTCTGGGAAACCAGGCAGGCGGGCGGCCTCATCCCCATTTTGGGAGGAGGAAGCTGAGCCTCAGGAAGGGGAAGTGCCTTGCCCTGTCCCCTGGGTGGTTTCAGCTTTGGTCTCCGCTGCCAGGTTTGGCACGGAGGGAGGTTCGGGATCAGTCCTGCCCTGCCCTCCTCGCTTGCTGGAAGCCGCAGGCCAGGCCAGCCTGTCTGGCCCTCTGTCCAGTAGAAGCACTGCCCACCCCCAGGTCTGGCCTCCCTCATCCGGGGTGGTGATCATGACCCAGGAAAGAATCTGGTGAACCTGGGAGGGTTCGCTCACTGGGTGGGTTGTGTGGCCACTGCAGGGTGGACAAGGAAAATCCTGGACAAGGTGTCTGGAGACCGGGGGTTTTTAGGACACTCCTTTGCTGGCTCTGCTCTGAGCCTCAGGGCTCCTCTGTGGAACTCACAAGATGAGGAGGTTAGGGCTGGAGTTTTAAGTCTGGAGGAAGCCCCTTCCAGGAAACAGAGCGAGTCAGGAATGAGGTCTTGAGAGCTGGAACTCTGTGGAGGTGGGCTGTGGCCACAGGGCAATAGGGAGCCAAAGAAGGTTCAGGAGGAAGGGCCGAGCAACCAACCCTGGTCCGTTGCAGCTGCTAAGGGAGTAATTGGGGGGTGGGGGGGTGGGGAATCAGGAAGCCGAGGGCTGTGGGAGGCTTCGGTGGGGGGTGAAATGACTCACTTGGAGTCACCCAGCTTGTGAGGGGCAGAACTGGGATTTGAACGCCTGCCTGTGCACCTCTAAAACCTACCACCGTCACACCTGCCTCGAGGCTTATATGATATGGAGGTGACTCACCAACCGTTCCCCTTAATCCCTAGCCAGAAAAGCCAGTGTGGGACAGTGTGACAAACAAGACATGACTGTACCCTTGGATAGGGCAGGGCATATGGACCCAGTGCCTGGGAGGAGGGGAAGATTGGAAGTAGCTCAGGGGAGCTGACCTCTGGAAAGTCACAGGGTCCCTTCCCACCATCTACCCTTGATCCTCACAGCATGCTGGAAGGGGCGGGGGGAAGGCAAGGGACCCCTTTGACCGAGGGCCACGTTGATTCTAGGGGATTGCTGACACCACGTGGTAGGTGTGCATGCCCAACGGAAGTCCCTGGAAAGTGTCCGTCCGTTCGTGTAGCTGTCCGTGCTCTGAGGCCACTCATCTGAGCACCACCTCATCCATCCATTCCTCTGTCAATCCCGCCCCCCTCCCCACCCCCACCCCCGTTAATTCATCCATTCACATGCCCACCCTTCCAGCTGTCCACAGCTGGCCCCAGGGTGGCGTGGGGAAGGCTCAGCAGGTGATGGCCAGGAGCACAGGCTGGGGGCCTCTGGAATACTAGGAGCATTGCCCCATTACCTGCCTCTCTAGAATGGGAACAGAGATAGTGCCAACCTTGGGGGGTCCTGAGGATTCCGCCTGTAAAATATCTATGCCCATGTCTCGCCTGCAGGGGGCGCTAAAATTGGCAGCTGTTACTTCTCTCAAATGACCCATCTCCTTCTGCCCTTGTCTGGCTCTTCGTGCGGGGGTTGTGGACAGTGCCTGAAGACTGTGAAAGTGTATGTGTTGGGGGGGTATCAGAGGCCCAGGCTGGGGTGGGGGGCTCCTCCACCTCTCCTGGGGGTCTTGAGGGAAGTGAAGAGAAACGTGGGTTTGTGTGAAAAGTTCTGACTCTCCCTTTGGGGAGAGCATTGGCCCGCACCGTAACTTGGGTTTTCCTTGTTCACTTTAGGGTCTTCTAGTGACCGGATCCTCTCCAACTGGTGCCTGGGAAATGGCAGCTGCTGCTCATCCAGCCCTGAAGAGTGTCACTTGTCCGCTTAGCACCATTACTTAGAAGATAGAGTTCAAGAGGTAAGATGAGGGTTACTGAGGCAAACCCGTCCGGCTCATCATCCGTCCACCAAAGGCTGATTGGAGGTCCCCTCACCCACTTCTCTGTCTCTTCTTCTGCTCGTCCACCCACCTCTCTGACCTCTCATTCACCCTTTATCCATCCAGTAGTTTGATGCACCCACCTCGCTATCCGTCCACACATCCATCCATCATCTACTCACCCATTCACTGACCTGCCCATTTATCCGTCCACTCACTAATCCATCCATACACCCGCCCATCCTATCCATTTTCTTACTCATTTTCCCCCACCCATTCCTCTGCTCGACTATCCGTCCACCCACTTCTCCACCTACCTAACCCATACGTGTATCTGGTCACCCTATCCGTCCACCTACCCATCTGTCAGCCCGATTTATCCGTCCATCTGCTTGACCACCCACCTGTGCATATGTCTGTCTCTCATTCATGGCTCTGTCACCTCCTCGTCCCTCCCTCGATTCCCTGCTTTATACCTTCAGTCTTTCCTCTGGGCAGGGACCATTTCTTGGGTGCCTCCTCTGTGCCGGGCAGGCCCTGGCGCCAGCCTCTCTGGGCCTCTGGGGTGGTGTCAGAGATGGTGGGGTCTGGGCAAGATGAACCCTCACACGAGGTAGAAAGTAGCTTTGGGCCCTAACAGGGCTAGAGAACCCTAAAAAAAGGCTTTAATAGAGGAGGGGAGAGGAAGAGGTGGGGCAAGAGCAAGTCTTAGAGAAGCAGACTGGCCCCCGTATGGACAGCCAAGAGGGGAAGAGTCTTTGCCACCTGAGGCCCCGTGAGCAGGAACCCAGGAGAGGGAAGATCCAGTGTAAGTCGTGGGGAGGTGAATTCAGGAAGAGAAGGGACCACGGAAGGGTGTGTTGTTGTCATGGTTACCGCTTGGGGAGTTGGAATTCAGTCCGGCTGGGGACTCCAGGGGAGGCAGCCTTAGACACATCCTCAGAGTGATCTATCCAAGGGGCAGGGAGCAGGGGGGTCTTGAGCCATCTGCTCCTGACCTCCCCATGGCTGTGCACAGGCCGGAGAAAGTGGCCGGAGAAAGCTTTGGGGCCAAAAGACACCCGTGTTGGCTGTTGGAATGGGTAGGCCGACCTTGAAGTGGTGACTCGGGTACTGAACCCCGGGTCCGCAGCCCTGGCGCACCCTGTCCTGTCATGGCCGATTCTCTCCTCAGGCCCTGCGTGGGCTTGGTGCAGAGAGCCTCCACCGCATGGATCCCAGGTGTCTGCCGGCCGCGGGCCAGCACCAAGGGCAGAGGCTGCTGGAGTACCTGTAGAGGAGTCTGTCTGGAAAGGTGGTCGGGCACGAGAGAGATCCCTTTCTCTAGATTGGGAGAAACCAACAACAACAACAACAACAACAAATGGCAGGTCCCTCCCAGTTCTCCATCCCCCTCCACACCCATGCGCTGCTCTTGCCAGCCAGCCCCCAGCCTCTTCTCTGGCCCCTGGCTCCTCGCTCTGGCCACGCCCCCACAGGGATGACCCTTTTCACTGCCCCCTGCATTAATAGCCTGCCCTTTGCTGTTCCATTCTTTGAGCAAGACCTGGCACAAGAGAGAACTCTGCAGCCCCCAGCCTCTCAGGTCCTGTGGAACTGACCAAGGAGGTCTTCTCAGAGCCTCTCATGCTAAGCCTGATGGACAGTAACTAGATGAGAAAGATTCTGCGGCAGCCCGGCACTTGGTGGACCAAAGTTCTGTGATTGATTGGCGATGACCGTGGGGGCTAGCTATCGGGAGAGGTGTACGCAAGCCACCCCTGGCCTTCCCTGCATGGAAGGGTCTTCTGACGTGGCGGGGGGGCTTCCTCATGAGGTAGTGAGTACTTTGTCCCTGGACTTTCAAAGAGAGGGGGGCAAATGGCCACGGGTCCGTGCTGGTGAGGATGTGTAAAAATCTCCACTTTACAGAGTAGATTCGGGCAGTTTGTCTGACTTAATCGTCAAAACAGATTTTGCAGGGGCCTGGGTGACTTGAGACTGGACCGCAGCATTGCCGTTCATCAGGACTTACAACCTTGGGTGTTGGTCTACACCTCTGCTCCCCAGATTGGAAGTGCCACTCCTTAAAGGCTGTGTGACCCTCAATGAGTGACTTGATCTCTCGGAACTTTAGTTTCCATCCCGGGAAATTGGGGGGCTAATAGCCATGGTGTTATTAGAGGGATGACATGAGTGAGGTTATTGGAACTTTTATTTTTTTTTAAGGATTTTTTATCGGTACAGTATAATTATACAGAACAGTGGGAGTCATTGTGACGTAGTCACACACGCACATGACATAATTGAATTCATCTCAACTTTTGGAAGACTGTCTAGCAGATGAATGGTGAATATTTGATAGATTTTGACCATTTACTCCTAACTCTGGAAGGGTACCCCTGCCCCCCAGCTAGTGTTCCCTAAAGGAGAGGTTTTGCGTGGGCCACGTGGGTCCTTCTACCATCCCCCTCCAGTCTGTGCTTCTCTGTCACCCGGGAATGTGGGCCCGGGCCTTGTCCTGGTTCCTCCCGGATGTTACCGAAACCTGAGTTGCCCAGAGCCTCAGGGACTGGGCATGGGGTGTCCTACTCCATCCATCCGGAGACACCTCCCGGTGACTCTGAGGCCCCACCCTTGGGTCGGGTAGCAGCTGCTGTCTGGTGTCCTCTCTAAAAAGCTCCAGCCTGGGTCCTGAGAGGCTGCATCTACGGGAGCCCGGCTCTCAGGAAGCAGGTTGCATGGCTGCCGGTCCTGGGACAGCTTCACCACCTCTCGCATGGTCGGTGCCCCCTGTCCTCTCGCCTGCTGAATTTGCTTGGAACGCCGCCTGTCTGGTATGAATCGCCTTGACTGGCTCAGGTAGCAACCCCGGCGCCTCTCCCCGTGGCCCCCCGTCGGTGAGGCCTGGAACTCATCTGCTGTTGTCTGGAGCATCTCCTCCTGGCTCATGCATTCCTCTGTAACCTCTTTTTCCTCCTTTGGCCTTTGTTTTCCTACCTATGAAATACGGAGCGAGCCTCGTTGCTTGCTGAGGTCTCTTCCAGAAAAAAAAAAAAAAAAAAAAAAACAAGTTCTCTGGCTTTCCTTGCTTATTTTTACCATATGCACCCCATTCAACGAGAGTCAGACAGGCCTGCCTACCTCGGGCTGAGGGTTCTGTCCTACATTTCTTAAATTGAGTCCTTAAAGGCTGCCGAGTTTTGTAACCTTGCCGCCACGCCTGTGTTTGTGTGGGGAGCGTTCCATTGGGCATTTGGCAAGTGTGTGGTGCCAGGTTCCTACTCCCGGGCCTCTTCTGGGTCTTTCTTGTGGTTCTGTGTTCACTACATACTCGGCCAGGGGACTCTCCACATCTCTAGGAGTCTGTCTCTGATACCCAGGCGTGTGCACACACACACAGAGTAAAACAAGATCCCAAGAAGCTAAGGGCTGACACTCTGGGGGTTCCAACTCTTTCTCTATTTGGTTTTGGGGTGGTTTGTTTTTTTTTTTTTTTTTTTTTTTGGACAAGAGACTTTGTTCCAAGTCGGTTTCTGGCTCTGAGAAATGGGGAAGCCGTTGTGAACTTGACCTTGCGGATTTTTCTCTGTGTGGTTTTTTTAGGAGGAACATCAACTGAAGCGGGAGTTCCCAGGCCTGTATGACACTGTCTAGGTGGGTCTCAGGTGTCCAGCCCTGGCAGAAATGCCAGGAGCCATTTGTAGCACCCTTGCCTGCCCGGTAGCTTTTGCCTCTGGCCACTGGGAACAGGGGCCGGGCTGGTCGGCCTGGCCGGCCTGGCCTTTGATGCTCTGCGATTCTGTTTCCTGCAGGCCTCCATCTGCTCAGAGCACTAGCTGGAGCAGCCATGACTCGGTGGACATCCCTCCAGGCCTCCAGGCCACACAAACCTGCCCCCTGTGATCTGGCGGCCCCCCGCCGGCGTCTGAGTGCCCCGACCCTGGCCACCTCCCCCTGGAGGGTCCGGGAATCTGGGGCTGAATCATCTCTCCAGAACAGCCCCGGGGTTCCCCACCCCTGCCGACTCCCCTCCTCCTGGCCCAGGCAGAAGGGGCATCTACCAGTATGGCCTCAGGCCTCAGCTCCTCAGACCCATGGTGAGGTGGTCAGCTGGAGCAGCTGTGGGGGAAGGACAGAGGAGGACAGGTGTTCTCCTGCAGAGCCTTGTTCCCTGGTGGAGCACTTTGCATTCGACGGGAGGGGTTTGAATCTCAGCTCTGCTGCTTGGTGGCTTGAGGGCGATCACTTAACCTCTCTGAGCCTCCGTTCAGGGAGTAGATGTGACAATGGTAGTTACCTCTCCGTAGGTTGTCAGAAGATGATCTGAGGGCATTAGCTGTGTCTGGTCTCAAGGTACCCAGCTGTTCAGCTCTTGCTCTGGTTTTTCAAGCCTCTATAGCTCTGAGCGTCTTATACCCAACAGGCCACAGGGCTCAGCAGCGCTGGTCCAGCACAGACTCTGAGGGTGCTTTCTGATGTAGCTAGGAGTGTGGCCTTCCTCCTTTCCTGAGGTTGGAGGCTGTATCTGGCTCCTGTGGACTTGGTCGGGAGCTGCGTGGCACAGATGGGCTGAATCCTGGCATTACCACCTTGGGCCTGGTGTCCATAGTGGGTGGCTCAGCCATTTGGGACCTTCTGGACGCCTCAGCGCCTTTCTGGTTCTGTGGAGGCAGGTATTAGAGGCTCTGTCTGGCTCTGACCTTGTGGCATGACCAGGTGGGGATGGGGGGTACACGGGGCCTCCATGCCAGGCCCAGCTCCTCAGCATCCCGCATCCAGCAGCAGGTCCCAGCTCTCTCCTTCTTCCAGCTCAGCCCAGCCAGACAGACTACTGTACTCCAGACGGTGTCAGCGGCCGTAGGACCAGGCAATGCTGTGACTCCTAGAATGACACCAATTGGACTGTGTGGCACCCGTGGGGTGAGGGGCAAGGGTGACTCAGCCTGTGCATCCCGGGCCTGAGAGCAGGTTGTTCTGCTGCCCAGGTACCAAGAGGTGCTGCAGGGCCTGCTCTGGGAGGGCCTGTATTGTAGGCATGATGGCGTGTGGCAGGTGGCTCAGAGCTAGGGTCCCCTTCCGAGTGGGCCAAGGGTGGTGAAAGGAGCAGGTGACACTTGTAAGCACTCCCACAGGGCCGGGTAAGGGGCCCCGTGGTCCTCATTTAGGAAAGCAGGGCATGGAGAGGCTCCTGGGCTGAGGTTCTGGGTAGCTGTTAAGTTATCCCTGTCTGGACGGCTACCCCTCAGTGCTGCCCATGAGGAGACCCCAGGTGTGGCCTGTGGGGGCCTGAATGGGCGCCATAGGCAAGGTACACAGGCGTCAGAGGAGAGCTTAAGGCGTCTGAAGTGAGGGGTGCAGAGACTGGGACTGGCAGGCGCTGTGCTAGGCCCTGGGGTGGGTGAGAGAGCAGTAAACCAGGTAGAAAGGGGCCTTGCTGTCAGGGAGCAGGCGGTCTTTGGCGGGGACACTGGGTCAGCGCAACCCCGTCTGCAACATTTTGCTATTATTGCCATTGTCGTCCCATCAGAGGGTCCATTCTGTGGGGTGACAGCTGGGATGGGGCATCCAGTCCTCCTGGGGTGTGCGGAGGCCTCCGGAGATGGGGGGGGGCGAGCAGCAGGGGGACGTCTGGTGGGGGGGGCACCCAGCCAGGCAGGTGAAGGGGGGGCGTTCCGAGTGAGGTCAGCGGGGTCAAGGGATGCAAAGGATTCAACAGCATCCTCCGGCTCCCCATGGCCACCGCAGGAGTTGAGGGATTTGGGCAGCGACCAGGCAGCAGCCCCTGTATGGTCCAGGAGGGTGGATGATGGGGTCTGAGGCCGTGAAGGTGGGAGGAAGCGTTGGATCCTAAACATATTTTGAAAGCAGGTCTTAGCGTCGGGGTCAGAGGAGTTAAGATGAGTCCAAGAGTTTTCGGGAGGCCAAGGGAGGCCATTTTCCAAGCTGAGAAGGTGGCGTAGGGAGTGGGCTTAGGATAAGAGGGCAGAGGGGGCTCAGTTTTGGAGGGGAAGTGGGGAAGCCCTGGTGGGGACAGTGGAGGGGACAGGGCCAGCCACACACCCACTGTCCTTTTCGTTGCAGGAGCCCTCCCACCTGGAGGCAGCCGGGGGGCGGGTCAGGGCCCCCCCAACCCCGGGATGACCGCGGCCAGCCGGGCCAACCCCTACAGCATCGTGTCGTCCGAGGAGGACGGTCTGCACCTGGTCACCATGTCGGGTGCCAACGGCTTCGGCAACGGCAAGGTCCACACGCGGCGCCGGTGCCGCAACCGCTTTGTCAAGAAGAACGGCCAGTGCAACATTGAGTTCGCCAACATGGACGAGAAGTCGCAGCGCTACCTGGCGGACATGTTCACCACCTGCGTGGACATCCGCTGGCGCTACATGTTGCTCATCTTCTCGCTGGCCTTCCTGGCTTCCTGGCTGCTCTTTGGCGTCATCTTCTGGGTCATCGCCGTGGCACACGGCGACCTGGAGCCGGCCGAGGGCCGTGGCCGCACCCCTTGCGTGCTGCAGGTGCACGGCTTCATGGCGGCCTTCCTCTTCTCCATCGAGACGCAGACCACCATTGGCTATGGGCTGCGCTGTGTGACTGAGGAGTGCCCAGTGGCCGTCTTTATGGTGGTGGCCCAGTCCATCGTGGGCTGCATCATTGACTCCTTCATGATTGGCGCCATCATGGCCAAGATGGCGCGTCCCAAGAAGCGGGCGCAGACGCTGCTGTTCAGCCACAATGCCGTGGTGGCCCTGCGCGACGGCAAGCTCTGCCTCATGTGGCGGGTGGGCAACCTTCGCAAGAGTCACATCGTGGAGGCCCACGTGCGGGCGCAGCTCATTAAGCCCAGGGTCACAGAGGAGGGTGAGTACATCCCGCTGGATCAGATTGACATCGATGTGGGCTTTGACAAGGGCCTGGACCGCATCTTCCTGGTGTCACCCATCACCATCCTGCACGAGATCGACGAGGCCAGCCCGCTGTTCGGCATCAGCCGGCAGGACTTGGAGACCGACGACTTTGAGATCGTGGTCATTCTGGAGGGCATGGTGGAGGCCACGGCCATGACCACGCAGGCCCGCAGCTCCTACCTGGCCAACGAGATCCTGTGGGGCCACCGCTTTGAGCCAGTGCTCTTTGAGGAGAAGAATCAGTATAAGATTGACTACTCCCACTTCCATAAGACCTACGAGGTGCCCTCCACACCCCGCTGTAGTGCCAAGGAACTGGTGGAGAACAAGTTCCTCTTGCCCAGCGCCAACTCCTTCTGCTATGAGAATGAGCTGGCCTTCCTGAGCCGGGATGAGGAGGACGAGGCGGACGGAGACCAGGATGGCCGCAGCCGAGATGGCCTCAGCCCCCAGCCCCGGCATGACTTTGACAGGCTCCAGCCTGGCGGTGGTGGTGCCCTTGAACAGCGGCCCTACAGAAGGGAGTCAGAGATCTGAGCCACTTTGGGCCTAGGTGCAGCACCCACCCCGCCAGGGAGAGGCCTGGCGTCCTCGGAGGGCTCTGGGTTTTGAGCAGAAATGGGCCAGGTGCCCCGGGTTGCAGACTCAGTAGTGTTTTAGTTGTTTTATGTTTCTTCGCAATAGTCTTGGAAGGTTGGCGGGAGAGTGGGCGGCCAGATTGGGCAGCCCCCAGCCTCAGAGGCTGACCAGGCACAGACAGGGCAGGGAGGTGGTCTCCTACGGGGAGTGGCGGTGGGCGGGGGGCCCGGCCATAAGAGCCAGATCCTCTGCCTGAAGATGGAGCTGGGTAGCCTGCCTGGAAGTGGCTCAGCAGTGGGCCCCAACTCTGTGGTCAAAGGCCGGCAGGCTGCAGTGCACCTTGCTGGTTTTTAACTTGGGGAGAAACACCGGATTTTGGCTTTCTCGATCTTAGCTTGAGTAAGACTGTTTACAAAACAAAAACAAAAACCATCAACATGCAATTGAAACAAAATTCTTTTTTTTTTAAATTTGTGGGGAGGGAGAGAGGACAATTGGAATCCCATTGGCCTGCCAGGATGCAGGTGGTTGGATGGAAGCTCTAGAAGGTTCCCCAAGGTTGGACTGGCCTCTCCCTGTGTTTGGTGGTGGTGGTGGGGGGAGGCCCAAGCAAGCACAGTACTCCAGGCTCAGTCTATAGTGCTTAGGGGTGAATTCAGGTCATGTTTGTGATAGAAGAACCATGTTAATCATCACAATAAAAGCTTTCAAATGTCACTGGTGTGGGGTGGGGGGGAGGCTGGCAGGAAGCCGGTTTGATCTTTCCGAGCTTGACTTTGTACCTCAGAGGTGCGTTTCAGGGCTGGGTACAGGACGGGCCCTTGAGGGTTCACAGCCCCCACCTATTCATTTCTGCTGGCGGGGGGCCGGGGGGGGGGGAGCGTCCACCCCTGGCACAGGGGAGGGGCAATTGGGAAACGCCAGAGTGGACGGGGGCTTCTTGTTGGGAAGCCAGATTCCCCACCCTGAGAAGGAAGCAGATCTGTCCCCATCTCCCCCCGCCCCCTGGGCCCACAGTGTGAGTCGTGCCTTAGAGACTTCGGGTTGTCCCACTCGAGTTGTTTCTGTTTTTCTTGGACTTGCCCGTCCTCCTCTGCGGTCCCTGTCTCCCCTTCTGAAGTCCCCCTGCCAGCCCCTCTCGAGTCTGCCCTGGGAAGGTGGTGGCAGAGGCTGTGCCCGCCAGGCCCAGGGCTACAATCCTGCCTGCCCCTTCCTCTCCCCGACCTGGGGCTGGACAGGTGAACCCAGGAAGGGTCCCCCCCGTCCCCCAGCCCACCACCAGGCTGTGGTAGGCTGCTTCATGCGAGTTTAGGAAAGGGATAGGAACGGTCATCCTCCTCCTACCCGCTGAGATGGTTAGAGCCAAGCTGAGACCTTGGCCGTGAATCAAAGAAATCCCTCTCTGGCTTCAGAGCAATGAAGGGGGTCTAACTGGCTTGGTGCCTGGGGTCGGGGGATGCTCAGGGTCACCCCAGCTCCCGCGCCTTGCCGTGGGCCTGCCACCACGCGTCCTTATCCTTCACCAGGAAGGGGGCCCCTGGTCACTGGCATTGGTGCTGCCAGCCCTGTCTGGTGCCTACCGCTGGCAGGAAGAAGCGCCCTCCTTCTAGAGCTTTCCCAGGACTGAGGAGCAAGGCCGTCCTCCCCGGGCCTCGCCCCCTCAGGGAGGCGATCATTAGAAAGCGGGTAGTCTCCCCTGCCCTGGCGGCCCAGATTGCTCCAACCCCCTGTGCCCCACGAGACCAGCCGGGAGCCGGAAAGCACCGGGAACTCTCTGGCCCAAGTGGGGAAACCGAGGCAGAGAGTGGCAAGGGTGGTGTGCGGTGGGTGGGGTGTAGGGGGGCCGGGGGAAGGCCAAGGCCCTGGGGTAGGGGCTCCTGCCTCTTCTCTCCACTTTCGGGCCACCGAGGCTTGGAACGCTGGCTACCACTTCTCTGCAAGGTGCCTGGGGCAGGAGGCAGAGACACCCAGCGCCCCCCGCCCCCCGCCCCGCATCACCACCTGGAGGCAAGCCTGACTCCAGGCACTCCACCCTAGCCTCTGACCTTACCCTAACTTCTGGCCTGGAAGCTTCAGCCCCAGACTGTTTTTTTGGAGCAACCTCAGCTCCTTCTGGGCTCCTGGGCTTGGCCCCTGTCTCCAAAGCCTGGCTTTTATAAGCCTTCGTTTTGGGGGGGGGGTCTTGAGGGTGGAGTTGGCATGAGAGTGCTTGGTTCTCACCACTCCTGCTCAGATTGCCAGGCTGAGAGATGAGAGGGACAAGGGTGGCCCCCGGGCACTGGGTGCCTGCCTAGAGTCTGTGCCCTGCTTTGTCCTTCCGGGCCAGGAACGGGGGTGGGGGGGGGGCCTCCTACTCCCCACCTCCAGACCGGAACCCAAGGTCTCTGCGTCCCCCCAGGGTCTGCTCTCCAGCCATCCCTGAGGCGTGATCATCTGCCTCTTAGGCCCGTCCTCCCAGGTCCACCACACTGGGCCTGAATGGTCAGCCTCCAGCCCCTGCGGGAGAGCAGCCCAGTGCTGTCTTTCATCTCTCACCAAAGGCAAGGCAGATCCGTGTTTTCGAATGCTTCTGCCCTCTTCCCCGTCCCTGTATTTATTTATTTATTTATTTATTTATTTATTGCTTGTGCTAAAGACCAAAATAGTCCCCTCTTTAGTGCACTGGATGCGGGAGGCAGGATGTGGGGAGCCTTGTATGTGTGTGTGGGGTCCGGGAGACTGGCCTCCCGGGGAGTGTGTGGGGAAAGGAGGTGTGTGTGTGTGTGTGTGTGTGTGTGTGTGCAGTGCACATGTGGGCATGTGTGCGCATGTGCATGACTGTCTCCACATGTGTCTCTGGAGTGACAACATGGATCTGTTAGTGTGTGCGTGTGTCTACCCACCGGTTGGTGCGCATGCTGGTATCATGTTGAGGCTGGGCGCCCACTGGTCAGATTGGACCCTGATCTCAGATTGTTGGTACAATCCAACCTGATGGTTCCCGACTCTCTGATATAGTCTGTGGACGGACGGGTGTGTGTGCCACCGTGGGGCATTGCAGGAGAGCATCTGTGTCTGGATTATGTGTTGGAGGCCGTGGGTGTGTGTGTGTCCATGCGGACACATGTCCATGCGTGTGTGTGTGTGTGTGTGTGTGTGTGTGTGAGTGTGTGGGTCCTGGAGGCGTGTGAGTGTGTGCGGGTCCTGGAGGTGTGTGTCTGTGTCAGTGGGGTGGTGAATCCTTGTGCAGCCTGTGTGGTTGCTGCTCAGAACACAGGCAGCCACCCCCCCAACCCTGCTGGTGCTGTGCCGCCCGGTCCCCGCCCAACCAAGGGTTCTGGGGCGGCGGGCGGGAAGGAGCCACCGTCAGGAGGCCCCTGTATGGGGTGTCTGCCCTGCGTGAGGTCAATAGAATGTCAAATCTATTTTAAATGGTGAAACCGGAGAATTTTCATGTTATTTTCAATACATAGCGGTATCTAAAGATGTAGGCAACGAGACTAGATCACATTAAATGCATTTTGATCTCTTTGAGTGCCACTGTGTCGAGATGTGTGTCTGACTGTCCCCTGCCTGGCTGCGCTGAGTGCTGGGCATATGCTGCCTCCTCAATGCCCCAGGAGGGGCCACAGGGGCTCCCAGAGCCTATTTTCAGGGCTGGATTTGGGACATAGCAGCACCAGGGTGAAGGGACAGAATGCGGCCTCCCTGAACTCTCTCCCACGGACATCACACCTCCCTGCCCATCTCCCTTCCTTCTGCAGACATGTGCTGTGCCCAGCAGACCCTCCCAGGGCTCCCTCAGAAGCGGGCAGCTGCCCCTGATAACGGGCAACACTGTTCCCACTGAAAGAAAGGAGAAGAGGGTCTTGGGGTCTGAAGTGGGACTGGGGGGTGCCATGGTACACCTGCTCAGGTGATGCAAAGAGGAGGGGGTGGGGCTGGGGGTGGAGGACTGACCCTTGCAGACAAGTGCTGCCAGTAGAAGACATGCATGGCACATTTTCGGGAAACCAGACTCCTGTGCACCAAGGGGCTCGAACTCTGGAATCTCCATATTCTATGGGAGCATCCTTTCCTTTGTCCAACCTGTTTCCACCTGTCAGTTCTCTACTCCTCCGCCTCAGTGAAGCACCTCGGGGAATCCTCATTCTGTAAGATTCAGATATTGATCCCAGGTGACCCAATAAAAAGCCCCTGGTCATTCTTAGGTCATGAGGACATGTTCTAGGGTACACGGGTGGGTTTTTTTTTTGTGGGGCTGGGGCAGTACTGGTCATAGAGGCTTCTTGGAGGAACTTCCCTCCGATGAGACCTTAGAGCCTGTGGCTTGGTCTGGTGAGAGATGCCTTCCCTTGGCTCTGGAGCTCCTCTGGAACCCCAAATTGTACAATCTAAGCCAATCGGAGTCAGAGCATTGTAGCCTTGCTCCGTCCTCTCATCCCAAAGACATTCCCACAGAACTGACCATTAGGCACGGGTCCCCAGGAGCATAGACATCTGGCCCCTGTTAGCACCACGTATTGTTTAAATGTGCGCCATCTGAACTCACAGCCTCTTGTCCCCTGTCTCCTGGCTGTGCTGAAACCCCAGGGGTCCCCTGGGTCAGATTCCAAGCCACTGGCTTGCTGGGACACCCAGAGTGATTCCTTTCCCCTTAGCCCTATCACTATCCCCTATCAGTAAAAAGCCTATTTGTAACAGTTGCTCACAGATTTGGTGACAGTGGGTAGGGCCAGCTCAAGGTCACAGCCAGGAAAGATAGTACCCAGGCCTATCCCAGCCCTGTGTGGGGCCGGAGCCAGCCCTCTTCCCTCGCTGTCCTGCCTCCCTAGAGAGGAAATGAACCTACCTCACACCCTGCTTTTCCGACAGCCAGAACCGGGCTGCGGTTGGGGGTGAGGGGGTGAGGTTAATTGAGCACCTGCTGGCTCGAGCCCTGAATCCTAAAAGCACTTCTGTTGATCCTGGACTTACTCCTGCCAGGCAGGTCCCGGAGATACTGTTACTGTGTTTTGGAGGCAATTGGTTGTGGGGCATTAGAACCTTGCCCAAGGTTACCAAGAGGGTCTTTATCTGGGCTGGGATCTGAGCCAGACCTCAAGCCCCACCTGTCCTGTGGCTCTCTTGTCGGGTCAAGTGACCCAGCTGCCGCAGTGGACCCTTCGGGGCCTCTGCCTACCAGGGACAGGGCTAGAGCTAGAGTCTAAGACAGCGGGGGTGGGGGGGCAGGTCCCTACTCTGTGGAGTGGAGGCCCCTACAACTTGGGGTGGGGGAAGCACCCATGGGTGTCGCCTTGCCACCAAGGGACCAGATCTGCCTATTTGCTTCCTGGCCATGTGGGGACCTCCAAGGACACCCCCCCCATCTTCCTCTAGTCCACCGCCACTCAGCACCAGAGAAGTCTCAAAATCCAAATAAAGCCCCTGCCTAAAACCTTCTCTCGCTTCCTGTCACACTGAAAATAAGATCCCAATCCTGCCCTGGCCCTGGGTCTTCGGGCTAAATGGGGGATAGTATGTGCTCCTGGTGTACTTGGGGGATGGAGTGCCGTGCCTGTGGGTTTCCCACCTCCCAACAGGGTTCCAGGGTCCTGCAATCCTCATCAACCTGCAGATCCCCTTTCCCTGACCCAGTCTGGAGAGCCTCTGGTCATCAGCCCAGGAGAGACCAGCCCAGCCTGAGGTCAAAGGCTACAGAAACTGGGAACTCAGAGCAGAGGAGGGTGGGGGGGGGCCCTAGGCTGGAGGGGACTTGGTTCCTAGGAAGGCTCTGGGTCCCCCACCTACTTTCTTTCTCTGCGCTGCCAAGAAAGTACAGAAGGGGGCCCACTTCACCCAAGGTTGGGCTGAGACCTGGAAGGCCTGAATCCTGGGTTCCTTCCGCTCCTGAAGTCATGTTATAAGTGCTCCTATCTGGGCCTGTTTGAGGAAATGAGAGCTCCATCCCTCCCTTGATATGTTATGAGCTGCCACTTTGTACGGAAGGTGGCTGGGCGTTGGGGGCATGGGGAGAAGCCAGACCAGCCTGGCTTCTGCTCTCAGGGGCTTTCAGTCTGCGGGTGACAGGGACTTGCTCTGAGTCCCCTACAAGTGGGGATGCTAGTGCACAGGACTGGCCAAGGGAGCATATTCCAGGGAATCGGGGAGGGAGACAGCATGGGTAGGAAGGATGAAGAGTGATGGGTGTCTACCTGGAATCCAGCTCCGCTGCACCCTCCTCAGTGTGACGAGCACGGAGGGGCCATCCCGCATTAAGGCAAGGGGGCTTGGATTTGTACCCCTCACCAGTCGGTTCTTGGCGGAGGCCACCCTGAGAATGGGGGAGGGGCTATGCCATTTCTGAACAAGAGGGCTCCTATCTACCCAGGAGATTCTTCCAAGAAAACTAACCGGGCATGGGTGCTTCTCCCAGTGACAGGGTCCAGGCTTGGCACCACAGAGCTATAACAGTAAGTAACAGTGAGATCCCAAGGTTGGAATGGGACAACACCCAGGGTGCTGTGGGGGGCAGGCAGAGGGAGGCCTGGATGGCTGGAGGGACCGGTGGGCTTTTCTGGGAAGCATGCTTCCTCGGAGGTCTGAGTGCTACGCTGGGTATATGCCAGGTGCATGGGGAGATGCTGCCCAGGAAGAGGGATCAGCACAAGCAAAGGCCCTGAGGTGGGAGAGAGTAAAAGGAGGCGGCTTGACTGGGCCAAAGTAGGACAGATCACAAAGAGCCCGATGGACTGTACACAGAGGCCATGGACACCAGGCAGGGCCCAGCCTTCATTTCCTAGGCTTCTGCTGCAGCATCGTCCTCTCCCGAATATCATCCTCAAGATGACATTTTTTTTCATGGCTGTGTCCCAATACTCAGAAGAGCAAACACCTGGTGCCCAGTAGGTGCTCCATAAATCCTTGTCTGCTCCAACCAGATAGAAAAGAACCAGAGGAGGTAAAAGGTCTGCACTGTTTCTTGTCCTTGGGAGGAATCTGGGCTCTGCTGCAGGGTTGGGGAGGGCAGTGTCCATTGGTGACTTGGAACAAAAACGGGTAAGACCCACAGAGGTCCAAGAGGCCCCTTTTGTGAAGCCAGCAGCCCCTAGCTGCCTTGGATGATCAGGGAATCCACTACCGGGTTTTTTTTTTTTTTTTTTTTTAAATGCCCTGTGCCGTGTGTGATCTTCTTTCAGGATAACATTTTGAAAAGATAGAACATAGAAGAAAATACATAGGGCTTCAAAGGAAATGCATTCTATTGAAATGCAGTTATTCCAATATGAATAAATACATTTGGGATATATGAATAGCTGTGTTTCTCCACTGGCCGGCAGGGCCCATCTGCCCTGACCCTTGCTGCTCTTCCAAGGGGTCCCTACACGGTACAGAGGGGCACACCTGTAATCCCAGCAACGCTAAAGGTTCAGTCAAGAGCACAGCAAGACTGAGGCCATCTGGGAAACTTAAGTAAGACCCTGTCTCAAAATATAAAAAAAAATGATAAAAAAGGACTGGGTAGGTAGACCATTGATAAAGCATCCCCCGGTTCAATTTCTAGTACTTAAAAAAAAATGTGTCCTGACAAGGTGCAGATATACCTCCTGCTCGGAGAGGGACAGAACTGTAGTCACCATGGCTGCCATGGATTGCTTTCATCCGTGAGGGCAGGAAAGAAACTTCCCTGAGTTTTATCCCTGGACTCTGAGGCCAATTCAGAGTACAGGGACGGGACTAGGCTGAGGTCATTTCTTGAACCCTCCATTGAACTTCAGAGGTAGAGCGGCCCCCTTCTCTCCATCCCACCAGGTAGAGATGGCTTCATGGGGCTGTGAGAAAGTCCAAGTGGCAGCCCCCAAACTCACTCCAGCACTTGTTCCGAGGCAGGGAAAGTGCTGCCAGGCTTTTTGTTCAATGGTATTCAGAGGACTCCTCCTTCCAATGGGCTGCCCAGAAGATGGTGGAGAACAAGGGCAGTGTAGAGGGGGTGGGGTGGGGAGAGAGGGCTCAGGAGAGGGAGTCTTCGTGCCAGCCCGGAAGCCACCCAGAGACGGTGCCTGAGGTCTCTGGATTCAGGAGTGGCTCTGGCTCTTCCTCTCCCCAACTTTGTGCCCTTGACTGCGGTGAGCTCATTTCTAGGAGCCTCAGTTTTCTCCTCTGTGAAATGGGAGGGGAATCACAAAGCAGCATGTGAGGATTAAATGAGAAAGAATCAGAGAAACTGTTAGTAAAAGAGCCTGGCACACAGAGAGGCCACCTAACTACAACTTTAACCCTGTAGATTAGATGATCTGGGGGCAAGCAGGGTGCCTCTGGGTAACTTAAGATGCCAAAAAAAAAAAAAAAAAAGACCCAGCTACCTTAAAAACCAGGTTGGCAGTTGTTTTTTTTTTTAATTTTTATTTTTTTGATACTGGATATTGAACCCAGGGACTTGCTCCTGCTAAGCACATGCTCTACCACTGAGCTACACCCTCAGTCTGCAGTTTATTAATAAAAATCACACACACTTTGCAGGCGATCCAGCCATTCCACAACCAGGTGCAGCTTATGCGAAACGACGACTTTTATGTTCACACAAAAACTTGTAAGTGGGTGTTTAGAGCAGCTTTATCTGGACTCATCAAGACCAAGAAGCAATGCCAATGCCTCTCACCTGGTGAATGGGCGGAGGGGATGCTCATAGTGACCCATCACTGGTCTAAAGTGGGGTTATTGGATGAGTCTAAGAACCAAATGAGCACACGACTGTTTAACACAGAGAAAAGCATTCGAGTTGTTTTATTTTTGTTTCATTTTTTTTTTTTTTTTTTTTTTGTGGTGCTGGGGATGGAACCCATAACCCTGCACATGCTAGGCAGGGGCTCTACCACTGAGCCACATCCCCAGCCCAAGCATCCAAGTTTTATTAATTTTACAGGGTCTCTACCCTCACAAGAGAGGGAAGACACTGTTGGAACAAGATACTTTCACACTTTGTAGACAATGAACAATGACAGAACAAAGAGATTTCAAATCTAGAGGAAGCAGATTTCAGGGGAGTGACTAAGATATATGGGGGTATGAAGCTACTGGAGGATAAGGGTTATAGCAGCAGATTTATGTATTAAGATCCACTGCAGCCCCAATTCCCAGTCTGTAGTGAAAATGACTCTTCTCTCCCTCTAGTGTGAGGTAAGCAGCCCTCTTCCATAAAGGGATCCTTACAGCCCGTGCATGTAGGGAAAGGATGACTCTCTCTGCAACTATAGTGTCTCCAATGTTTTCAGTTCAAAAGAATCAGTATACCAAGTCAGGATGGTTTACGCTAGCAGGTCCTTAACGCCTTCATGGGTAACCAAATGGTGGTCCATCCCCGTGATGGAATCCCACTGAGTGACGAGAAGGAATGGGTACAATAGGAAAGCTCTCAAAGGCATCAAGCTGAATGGGAGAAGCCAGACCCGATAGGCTTCCTGCTGGGGGAATCCAATAATGTGACCTTCACAGAACATTCTGGAAACGGCAGCGCCATAGGCAAAGGAGAACTCATCCAAGGGTATGGGGTGGAGGACTGGTGGACCACAGGAGGCAAGAGGGAATTCAGGAGTGGATAACAGTTACTGCATCTTGATTGTAAGGATGGTTAGTTACGTGGATGTATGTGCGTTGGGTTAGAACTGGCAAGACTGCGTACAATAAGGGATGCATATAAGTAAATTATACCTTATTTTATGAAATTTATGGGAAAGAAAAAGAAGTTGGTGATAAAGTTCACATGCCAAGACAGTGGTGTGTATGGGTTTCAGAGAAGAGATCAGGTCTGAGGCTGGGGGCTGGGAAGTCAAAGGTGTGGATGGGACTGATTGATCAGGAGATGTTAAAGACCTCATTAAGATGTCCAGCCGGACAAGCAACAAGGAGTGGGGGGGGTCTAGGCATTGGGAACCGGCAGCACAGCAGCTGGAGTTGGGGGTGGTCCAGATGAGGTATCTGGGGGCGGAGCTGAGTTCAGGGTCCATGCATCTGCCTCTGGATTCCTCACTCACAACTGTGGCTCCCCTCTCCCAACTACACTTCTTGCCTACACCCAGACACACACACACACCCAGACCATGAAAACCACAGCCCTTATAATCTTGGTCCTTCCAATGGCTCTTGGCAGAGTCAAGTTCTGTAATTGTTGAGCCAAACCCTAAGCCCTGCCCCTGGGCTTCTGTCACCACCACCTTGAGACCATATCTTGCCCCCCTAATCCCATCTGCCTTCCCTGCAGACAGCACACAAGCCACTAAGTAGTGTCCCATATTGTTAGGATTTGGATATGAGGTGTCCCCCCCCCCCTAAAGCTCCTGTTCATACAGAAATAGTCAGAGGTAAAATGATTAGATTCTGAGAGCTGTAACCTAGTTGGTCCATCCTAGTTTGAAGGGACTGGCTGCCTGGTATCTCTAGGAAGGTGGGCTGTGTCTGGAGGAGGTGGATCACTGGGAGTGTGTCTGGAAGTGTGCATCTTCCCCCTCTCGATGCTGGGCCTTTAGGCCATGATGTCCTGTCTCATCTTGGACCCAGAATAATGGAATTGGCTGTCTAAGGACTGAGGCTTCTGAAATGGTGAGCTTCAAATAAACTTTTCCTCGTAAAGTTGTTCTTGTTGGTCATAACAACGAAAAAGCTAACTAAAACACACTCCAACATCGCTAAACAGAGCACTACAAACACAGAACAGAGAGAGAGAGAGAGACAGTTGGACACATATCTAGACAGAAGACTAACAAATGGATTATATGAAAACAAACAGCTGAACGACGGATAGATAGACAAACAGATGGAAAGGTGGACAGACAGGCAGATATAAAGACAGAAACAAATGCAGAGAAGTGGACAGATGGATGGCAAGACCAACAGCTTGTGAGACAGGTGCACAGACACAGAAAGAAGACAGACTGGCAGGCAGACAGATAGATGGACAGGTGTCTGCTTAAAAGGCACATCCTCATTTTTTTTTTTTTCCTCCAGTGCTTTTGGATCTATGTTGCCTGGCATTGACTGAACCTAGAATCTGCCTGATTAAGTTACAGCCAAACCTGTCCTGGGCGGGGGGGACCCAGGAGAGCAGGGTGGGCTGGCATTACCTGTGTATCCTCCCTGAGCTGGACACAGGGCCCTCTCCAGGTGGGCGTGTGTACAAATAAAATCGGTAGAGGGGTTCAGTTGCCCAGGCTGGCCTCAGATTGGCCATCCTTCTGCCTCAGCCTCCTGGGAAGCTGGGATTACAGGTGTGCGCCACCTCATCTGGAAAGGGCCGAGTATCTTCTTAGGGACAAGAAGTAGAAATGTGCACATAAAAATAGAAAACCTCAGAACCCGAGTCCCAGACCTGGTCAGTTTCATCAGCTGTTTGTCCAACTCATTCTGCAAGTTACCATCCCCATCCCTCCTTTGGGGAGGCTGGACCGTGCCGTGTGGAGCCTGATTAGCAGGCGTGGTCATCAGCACATCTGTCCACAGCTGCAGAGACCCTAAGAAGGAATGCACTCGGGGTAGCCTAGCAACCGCAGAGAGAAGGGTCTGGAGAAAGGAACTCGAAGTCCCAGGCCACAGATAACTCTGAGCCCTGAGTCAGTACTGAGTGAGTCTGGGGTAGGTGGTCCTGAAGCCGTTCTGTGTGGTGTATGTGTGTGTGTGTGTGTGTGTGTGTGTGTGTGTGTGTTTTACCAGTTTATGAACTAACAAAAGCTCCCTGATGTCAGCAGGGAAAATCCTGGTGCTTACACGTACAAAAATCAAATAAAAAGCGTTTGAAAGATGAAGACATCGTCAGGCTTATGTTTGGATGTGTGGCATATTTACATTTTTTCCGGGTTAGCAAAGGGTGCGTTTTTTTTTTTTTTTTTTTTTCCGCCTTAGCAAAGGGTTTCTCTGTGAGGGCTTGCAGATGCGGCTCTGTTCAGAAACTGGCACGGAGGACGTCACTCCTCAGAGTAGTCATTACCGAACTCTACTTTTAACCATGAATTTAAGATTCTGGGCAAAGCATTGCAGTTTTTGATGACTTTCAAATGATCTAAAGGGCCAGAATACTTTCTGCTCCTTGACTGTTCTACTAAGAGTACACATCAAGCTTTTCATACTTTCATTTGTTTTATTTTTATTGGTTTTGAATTTAAGGGGAAAACTCTCATCAAAATTCTACCCTGAAGCCTTTGTCCTGGCTTATCCTAAACAAGGGATTCTAGTTGGAGCCAGTAGGGGGCAGAAAAACATCAGTCACTGGAAAATGTTGCTCAGCCTGTGGACAGTAATAATAAACTCTGGGCATTCTGATGTCCTTGATTCTGCTACGTTTGCTTATTAACGTAACTCTGGGACCTGTAGCAGGTCCATACATTCTTAACCAGCACAGCTAACTCTTTTGATTTTCACCAGCACTAGACATCCAAATATCCTTTTTTTTCATCAATAAGACGGCAGAGGATGCAGGGTAGAAAAATAACAAAAATCCCCTTAAAATTATTTCCGTGGAAGGTGCCAAGGGATCAGATGAGATTGTCAACATCAATGAAGAATGAATATTTTTTCTGGGTTTAGCAATTTTAAGCTTGTCTTTTTTTTCGCCTTTGTATTGTATTATTTACTAATTCTACAGTCACGGGAATATATTTGCCGATCAAAGAGAATGGCATTTGGAAAATAAGTGATCAAAACTGGGTCTCCATTATTTTCCGTCATGATAATGTTAGCAGTGATGTGGCTCCTTCCTTCAGCTGCTGGCAAAAATTAAATCTCTGTTCATCGGTATCTAACATGTAAGAATAAAACTGTCACCTCAGATGATATATATAGGTAAATATTTCAAGATGCATCCTTAATTTTTAAGACTCCAAATTAAGTAGGAATAAACCAAGATGTATGAATCAGATAAAGAACCGTTATTTTGGAACAAAGGAACCTAAATTATCAGAAGCATTCCCACTGAAATGAGTGAGGAGGCAAGGCCTGAATTCATAAGGTGCTGGAGCACTAATGAAAGTAAAAGCTTAAGGCACAAACAGAAGGAATCAAAGCATTTGTGATGAGCAGATAACACGGTTCTTTGGGGGGTAAAAGGAAGCTTCCCTTTTGTATTCTTAATGAAGCATAATATACATGATGCATGAAAATGATACAAATCCCAAATGTCAGTGTCCCTTGGAACACAACCACAGTTATCCTTTTATGGATTTTCAGTGGCTGCTTTTGTACAGTTATGGCAGAATTTAGTATTTGTGACAGAAACCACATGACCTGCACAGCTTAAAATATTTAATATCTTACCATTTATAGCAAAAGTTTTAGTAACTCTGATGTAAGCTCTGAAAAGCAGCCAGCTTTATCTATTTTGTACACGGATGCATTCTAACTCACAAGGAAGGCACTCGCTGAATTTGTATGTAATGAATGGATGGAGGGATGGATGTAGGGATGGATGAGTGAGTGGGTGTAGGTATGGATGAGCATATCGATAAATGGGTGGGTGGGTGGTTGGATGAGTGGATGGTTGCATGCATGGATAGATGGATGGAGAAAAATACTATTTGTAAGTCAAGGAAATGCCTGATATGGCAGTAGGTCAGTGGCAGATGGATTGCATTATATCACTTCCAGGGTGGACGGGCAAGATGTTCTCACTGGAGAGAGACATCTGGATACAGATTTATTTCCCCTGCTCATACTGCTTCCAATGAGTTACCACCTCTGACTCATAGGTGACTTGTTCATCCTTTTGACAGTCCACCCAACATTGCTCTGATCAAGGGAGCCACCTTGTGTGAAAGGAAGCATGGCAGTGGCTAAAGCTCATGAAGTTCACGGGTGTCCCCAGGTTCTCTGTCTTCCAAAATGTTGGAAGGGAGGCTTTGCTTTCTGAGGCCAAGGGAAAAAAAATGCTACCTTTACTGGACTGTGAATTTTTCTCATTAGACACATTGTCGTGGCGACTACTTCAGTCACCGATACAGACGTACGATAAACCAACCATCCTTGCCTACACCACCAGGTAAGATCAGAGGAAGGCACATTGTGGTCAGCTCCAGAAATAGCCAGGTCCTCTTTCTTGGGACCTGAGAGTTATCCAGATGGACCTCGGTGTGATCACAGCTGTCTTTCTAAGAGGGAGTTAGAGGGAGATTTTACTACGGACAGAGAAAGAGAAGGCGAAGTGACTAGGGAGGGAGCCAGTTGAGTTGATGTGGCCACAAGCCAAGTAAAACCAGCAACCACCAGAAGTTGGAAGAGGCAAGAATTGAACCCTCCACTAGAGCCTCCCCAGGGAAATACAGCCCTGCCCAATGCCTTGGTTTCAGCCAGGGGAACTGATTTAGGACTTCTGGCTTCCAGAACCACGAGAGAATACATTTGTATTGTTTTCAGCCACCACATTTGAGGTAATTTTCTATAGCAATTACAGGAAACGAATTTGCACATGTCAAAGTTAATGAATTATTTTCTATATTCTTTTCCAATATTAAAATAAAACTAAGTGCTTCTCTTCTTCATGTGTTCAGTAACTGTTAAAAGGGATAATAAGTAGCTCAATGGTAGAGTTCTTGCCTGACATGCAAGAAATAACTTGGAGAAATAACTTGCACCAAATGGGAAGACTGATATTTTTAAATGCATTTTCTTCAAATGATACACTTTTTTTTGGGGGGTATGGAAGAAATGAGAATTCAAAAAAAGAATACAAATATGTTTTTATTCCTCCCTTTATTGCCAAAATTTAGGCACAAAAATGAACATCCAAAAGTACATTAAGGTAGACTTGGGGGAGGACAAATAGAAGCCACAGTGTGACAGGCAGAATTCTACGAGGACATTCAACAGTCCTCGCCCTACTTCAATCTCCTCTCCTCACTGTGGTGGAGCCTTGGATAAAAAGCAATATCAGGGGCTGGGGTTGTGGCTCAGTGGTGGAGCGCTTGCCTAGCACATGTGAGGAACTGGGTTTGATCCTCAGCACCACATAAAAACAAATAAATAAAAATAAATGTATTAAAAATTAAATAAAGGGCTGGGATCTTGGCTCAGTGGTAGAGCGCATGCTTAGCACATGCGAGGCCCTGGGTTCGATCCTCAGCACCACATAAAAATAAATAAATAAAATAAAGACATTGTGTCCAACTACAACTAAAAAATAAATATTAAAAAACAATTAAATAAAAGCAACGTCACTCCCAAGATTATGCTATGGCAAAAAACAATCTCTGCAGATGCAGTTAATGTTATCAATCTGCTGACTTTGGGTTGACCAATTAGGCAGTGAATTGGATGGCCTAAATAGCAAAATAAAAAGGGCTGGGGTTGTAGTGTGGCGGTAAAGTGCCCCTGGGTTCAATCCCCATTCCAAAAAGAAAAGAAAACAGTAGCTATCCCAGTAGGTGCAAAGTGCTGTCTCACTGTGCTTTTGATTTGCATTTCTCCAAAAAATGACGAATAATTTTGAGTATCTGGTGACCCTGAGGGGTGGGGTGGGGTGGGGGTCTGCTGGGCTCAGGTGGCTGAGAAGGGGCCTTGGGTTTATCTGTCTCCTTTGTCCCTGCCTGGATGCTCAAGACCCCTTTGTGATTGTCCCATAATCTATGATGCGGGTCTGGAACTCTAGTCTGGAGAGCACATTCTTTGCTTCATTGCGGGAGACAGGTGTGAATTTCAGATGATGGAACATTTAGGTTGGATTTGTCTGCACGTGAGTGAGCCCTGAGCTTGTAGTCCCATCTCGTTTTAGTTGTGTGGACCTAGGAAGCATCTTTCTGACAGGTCACAGCACTCAGCGGTGTTCATATTTCCCAATTTTTTTTTTGGAAAAATGTGGACACAAATCAGGTAATAGAACCCAAGATACAATAATAGAAGTGGCCCAACTGAAGAAGTCTAATAAAGAAGAAGACTCTTGTCTTCCTTTTCCAATTTCCCCTCCTTTTAAACCTATCAGAATGGAGAAACCTCAGGCATGGGAATTCTCTGGGGACTTGGACATCATCGGTTTAGAACAGGTTTGGTAGAAGAAGAGGCAGGAAGGATGAGGGTTTTTTTATTCAAGAATCACAGCCCCTTTTACCCATGTGAGGTGAAAAGTTTCAGGGCAGGATCCTAAACACCCTGGCTCAGGCCTGTGAGTTGACCTCTTAAGAGAGCTCAGGACATCTGAGGGAGGGGGCCAACCCCAACCCCTTTCCCTTCACAGGTCTCACTGGGCTAACCTGCCGCCTTTGTTGGAGAACAACTTAGAGAAGGAAAAGTTTATTTGGCTCACAGTTTCAAAGGTTCAGTCCGTGGAAGGCTGACTCCATTACTCTGGGCATGAGCAGTACTGTCCCTGAAGACAGAGGCATAGATTATAGGATTTGTCCTCAGGAGCAGGGCCCTAGACATGCAGCCTGTGGATGTCTAGAGCTGAAATTCTGTGCCCCACAATTTTTTATATTTTATTTTGTAAATGTTTTTACTAGTGCATTATAGTGATACATAATAGTGGGGTTCATTTTGACATAATCCTAAATGCATGTGACAGCTTGCTCATTGTGACCCACGATTTTGAAGCACACATAAAAGGATTCTTTATTGGAGGATAATGGGGAATGATCAGTAGAAGGTATTTTTAAAAATCTACTTAAGGATGAATAACATGTAAATAATACAGATCTCAATAAATCAATGTAGGAGAATTAATTGCATCTATAGTTGTCCCTTGGTATCTGTGAAGAGTTGAAGATTTGGCTCCCCACCAGGAACCAAAAATCTGCAGACGCTTAAACGCTGTGTATAAAATGGCATAGTATTTGCACAGAATCCACACAAACCCCCCTGTATATTTAAATCTTCTTTAAATTACTTATAATATTTAATTCAAGGTAAATGAGTTGTTACACTGTGTTGTTTAGAGAATAATGACAAGGAAAAAAGTCTGTACATGTATTAGCCAGTTCTTCAGTGCTATGCTCAAAATACCTGACAAGAACAACTCAGAGAAGGGAAAGTTTATTTGGCTCACAATTTCAGAGGTTCAGTCCATGGTAGGCTGACTCCATTACTCTGGGCATGAGATAAGGCATGGAGGAAGGGCATGATGGGGGTGGGGTGGGAAATTGCTCAGCTCATGCCAGATGGGAAGCAGAGAGGGTGAAAGGAGGGGTCCCAGGACAGATATAGTCCAAGGGTACATCCCCAAAGATCTACTTCCTCCAGCCATGTCCCACCTGTATACAGTTATCACCCAGAAGTCTAACTATCAATGAATGAATCCAGCAAATGGATTAATCCACTGATGAAGTCAGAGCCCTCGTCATTGCCTAAAAAGCTTTCTACCTCTGAACCTTGCTGCATTGAGGATCATGCCTTCAGAACATGCACTTTGGGGAGGACATTCCAGATCCAAACCCTAAAAGTACATGTTAAGTACTAATGCAATTCCCCCCCCTCCAAGAATATTTTTTTGATCTGTAGCTGGTTGAATTCTTTGATGTGGAACACAAGTATTCAGAGCCACCGAGTATAACTGTTAATCACGAATCTAGCAGTGAGTTAAGAAAGCAAATGCCTGAGTGAAGAAAGCAAGACTCAGGTCCCACGCTCCCTAATTTTTCTTGTTTCTCATTAGCAACACAGAGCCAGGAAAGAGAACCACAAAATAGGAGCTTGGTAGATAAGACCCTGCTGTTCCACCTTCACGTTAGTCCCAACCCCCTCTAAGAAGTCCCTATTCTGGGACCCAGTGACTTCAGTTCAGAATAGATCTCAGAAAACAGTCCTCAGAAGAGAGGTAAGGAGCCGGGCCCTGAGCTCTGATCTCTCCTTCCTTCTTAGCCCCCTTCATGGAATTGAACCCTGAGGGGGCTGGGCTTGGGCCTCACCCACTGAATGATAATGTACAATATAACAGAAGAACTAGTGGGGTTTGGGGAGGCTCAGGTTGTCGACTCCCCTGACACTCCTTTACAGAGCACGGGGCTTCTTGCGGGTTGTATTCTGCGTGTTTGTGTTTCCCCACCCAACAAGATTCATGTTGAAGTCCTAACCTCCCACACGATGACAGTAGCAGGTAAGGTCTTTGGAAAGTGATTAGGTCTTGAGGGGAATGCGCTCACAAATGAGATCAGTGCTCTTCTAAATGCCACATTTTTTTTTTTTTATCCATTCATCCACGGAAGGACATCTAGGTTGGCTCCACAGTTTAGCTGTTGTGAATTGTGCTGCTATAAACATTGATGTGGCTGTGTCTCTGTAGTAGGCTGTTTTTAGGTCCTTTGGGTACAGTCCGAGGAGAGGGGTAGCTGGGTCAAATGGTGGTTCCATTCCCAGCTTTCCCAGGAATCTCCATACTGCTTTCCATATTGGCTGCACCAATTTGCAGTCCCACCAGCAACGTACAAGGTACCCTTTTCCCCACATCCTCGCCAGCACTTGTTATTTGTTTTCATAATGGCTACAATTCTTACTGGAATGAGAAATTTGCATTTCTCTGATTGCTAAAGATGATGAGCATTTTTTGTATATCTGTTGACTGATTGTATATCCTCTTCTGAGAAGTGTCTGTTCAGGTCCTTGGCCCATTTATTGATTGGATCATTTGTTTTTTTTTTTTTTTTTGGGGTGCTTGTCTTGTTGAGCTCTTTATATACCCTAGAGATAGAGTGCTCTATCTGATGTGTGAGGGTTAAAAATTTGTTCCCAGGATGTAGGCTCCCTGTTCACCTCACAAATTATTTCTTTTGCTGAGAAAAAACTTTTTAGTTTGAATCCATCCCATTTGTTGATTCTTGGTTTTAATTCTTGTGCTATAGGTGTCTTATTAAGGAAGTTGGGGCCTAGCCCCACGTGATGGAGGTTAGGGCCTACTCTTTCTTCTGTTAGACGCAGAGTCTCTGGTTTAATCCCTAGATTCTTGATCCATTTTGAGTTAACTTTTGTGCATGGTGAGAGACTAGTGCTCTTCTAAAAGACACCCCAGAGGTTAGCTAGCTCCTTCCATCAGTGAGAAGGTGCTGTCCGTGATCTAGGAAATGGTCCCTCACTAGATACCAGATCTGCTGGCACCTTGATTATGGACATCAAGCCTCCATAACTATAAGAAATAAATGTCTATTATTTATAAGCCCCAATCCTTCGGATTCTGTCACAGCAGTTTGAATGGACTAGACAGTCATTCAAACCCCAGCTGTCCTGTATCCACATACACTCTCTACAGACCATTCCTGAGTGTTGTCTTCTTTTCTCCACTGAATGAAATGAGAGATACAGAATCCCAGCATGTGCCTGGCTGCTCACCACCCAGTGAGTTGGTGTTGTGGTGATCACGGGAGGATCTGTCGCTCTGCCCTAAGGTCCTGTCTCTGGATTTTCAGGCAGAGACCCTGTTGCCCCAGGAGGCAGCTATACCTCCTGTGTGGTTCCTGCAGCCCATTTAGCATGTAGTTAGAACATTCAGGACAATAGAATTCTAGTTCCTGAGCAAACGTTTTCTTCAGGCACAATCCCCTAGGTAGGTAGCCACTGCATACAATGGTCCACTTACAGACTTTGATATTACAGATACAAAGAAATAAGAAGAAGGGTGAATACAAATTAAGGACAGTCTTCAAACGCTTTGCTCTAAGAGGTTTCCAGGTCTACAACACATAAACCCTTTAAATATCACATTGATTACAAAGCACATGGGAACGTTCTTTTGCCATTATCCAGTGAGAAGTCCAAGGCCTACACAAGACTCCAGGCAGTGCCAACAAAACCTTGCATGGCAGGCAGAGAGCCACAGGGACATGAGGGGCCCCAAAGCAAATATGAAAAATTAAGTTGGTTCCTTCTACTGCAACTAGGAAAACTCTGAAAAACAAGATCAATAAGGGACAAGAGCCCCCAAACGGATATTTTTATTCCATCTGTAAAATGTGCCACGAACTATTTCTAATAAAGACATGCTATACAGACGCAGCATTAGGCCAACTTATCCACGCAGAAGAACAAAACGTCAGCCAATATTCCCAACTGGGTCTGCAAGTTTAGTATATGGTCAAGGTATTATCCCAAATCACTGGGGGAAAGACCACCTTTGAAGTGACTGGTGCTGGGAAAACTAGAAGACCATCTTGGATGACATGGGTCCAGAGATCACATTCTATGCAAAAATAGATCTGAGATTTAAAGGTGGAAACTGAAACCATGTAAGAACTAGAAGCAAATGTATGTAATTCTGTGAAAATCTGGGTATAGAGACAATATAAATGTAAATGTATATAGACAATTTAAATGTAAATGTTAAGCAAAAATTTTTACATGGTCAAAAAAAAAAAACCTACCATAAATGAAGTAAAAGTTTAAGTAAGAAATTGAGAGACAAGGGGCTGGGGTTGTGGCTCAGCGGCAGAGCGCTTGCCTGGCATGTGTGAGGCACTGGGTTCGATCCTCAGCACCACATAAATAAAAAAATAAAGATCTATTAAAAAAAAAGAAATTGAGAGACAACAATTGTAACACATAGGTGGAAGTTTAATATGCCTGACATTTAAAAAGGACTCTTAAACCAGAAACTGCAATTGCTAGATGAAAACCAGAGGAAACACTTCAACCTATAGGCACACGCAGTGACTCTCTAAATAGGACTTCTATTGCCCAGAAAATAATAATGTGACCCAATAAATGAGATGGCATCAAATTGAAAAGCTCATCCCAGCAAATGAAACAATGGTACAAAGCGAGAATCTACAGAATGAGAAAAATCTTTGCCAGCTACTCTTCCAACAGATGATAAATATCCAGAATATATAAAGAACTCCCCAAACTCAACACCAAAAACAAACAAGCAAACAAACAACCCAATCAATAAATGGGCAAATGAGCCAAACACACTTCTCAAGTAGTACAAATGACCAACAATTATATGAAAAAAAAAATGTTCAACATCTTTAACCATCAGGGAAATAAACACAAATCAAACTGCACTGAGATTCTCTCTCACTCTAATCAGAATGACAGTTGCCAAGAATACAAATAACAATACGTGCTGGTAAGGATGCGAGGCACACAGAACTGGAACACATGGGTGGGAATGAAAATTAGTACAACCACCGAGGAAATCAGCATGGAGTTTCCTCAGAACACTAGAGATAAAACTGTCATATGATCTAGCTATACCAGTCTTTGGTGTTTCCCCCAAAAGAATTGGAAAGCATACTTTAGAGATACATGCATACCCATGTTCATTGCAGTGCAATCAGAATAACAAAGTTATGGAATCAATCATCAAAAGATGAATGGAGAAAAAAAATGTCACACACACACACACACACACACACACACACACACAATGGAGTTTTATTCAGCCATTCAGTCATAAGGGAATATTAAATTATGGCATTTGCAAAGATGGACGGAACAGGTGAGCATCACGTTAAGCAAAAATAAAACCAGACTTGGAAGTCAGTGTTGTATTTTCGGCATTAAATGTAAAAGGGAGACTATTAGTGTAGAGAAAGGGGATTAGGAGAAGGAGGGAGAGAGGGTAAGAGGAGGTAATCAAAGGCTTTGACCAAAACATGCTAAAAAGCATGTATACCACAGTGAAGCCTACAATTCTATATAATTAATAAAAATCAATTGTAGGAAAACTTTTAAAAAAATAAACAAGCCAGGCACAGTGGCTGTGATCCCAGCAGCTCGGGAGGCTGAGGCAGGAGGATTGTAAGTTCAAAGCCAGCCTCAGCAAAAGTGAGGTGTTGAGCAACTCAGTGAGACCCTGTCTCTAAATAAAATACAAAATAGGGCTGAGGATGTGGCTCAGTGTTAGAGTGTCCCTCAGTTCAATCCCTGGTACCCCTTCCCCCCCAAAAAAGAAACAAAATTTAGAATAGACTACTTCTATTTGTACTTACACTTTTCTTGTTTAATTCCAAGAGGAAACACTTTGTACTCTACCCTCCAGTTTCTCTAAATCAAAATCATTAAAATAAATCCTGGTCAGGTGCAGTGGTGCACACCTGTAATCCCAATTGCCACAGTCTGGCTGGGCACAATTCAGGAGCCACTTGTCAAAAGAAACTAACTTTATTTTTAGAACCACACACACCACACCACACAGCTCCTCAGGAAAAACCCTCAGAGCCCAACTGCCACCATCGGCTTCCCACAAGCCTCTCAACCTCCCCCACTCCTCCTGCTCTTGAGGCCGATTGGCTGGGTCGTGTGGGCGGAGCCAAAAAAGTCCCCCAATGAGCAGCTCCATGGTCTGAAAGGCGGGGAAATAGCCCAATGAGCATCACTGCAGAGGAGCCAATCAGTTGGCAGCTAGAAGTTTGCTGGGGCTGCTGTGAGCCAATCATCAGCTGGCAGCTGGAAGTTTGCTGGGGCTGCTGTGAGCCAATCATCAGCTGGCAGCTGGAAGTTTGCTGGCAGCTGGAAGTTTGCTGGGGCTGCTGTGAGCCAATCATCAGCTGGCAGCTGGAAGTTTGCTGGGGCCCCTTCGGCTGTGGCTCTCAACATCTCCCCCTCTCTGTTTAAACAACAAGCATGTGGCTTAGGGACCGTGCCTGCCTTAGGTTGTCCAATACTACATATGGTTCTTACCCGTTATCGGAGGAGCTGACCTCAAGGCGTCAGCCTCCTGTCTTAGGTTGGTACCATTGCAATTGGATCTTACCCGTCACTGACTACCGGTCCAGTATACAGTCACACCTGTGGATAGGTCTTTGTTTCAGTGCGGGGGGTGAGGTTCTTTGCCTCACCTCTGTGTGCACACCTGTAATCCCAATGTTTTGGGAGGCTGAGGTAGGAGGCTTGGAAGTTTGAGGTTAGGCTCTGCCAACTTAGTGAGACCTTGTCTCAAAAATAAAAAGTAACAATGATTGGGGATATAGCTTTGTGGTAAAGTGCCCCTGGGTTCAATCCCTAATACAATCCCCTCAATCCTGCAATAGTCTAGGCATTTTTTAAAAAAACCTCTTAAAATTAACAGAAAAATAAAATAGAGGGCTGAGGTTGTGGCTCAGTGATAGAGCATTTGCCTGGCATGTGTGAGGCACTGGGTTCAATCCTCAGCACTGTATATAAGTAAATGAATAAAATAAAGGTTCATCAACAACTTAAAAATATTTTAAAAATATAAAAAATAAATAAAATAGAAAAGTTAGTAAGAATGGTCTTTATAGTATCTTTGAATACTTACAGCTCAGATGCTGGGGGTGGCAGGGGAGAGAAGGACACTGGAAATCTGACTTTGGTAGCCAGTGGGTGCCTTGGCTGACTAGTGAGACTCAGGATGAATTGAGGCCTCACTTATTGTCCTAATGAGAGACAGGGTTGTGGCTCCACAGTGTCAGTTGGGCCTTATAGAAAAGGGTGAAAGACTCACCTTGCTCCATTCTTGCCCAAGACGGAAGACACTAGCCCCTGGTCATGGCTGTCTCTTGGAGCTCTCTCTTTGGGATCCCTGAGACACCATGTAAGAAGCCCCGTCACCCCAAGGCCAGCAAGCTGGGCAGGCCAGGTGTAGGTGCTCTGGTGACAGCTCTTCAAGGTAGGAGTCAGCCGTCTAATCTTATGAAACCAACCAGACATCCCCAGAGACCATAAAGCACCTCCAACTGGGACCATGTGGGCAGAAGAATCTTGTTGGCAAGACATGAGATTCCTAGAAGCATTCTTGGTGTGACAGTTTACCCAGGTCTCCAGAGAGACATGCAAGTATTGCAACGGTTGAATTTGTCCCTTGGAGAGAATAGTATTAGGTATGATCTTATTAAAGGTCATGGGAGAGATTTGAAGGCCAAATTCTTCTATATATCAATTACAAACATATAGATCTTCCATTTATTTAGAAAATTTCAGAAAATTTGCAGGAGAAACTGCCACTGATCACATCTTGGAATGAGAGCTGGGGGTGTGAATGCACTTTTTTTTTTTAATCAACACATTTATTTGCAGGGTTAAGCCTGTCAAAGAATTCAAAGGGGGGAGGTAGGACCATAAAGAATCGATGGTTTTCATGATGATCTCCATTGATACCGCGAATCTATCAAGCTGCCTTATGTCTACTCAGTGGGTTGGAGTCTAGCCCCCACCCTGTTTTTTTTTTTTTTTTTTTTTTTTAGTTGTAAATGGACACATTACCTTTATGTATTTATTTTTTTATGTGGTGCTGAGGATCGAACCCAGTGCCTCATGCATGGTAGGTGAGCACTCTGCCTCTGAGCCACAACCTCAGCCCACCCACCCCTGTTTTTGATCAGATAACTTTAACTTTGTGCTTGCTTATTGTTAGTGGGCACCTGCAGTATAAACAGAGAAAAGAAATGAACCCTTACTCGTGTTCTTCAGGGAGAGATGGAGGGAGGTGAGGATGGGGGGTGTGAAATAACACACTCGTGACCCCAAGATTGACGTTTATTTTTTTTCTGGGGAGTCCCCCTGGCACCAAAGATTTGGCTCTACTTTGGTCGTGCGTTTTTCTAAGCTCCCTGTGAGAGTCACAGGTCGAAGAGAGTAAATTTTTGATCTTTCTCTCTTCCCTTCCCCTCCTCTCCCTTCTTTGCCCCCTGGCATCAAACCCAGGGCTTCGAGCCTGCTGGGCAAGCGCTACCACTGAACACCATGCCCAAACCCAGTGAAACCCTGTGTCAATAAAAAAATGAAAATGGGGGCTGGGGCTGTAGCTCAGTGGTAGAGCACTTGCCTAGCACATGAGAGGCACTGGGTTCGATCCTCAGCACCACATAAAAATAAATAAATAAAGGTATTGCGTCCATCTACAACTAAAATTATTAAAAATAAGTAAAAATAAAAAGGACTGGGGATGTAGCTCTGCGGTAAGGCACTCCTGGGTTCAGTCCCCAGTACAAAACAAGCAAACAAACAAAACATGGTCATTTTTTATTTTACTGACTTTTTTTTTTTTTTTAATTATGGTTGCATCACTTAATGATGCTTCTGTCAACGACTGATCCCATAAGATTATCTCACTTAGTGACACTGGAGCTGTGTAAGCACACTCTATGATGTTCATGCAACAACCTGTTCCTCACGCTGTGTCCCTGTGGTGAAGCAATGTGTGACCGTATTTAATTTTGTCTCCGTTCACGGCAGCAAAGTTTTGAACAGACGCCTTGCCTATATTGAATTTTATCTTGTTCTATATCTTCCTCTTGCATGAATCTAGTTATGCTGTATTAAGTTTTGCCCTGTATTGATTACGTTATGGAGCATAACTTCAACGAAATCACAGCTTTTGTGCGTGTTGAGGGAAGAATGGGTTTTCCACAGGCGAAGGAGATGGAAAATGTTAAGTGAAGTCAGAATGTTGTTGAATAAAGCTTGAAACAGTAAAACAGCACTTAAATTTTTTTTCTTTAGTGCTGGGGATTAAACCCAGGGGTGCTTTACCATTGAGCTGCATCCGCAGCAATTTTCATTTTTTATTTTTGAGACAGGGTATTGTTAAGTTGCCCAGGTGGGCGTTGAACTTGTGATCCTCCTGCCTCAGTCTCCTACATTGCTAGGATTATAGGCATATGTCCTTGCACCCAGCTATTAGAACATATTAATACAGAGTGTTAGGGGTATCTTTCCAGAAGGTATCTTTAGGGCTGGGGATACAGCTCAGTGGTAAAGGGCTTGCCTAGCATGCCTGAGGACCTGGGTTTGATACCCAGCAACACAAAAATAAAACAAAAAGATAACAACACATCTTTAATAATAAAGCTTTGATTTTGCCCCTTCTCTGAGTGTTTAAAAAAGACTCTATTTCTCTGGTAGCTTGGACTTTCTTGGTTCTTTTCCTTAACATCTGTTATGGTTTAGATATTAGGTGTCCCCCCAAAAGCTCAAGGAGAAATGCTTGGGCTATGAGAGCCTTAACCTAACCTGTGAATTAATTCCCTGATGGGATTAATTGAGGGGGTGACTGAAGGTGAGTAGGGTGTGGCTGGAGGAGGTGGGTCCCTGGGGCATGCCTTTGGGTATATGTTTTGTATCTGGCTAGTGAAGTCTCTCTCTCTCTGTTGCCTGGTCATGATGTGAGCAGATTCCCTCTGCCACACTCTTCGGCCATGATATTCCGCCTCACCTTAAGCCCTGAGGAGTGGAACCAGCTGTCTAGGGACTGAGACTTCTGACACTGTGAGCCCCCTGAATAAACTTTTCTTCATCTACGATTGTCCTGGTCAGATCTTTTAGTCACAGCCATGAAAAAGCTGATTAAATCAGGGCCACACTTACACGTTCCCCCAATGGTGCAAATCTTGGCTCCTGCTTGTGCCCAAGTCCATTCCGGGGGGACTCCTAGGGAAGCCCCTTTCCTCTGTTTGTCCCTTTACCTGGGTCATTTGTTTTCTTGATTTTGTTTTTTTCTTCATCGATTCTCATTCTTTCTCACTTGCCTCATCTTCTCCCTGCGTTTGTAATTTACGCTTAGGAACATTTGTCCATGAGATAAAATATTCCCTAAGGTGTATTTTTATTTTCATCTACATTTTAAAAGCACTTAATTTTCTCCCCGTTAACAGCAGCACATTTGGGAGATTTTCACTATTCAAAGGCATTGAATACATTTTTTTTTTTAATCGAGTGCTTATTTCTAACTGCCTGTATGTACCAGTGCCTTATGTTTTCTCTACTTACCGATTTTGTGTAATTCTTGCAGGATGAAAGGGCTCTTCTTGGAGACCAAGGGCTGTCTGAACAGGAAGTAGGGTGGACCTTCTTCAGTTGTGGGAGTGGAGGTGGGACGGTGTCAGAATCAAAATGGAGTCACTTGTGCCAAGCTCTAACCAAAAATTAAATAAATAAATAAATAAATAATCAATAAATAAATAATTAAAACAAGACTAAATAAGACAAAACCAGGAGGTTACAAAGGAGAGGATCTCACACATGTATGCTTGATACCAAGAACTATTCTGCCAGAAGCAGCACCTTGCAGAGAGGCCACCACAACCTTACACAGAGATACTCTCTAGGACACCTGCCCAGAGCCATCTGTTCAACTGGCACCACCCTCGTTATTCATCCTTGTGGCCGAGGATTATTGTTCCAAAATATCTGATCTCATCCTCCTCCTTTTTGCCTTTGAAAACTTCCCCTCGCCTCTTGGAAAATGTCCATAGTTTCCTACAGCCTGTGTACTCCTGTGGCCGGTGCTCTGCTGTTCCCAAATAAATGTCATTATTCTTAGGAGAATCGGATGGTTGTTTAGGTGGACGTACCCACGTGTGGGTCTCCTAAGCTGATTCTTCTGAATGAGGATGATGGGTTACTGAAATGCTTCAGTTAAAAATAAAACACACATCAGCGAATAACTGAACTAGAGTGGAATGAGAACAGATGTGAGAGCCAAGTGGAACCCATTCATCCATTCATGTCTAAGACCAGACTCTGTTGCCCGAAGCTGCCACCTTTGGAGTTCTCTAAAGTCCGCTCAGTGTCTGATCATGCAGAGATTCTTGGTTACTCTGACGACTTACACGTTCCTAGAAATTTCTCTAGGATGGAGAAACTTATGCCTCATAGGGAGGCCCAGGCATTCTCTGAGTAGATTTCCTGATCCGATTCATTCAACAGTCAGGCTGATGTTTGCGTGATTAAAAAAAGAAATTATTTTTTTTGCATATGTAGTTCCTTTGGAAATATGTATCTCATTTTGTACTCCAGTGTGTAATTAAATGCAGGATATAGATAACAAATATAGATTTCTAGATAAGTTTTACATTCAAAACATGAACCATGGGCTAGGGATGTGGCTCAAGCGGTAGCGCGCTCGCCTGGCATGCATGCGGCCCAGGTTCGATCCTCAGCACCACATACAAACAAAGAGGTTGTGTCCGCCGAAAACTAAAAAATAAATATTAAAATTCTCTCTCTCTCTCTCTCTTTAAAAAAAATTAAAAAAAAAACATGAACCATTATAGCTGGGCCTGGTGCCACATGGCTGGAATCCCAATGCCTTGGAAGGCTGAGGTAGGAAAATCCCAAGTTCAAGGCCAGCATAGGCAAACTAGTGAGCCCTAAGCAACTTAGTAAGACCCTTTCTCAAAATAGAAAAGTTAATTAAAAAAAAAAAGATCTGGGATATAGCTTGGTGTTAAAGCACTCCAGGGTTCAACCCAGTATCAAAAAATAAAACAAAAAAACCTCCAAACCAAACAGAAAAATAACCCTAAAAACCAAAAACACAAACAACACCCCCGCCCCAAATAACAATCATTCTAATGGCTAATAGTTCCATCAATGAAAACAAGAACTTGTCAGTTAACCCTTCTAGTGGTCTTTAGTTGTTTTAAAAGAAACCATTCCAATTGAACATGAATTGCTTTACAATTCATTTATGATTGACAAAAATAAGAGTTTGGGCTGGGTGTGAAATTACACCTGTAACTTCAGCTACTCTGGAGGCTGAGGCAGGAAGATTGCAAGTTCAAGGCCAGTCTCAGCAACCTAATGAGACCCCGTCTCAAAAAATAAAAGGGACTGGGGATGTAGCTCAGTGATAGAGTGCCTTGGGTTCAATTCCTGGTACCAAAAAAAAAGAAAGGGGGGGGCGGAGTTTGGTAAGTCACTGAATATGGAAGTTTGCAATTCGGGAAATTCAACTTTGTCAAATTTATTTGCAGCAAATTGTGATGCTGTGCTCAATAATGACCATCAATAATGGCATCCTACAGGGGCTTGCACAGGAATAATACATTTCTTTCTAGATTTGACTTAACATAATTGACACCTCATTTACTCATTATCAAAGTCATCGTCTGCAAAAACAGGTTGCAAATTAATACAAAGTCAAAGATGGATGTGATTTGATCTCTCTGTGGGCCTGACCTCTATGTAGAGTCCCCAAATCTTTTGAAGCAAGATATGGCTCTATAAAATTCCATCTAAACATACTTTAAAGCTATATTGTTCCGTTTATCACTCCCCCCCCCCGAAAACTCTTATTACAGAGGGAGAGAGAGGTGGTGGTGAGGTAGATGTGAGAGAGAGAGAGAGAGAGAGAGAGAGAGAGAGAAAGAAAGAAATTTGTGATTTTTCTGGAATGCATCGATCAATATGAGAAGACCTGGTTCCTGACCTAGTTCTACAGCACACTTACTACTAGAGCCTGGGCATTTTGCTGCTCTTATAAATACATTTGTTTTTTTTTCTATGAACAAGGAAAGATAAAGATGAGATCATTGGTTTAAACTTTCTGTAAAAAGAAAGTAGTTTCAGGTCTTGCGGGGACGGATACAAATCATGATTTTTGAGTCAGAGCTATAAAGCTAGAGTGTCCTGCTTTCCTCATAGCCTGACAATTCTCAGATGGATTCTCTTCTCTGTCTTCCTCAGGTTCCCCTCTAACCTGGTGTGGTGGCACATGCCTGTAAGTCCAGCACACAATGTGACTGGGAGACTTAGGTAGGAGGATTGCAATTTAGGAAGACCCTGTCTCAAAACATAAGGACTGGGGTGTGGCTCAGTAGAAAAAGCACCCCTGAATCCCAAGTATCAAGACAAAACAAAACAATGCCCCCCCCCCGCCCAAAAAAAACAACCCTAGAAACCCAAAAGCTGCCCTTTGCTATATTTTGGATATGATTTGTCTCCCCAAAGTTCATGGAACTTAGTATAATGGTATTGAAGTGGTGGGGCTTTAATTGATGGTTAAATCATGGAGCATCACTCTTGGAAGGGGTTAATGCCTGTCTCCTGGGGTAGGTTAGTGCCCTCAAGAGCTGGTTGTTATCAAAGAGTGAGCTGGCCCTCCCAGCCTCTTGCTTCCTTGCTTATGCACGTACCTACCCATTCTGCATGCAGCCAATTGGTTGCTTTCTGTTTCTTGCTGTGTTGTGAGGTAGCAGGGCTGCTCCCAAGATGTGGTTGCCCGATCTACCCTTCAGAATTGTGAACCCAGGTAAACTCATTTTGAAATAAAGTATTTTATAAAGGTGTTTTGTTTTAGCATCAAAAAATGGGCTAAGATACCCTACATCCACATGTGTCCCCGGCTTGAGGATTGACTGTCTCTTTCTAGAACAACTTTTGCTCATAGTTCACTGCTGGGAACAATCATGTGAAAAACTAAATCAATTCATATTGTGTGCAAAATACAAACACTGAGGCATTTTAAAGGAAAACATTTTCTAGTGTTGTCAGGTGCTATTTTTAGACAATTTTAGAAAGTAGTTGCTTATGTGCTAGCAATAAACCCAAGACCTTCTCACAGAGTTCATTTCTATGAATTTGCAAGACATACCTTCTCTCGGGTGTCTCAGTGTGTTATTGTGGAAGATTGTGACTGTAGGATGTGGAAGCCACCCTTAGTGCTGAGGTTTCACACCAATCCCAACTCAAGACGGCCAACCGAGCAGATTGGAGAGTATCAAAGTGGTGCCACTCAGGGTTTCAAATTGAGGGGAGATTTGTGTTCTCCTGGACCCTGTAGTTTTCCTTTAGCATCACAATAAAGGTTTGGGGTGTGTCTCAGTCCATTTTGTATTGCTATAACAAAGTAACGGAGACAGGGCGACTTATAAATAAAAGAGGTTTATTTGATTCATGATTCTGGTAGCTGGAAAGTTTAAACATCAAGGCACTATGTGTGGCAGGACCCTGCCCAGCTGCATTGCAACATGCAGAGAAGCAGAAGTGTAAGTGTGTGTGTGCAAAAAAGGACCAAATACGTGGGGTTTCCTGGCTTTATAACAACTCACTCTCAGGCTAAATAATCTAGTCCCAAGTGACATCATCCATTCATGCAGAAGGGCATTGATCTCTTCAGAGAGTGGTGGCCCCCATGACCCCAAACATCTCTTTAGGGCCCATCACCTCTCCAAAACCATTACATTGGGGACCAAATCTTGGCACAAGTTTTGGTGGAGAAAAACTCTACTTAAAACCATAATATGAAGGTCGAGTCACCCCGAACACAGCAGCTAAGCTTCATCTACCTGCCTTCCTGTGCACCTTATTACACATAATGACAAGAAGATTTTTCTAGCCATTCTAAGCAGATGTAACATTCTTGTTGTGTGATACATTTTTTTTAGAGAGAGAGAGAGAGAGAGAGAGAGAGAGAGGATTTTTTTTTTCAGTTTTTGGCGGACACAGCATCTTTGTTTGTATGTGGTGCTGAGGATCAAACCCGGGCCGCACGCATGCCAGGCGGTCACGCTACCGCTTGAGCCACATCCCCAGCCTGATACTTTTTATAATAGTGTCTATGAGCAGCATGCCCATCACTGAGCTCTGTGATGATGCATGGGAACAAAAACCCTCTCACCTCAACAACACCTCTCAAATGGGAAGAGATCTGATCCCTTGGTAAATTTCCTCTCCAAGGCTCATGTGAACCCTAGAACTTCCTGAAGATGAAATACATAAAGTTATTAATATATAGAATTATCCCCCAAACAGGTTCTAGTGTATCCCACTCAGAGAAAACTGTATGTGTGCATGAGTCTCTGTCATCCTCTGTTCAGGGACTCCCCCCAATTACAGGGGCCAGTGCCCTCTTGGCCTAGGAGCCATGATCCTGACCTTTCTACTGCAAGGAGAGGGAAAGTCAGTCTATTAACAGCAAACTTTCGAATTCAGAAGATTAAAAACAATCCTACATTCTCTATCCAAAAGAATCTCTCGATCACTTTTTCATTTCTGAAGACACGTTATTCAGCTTTCCTTTGGAACACAGTAGCCCAGAGAAAGGTCCCCAAGAGTCCCAAAGCACTGTTGAATTGCGACATTTTGCCTTGGACGCATGATAGAATTTCTTCCTAGATCACATTGAGTCTGATTGCTCTGGAGACTGAGATGTGAAGCACACAGTGTCACCCTCACTTGACATACTTTCATCCTAACGGATGCTTTCTATTTTTTTCCCTGCTTGGAAACTTCTTGATAGAGCCTGCACCCAAACAGACTTCCCAGGATAGTTTGCAGCTGACCCTCCTCACCCCTGACATGAGAGTAGGTGACTTCTGCCTATGACTTGGACTACTAATGTGCCAGAAGCAGCCCCGGTAAATCCATGTCCAGGATAAAGCCTGAAGGCATCCAGACACATGACCTCCCCCAAAGTTGCTCTCAGCACTTTGTGCATTGACAACTTTCTATCCTGTCTGCAAGAAAGCCTTTCTCCACAATTTTACTTTTCCCTCTTTTTGACTGAGTAGGACATCATTTTGTGACTTTTCATACAAAAAAAATTTTCATACCCTGTCTCAAAATAAAAAAAATAACAGGGGCTGGGGTGTAGCTTCCTGGCAAAGTGTCCCTGGGTTCAATTCCCAGTACTACCCCTCAAAAAAAAAAAAAAAAAAAAAAAAAACGACAAAATTAACAAAAAGGGAAATATTTTATATTCAATGCTCAATTAGATGGACTATGAACTTTATATAAACTTGAAAAAAAATTTTAGTTGTAACTGGACACAATTCCTTTATTTTATTTATTTATTTTTATGTGGTGCTGAGGATTGAACCCAGTGCCTCATGCGTGCTAGGCAAGCACTCTAACCCTGAGCTACAACCCCTGCCCCCCACTAGATATAAACTTTTAATTGATAGAATATTTAAGAAACTACAAGTTTTAAAAAGGCAGGTTTTTTGTGAGATGAAAATGACCAAAAATTATTAATAAGCAAGATATTGTAGGGTTCTGTAAAAAAATGGTATTATACTCCACATATTTAATTTGTATAAATGCTTCCTTTTGCATTTAAAATATAACGCAGATATTCTTGTTCTGGCTGCATTGAATTGAAGAAAAAGCTTTGTGTATCTTGCCACCTGCTGGCTGCATTTGTTCTGCTCAAAGACTTTGGTTTGGAAAAATGATTAGAAAATAGCTTTAAATACATTCCCCCCATCCTCCCCCTCCCTCCCTCCCCCCCTCCCTCTTTCTCCCTCTCTCTCCCTCTCTCTCTCAGTACTGGGAATTAAACCCAAGGGTCTTCTACTACTGAGCTACATCCCCAAGCCCTTTTTATTTTTGAGGCAGTCTCACTAAGTTGCCCAGGCTGGCCTTGAACTTACCTCCCAAGTCTCTGGGGTTGTAGGCATAAACCACCCCATCCGGCAATACGTTTCCTTTCTTGTGTTTTTATTTAGGAAACCTTAATACACTGCCTTTATTTCATGTATCTAAATTTTTGTGTCTGTTGTTATGCCTTTTAATGTTGGTATTATTGGTAAAAAATCTCTCGTGCGCTTGCTTTGGGGAACAGGAGCAAAGGGAGACACCAGATAATTCCTCAGGAGCAGACTGTGAAGTGCTTGCTTGCTGTGGTGTTGGTGAGAACAGAAATAGGAAGATGCATAAAACTAACAGTAAAGGAAATTGGAAGGTTGAGTACCGTTAGGTGGGTACTGGTTGCTTGGCTTTGGTGTTGTGATTAGGTTTTTGTCTAAGGTCAGATTCACACAGTCTCACCCAGCGCCCCGCTACCACCCTGCCACAGTGCTCCCCAGCAACATCCAGCCGTGATGGTGTAACTGGAGTTCCCTGGAGTGATGTTTCTGGTGACAGTGACTATGAGCACGTGGGCCAGTCCTGAGAAGCGTTCCTGAGTTGAATGAGAAGAAATGCACTTATTCTGTACCTTATTTATTTAGAGGAATAAATATTTTTAGAGATTTTTTACATTTTAAAAAATCTTTTTTCTTCCAGAGGCTGAGGCGGGTGGATCACTTGGGCCCAGGAGTTGGAGACCAGCCAGGGAACCCAGAAAGGCCCATTCTTAAAAACAAGCAAAAAAAGCAAACCACCCCCTAAAAAACTTCTTTTAATTAAGACATTTGAAATAAAAACATAATTGAGGTTAAAAACCCAAGTACATTTCTTCCAGTAGTGCCCAGAGGAGGAGAGTTTTGAGATTTTAGAGCAAGGGATTTGATAATAGGTCAATTATGATCAGGTCCAGAATTCAAAAGAAGAGCCAGTGAGAACGGATCTTGATGGGATTAGCAGGTCCTGAACATGTGCTGTTAACAGAGGTGTAATTGTAAACGATAATGTGCAATTATAATGCAAACGGTAGAGTAACTAACAAAACAATTAATGCTAGATCATTTATGTGTATGTGAAAATTAACCAATTAAAATTTTATTGACATTTTTCATAGAGTCTGTGTTGGTTTATTAATACTAAGCAATGAAAACATTATTAAAATGTATCAATTACATTTTATTAATATAAATTAGGAATCATTGATGACACAAATAGAACTTTAAATTTTAATGAAAACAATATTATATAATTACTTATATGTCAGAGTTTGACCAATTGCTAAACTTAAATAACATTGTAATGAAGTCCTTCCTAAGTTTCCTGGTAATATATATATGAAGTTACGTGAGGCATGGGTTAGCTATCGAAAAGTGATATTCCTTAAAATATCAACTTCATCTGATTAGTGCAGACTTAGAAAGAATAAAAAAGAATGGGTTATTTCAAGTTATGCTTTAATGTGTTTTCATTTTCACCTTATAAAATCATTATTATTCATTTGATATTTTTGAAGAAATTCTCAATATTGGTTAATATTTTCATTGAAAACTTAAGTGGTTCACACAATGGCACATTATACATATATTATTTACAGGTTAAAGGGGACTTTGAATATTCAGTAATTGCCAACTAGACTACTGCAATGTAAGGCTGGTGGTTGTATCATATTTGTTGTGTTAATATGATTGACTTTTAATTTCATAAAAACCACATGCATTTCAGTGTGCACATTTCATTTTATGTAATTTTGCATTCCAATCGTCTGCCCAAGTTTCCTCTGAACACTCATCATTCTGTAGTGTGTGGCAGAGCATGGCTTGCAGCATTGCCAGATAACAACCCCCAAGTTGAATTTTAAAGTACACATGATTTCCTTCTTTGTATGCCTACAATGTGAACCGGTGACCTATGTCATTCAGAAATTAAGAAAATTAAGAAACAAACCAGGGTGTTATTTTTTTTTCATATATACCCTGGTTCTCTATAAAATGAACTTGTAGTAAATTTTCCACATTTAAAAAATCATTTTAGAATAGCACTGTGTTTCACACTATGTTAGAGGGATCTTTCACAAACATTTAGTCATGACTAGCATCTTTCCTTGTTATTTTTCTTTTCAGGCAAATTAAAAAGCTAGATAAGAAAGTCTGGGAAATAGGGATAAGTTGTGACCTTTTGTAGGAGCTAAAAAAAAGTCTTTCAGAGCCCCAAAACACAGAAGTCCTATTGCCAAGAGAACCTGGCGGCGGCGGGCGGGGGGGGGGGGGCGGGTGTCAGTCTCTTTTGAAGAGTCAGTCCACTGGGCACCAGTGCAAGGGATGTACAGGCTCAACCTAGTCCTAGGTGTATGAGTGAATGGTGTCCGTGGGTACACCATTCACTCCTGTGGGACCTGGTGTGAGAGTGCAGGGGACCATTCACTGTTGCATCCTGCATACCTTACACACTCAAGTGTTGCTGACAGAGGGAGGAACTTTCTCTCTCTTGCCCTTCCACCCTCTGCCATAGGTAAACACAGCCTTTCTCCCCTTTGGAGGATGCAACCCTTGCAGGACAACCAAACCGGCCAGTGCCTTGATCACGGTACTTCACACTCTAGTACTGTGAGAAAACAAACTCCTCTTGTTCATAAATGGCTCAAGCTCAGATATTTTGTCATAGCTGCACAAACTGACGGAGATGCACATTTATCTTCAGTGTTAAAGCCAGTTATTCTGCTTCTATTTTGATCACTGTTTTGGTGGTGGGAGTGTTTCATGCAAAATGCTTTGGATGGTAGAAATGTCCACTTCATGTCAGTTTCACTTATTATTTGGACTGTTCTCGAATGTGCCATGGGGTAGCTACTGTGGCATGTGGACATGGGGTCCCTGCTCAGCCTCTCCTACTTCCTTACCTTCTCCATGGTGACATCTGGGCAGTGAAGGAGGCTCCGCACTTCCCCATCTGAGTCTCTGGGACTTCTACGTGGTCTGGGGACTGGTAGTCCATATAGCAGAGGGCGAGGGAGGGGTTAGCAGCTGACGTTTCTAATGCAGTCTTACCAAGCCCTCCCCTGTTCCTTGGTGCGCCATCTCTCATGCACTTCAGAATGATAAATATGTTCAGCTACACGTGTTTTCCTGGTGATCTTTGGTTGCAACTTATTGAGCTGTATAAATAAAAGGGGTGGAGATCCCTTCAGTGGCTCTGGCCACTCTGAAGTATTAGGGGTTTCAATGTTTATGGGGAATGAGGGATTGCCATGATTATGACTTGATCATTGTCTGCCTTGCCAATGACCAGATGACGATCAAGAGCGATCACTCTGGGATGTCCCCCCGTGTGTTAGAGAGGGGCCATCCTAAGCAAGAAGGAGCAGGAGGGGTGAATCAAAGAGCTGGGTCCAATTTGGGGTCAGTCAAATAAGCAGAAAACAAGGGCCCAAGTAGGGATGAGAATATCTGCATCAGAAGGGACGCTGAGGTGGCGTTCCCAAGTCCTGGGCAGTAAAGCCCAGGGATGGGAGCAAGATACTCCGGAGCTGGATTCCAGGGAGGAATAGGGTGGAAACCCTAGCTGCCTGAGCATGGGTGGGGGAGGGAGCAATTGAGGGGAGCTGGGGGGGACACCAATCCTGCTCACCAGGGGAGACCCAAGTCCAGAGTTGAGTGGAGGAGGAAAGAGTTGGAGAGGCCAGGTCAGGGTCACAGGAGGCCATGTTTTGTGCAAACTTAGCTTCAAGGAGGTGAGCCTTGAGGTGAACAGACTAGGAGATAAGAGAACAGAGGCAGGCAGGGTAGAGACCCACAGGTAACTGAGGTCCAGTAGGGGATGGCACAGGGAGGATAAGGGAGAAGAAGGGGAGAAGGCAACCACTAGCTCAGTTGCAGGGGAGATGGCTAGGGTGGAGCAAGGAGCTGAGATTGGGTTGAAAGGATCCATAGATGGGAGACGAGTTGGGGAGGTGTGTTGAGAGCCACAGCCAAAGGGGCCCCAGCAAACTTCCAGCTGATTGGCTCACCATGGCCCCAGCAAACTTCCAGCTGCCAGCTGATTGGCTCCTCTGCGGTGATGCTCATTGGGCTGTTTCCCCGCCCTTTCAGACCATGGAGCTGCTCATTGGGGGACTTTTTTGGCTCCGCCCACACAACCCAGCCAATCGGCCTCAAGAGAGGACTGCGGGGGGGGGGGGGGGGGGGGCGGGTTGAGAGGCTTGTGGGAAGCCGGTGGTGGCAGTTGGGCTCTGAGGGAATTCCTGAAGAGCTGTGTGGTTTGGCGTGTGTTCTAAAAACAAAGTTCGTTTCTGCTTGACAAGTGGCTCGTGAATTGTGCCCAGCCAGACTGCGGCAGAGGTGGGTGCTGGTTTGTGTGTGAACAGTTTCATAATATCCTGTGGAGTCCTGGAAAGTAAAATAAAAATTTAAAAATTTAAACCATAGAGATACACATACTCTCTCACGTCCTTGTTGGAGCATTGATGCCTCCAAGTGGCTTTGAGCCTCCTCCAGGTGGGGAATGAAATAATCCGGTGATTGCTGCCCTGGAGCTGCCCCATCCTTCTTTCTCTCTTCCTGACATCTACCTACATACACGGGTTGATGAATGCATGGGTCAGCCCCACTGGGGGTGAATTCTGCATCCTCCCAGCTCAGAGCACCCGCCTGGTCCCTGGAGGTTCAGAAGAGTGGACGGGGAGTTTCCTGAGTGAGCCACAAGGGGGCGCACTGGGAAATGTCCCAGCAATTATAACTAAAATCAAGTAGAGCAGGAGGGAAAAAAAAAAAAAAAAATGACTACCGCCTTAAGCAGATTAAACTATTAATAAATGATGTGACCTGAGGATACTTCATAAAATAATGATGGAACATTTTGCTATAAAAATGAGACCAGGAAGAGTATTGTACCCAACTCTTCAGTTAGTTCCCAAGATATGGCAGCGCCTTTATTTGTGAACACTTAGGAGGTGCTGAGTACCTAAAATAACAAAATGTGCATACATTAGTAACAACTCTAAAATAATGATCTCATCTCCACTTTGCAGGTGAGGAAATTGGAGCCCAGAAACATTCAGCCACAGGTCACAGAAGTAGTAGCAGACAGACCAGACTTGTGGGGCTGGACCTGTGACCTCAGGCTTGTTCCCCATTAGCCATGTTGGCCCCCCATGAACCTGCCTGACCACAGCCCTGTCTGTTCCTTAAGGCTCCAAGGCCTTGAGCGGAATGCTCTTCATTCTCACCTAGGACTTGACATTTGTCTACGTTGGCGGGGGGGGGGGGGGGGGGGGGAACGACTCCTACGAACCTAAAAATGTGCTTACTTAATGGGTTTGGGGTAAGCTTCTTGGGGAGTCCCAGGCAGCCCAGAAAATGCCCTGGGAGCATCTTCCCTGAAGTTAGCTTTCATGCCTGTGCCTTAGAGGGAGGGGTGTGAGTTAGCGATGGCCAATACATTGTGCAGCCCTAAGAGACCAAGCAAGAGATTGCCTCTGTGAGGACTTTCACATTGCTATGGGGGCACTACAGTAAATTAATATAAGAGGTGACAGACAGGCTGGGGATTTCTCCTGTGAGCCTATCCTGTGGCCTCACTCTGGGAGACCGGTGCATTCATAACTCAGAACTGGCCTGGGGAAGGTGTGGGCTGTCTTCATGGGATGGACACTTGCTCTCTCCTGGTCTATATTAGAGGCTTTGGGAACAACATTCAGGAACCCCTATAGGCTGAGAGGTGGGCATGCCTGTCTCTTGAGCTCTAAGTGGTTGTTATATACTTTCATGAATGTTCTAAAGAGTATTGGAATACTTTAAAGAAGGAAAAGAGGAAAGTCCAATATCTTATAAGAGTTTAGTAATGAGCACAGGATGTTTAGAAGATAATTCTATAACTTACATTAAACTTGTGAGCTAAGTAATTTTTGCTACTAAAATTCAATACGTCGATAAAGAATTTGAACAAAGAAAAAACTAAAAAAAATTTCCTCCAGTAGCTTGTAGGAGTAATCTAAGAACATAGTAATTCTAATCACAGTTCCCGGTTGTTACGTTGTATTTGGTTTATGCTTATAAATGTGCTGTCCCCAAATTACAGTATATTAAAAATTCTTCCAATTTGGAGTAGTGACAGGATATTTGTGAAATCTTACATATCAATCTTACAAACTCCAGTGATGTTTCCATGGACATTTTTATACTCATCTTCTCATTATACACACAATAGGTGATGTCCATTTTAGCTATACAGCAATCGAGGGCAGCTATATACATTCCTGAGCCTTGATTTCATTCTATACAAAAAGCATGGTCTAGCTGGGTGTGGTGTTGCAAACCTGTAATCCCAGTGACTTGAGAGACTGAGGCAGGAGGATTGCAAGTTCTGGGATACCCTGGGCAGCTTAGCAAGACTGTCTGAAATAAAAAAATAAAAATATTTGGGATGTAGTTCAGTTGTAAAGAGGCCCTGGTTTTAATCTATCCAAATCACAGCAGCAACATTGAGCTTCACTTCCAGGTCTGAGATTTCCACTGTCTCAATAAGTCAAACTAGAAGGCTGGCAGATTCTCTTCTGGCTACATTCTCCCAGGGGCTGTTGTGAACAACTGATAGGGTCGCAGGTGTAAGGCCCTTTATATGGTAAGGGGCATTTAGGTGGTGCTTAACTGATATCAAGAGCCACTATTATCCTTATTTATCTAGCCTTCTAGAGAAAGAGTCCTGTACCATGTCTTCCTAGGCATGTGCTGGGTTATCACTTATTATCGAAGATTCATGAACTGGGTAGACCCAGGACTGGAGTAGGGTGAACTAGATATGTGTACTAGTTTTCTATTGCTCTGTGACAAATCACCATACATATGGTTTTGAGATAGGTAAACTAAAATGGGCCCCAGAGGAAGAGACCCTTAGTAAATAAGAACAAGTTGGAAAACATCATGACAAGTTACGTTGCACTTGCTTCTTGGGTGAAAGATAAGCAGAACATTCAATATATGTGTAGAAGAGATTAGGCACGTTATTCATTAAACTGTCACCCACCTGATGTGTCCACAAGTGATTGATGGCTACGCTATTTGACCAAAGAACATTCTGACCTCCAACCCTAGAGTGGTCGCCATGGGACTTGGTCACCATGAGAGTTGAAAATGTCAATATCTTTCAAATGAGAAAAAAAAAAAAAATCTAACGACGGTTCACCTGCTCATGATCCCACCACCACCCAAATCGTATTAGTATAATCAGAGAGCTCAGATCTAAGCACGTCACTCATCTCTTCTCTGAGAGCAAAGGGTCATTCACATCCCTCTGAGTGAATTCCTTTGCTGTCCTTAAATGACCACACAAATAAGGAATTAGAACAACCTATTGCTACTATGGAGAGAGTGGGAGAGGTCTGGGTAGAAGATCAAGCCAACAACAGCATTCCAAGGCCTGATCCGTGGCCCTTTTCAATTCCATGAAGCTGGAAGTGGGCAGAGGTGGGTTCCTGGGGTTCCTCCGTAACATGAAATCCCAGGAGAAGTGCCAGGTGCTGATGGAGAGAACGGCAGCAAGTTATGCTGGAGATTCAGCTCAGACAACCCGTGGCCATGGCTCCGAACAACAGATTTCCAAAGTAGATGGAACAGCCTCAGGTTAGAAGAAGATACCACTAGGTCTTCATAGCCAGAGGATAGGCTGACTCCTTGGTAGGGGCTGATGCAATCGGTGACCTGAGTTGAAGCCAATGCTCCCTTACCACTCTGGCCATCCTGGGCCCCAAGGGAATGCTTGCGTGCCACTCTGCCTGTGCTCTGGGAATGAACCACAAAGCCTGGGTGAGAGCACATATGTGTGCAGCATGGTTTACTGAGTCTATCAAGCTGACAGGTGAGAATGACTGCTCAGAAAAAAAGATTCCTTCCAAAATATAACTGCTCATTGATGACACACCTGGTCACCCAAGGGATCTGATGGAGATGGGCAATGAGATTAATGCTGTTTTTGTGGTTGCTAACATAGCATCCTTTCCGTGGTCATTGGATCAAGGAGTAATTTTGATGTATTATCATTAGTATTATTATTATTATTATCAAAATGTATTATTTTGTAAGGCTCTAGCTGCCACAGGTATTCCTAGGATGGATTTGGGCAAAGTAAACCGAAAACCTTCTGGAAAGGATTCACCATCCAGATGCTGTTAAGAACATCTGTGTTTCAGGAGAGGAAGCCAAAATATCAATATTAGCAGGAGTTTGGAAGAAGCTGATTTCAGCCCTCCTGGATGAATCTGAGGGCTTCAAGATTTCAGAGGGAGAAGGAACTGCAGAAGTGACAGAACTAGAGGAGGACTGAGCTAGGGGTGGAGCTTGAAGTTGTGACTGAATTGCTGCCGTCTCATGATAAAAGTTCAATGGATGAGGAGTTGCTTCTTAGGGAGGAGCCAAGAAAGTGGTTTCCTGAGGTGGAGTCTCCTCTTGCCATTGTTGAAATGACAGCGATGGATTTAGAATATTGCATCAACTCATTTGGTAAGAGCAGTGGAGTGTTTGGGAAGATTGACTCTTAATTTTGAAAGCAAGTTCTGCTGTGGGTAAAATACTCTCAAACAGCGTCGCATGCTACAGAGAAATGTTTTGTGAAAGGAAGACGTTAAGTACATAGGAGGGTAGGTTATATGCAAACACGACACCGTGTTATGCAAAGGACTTGAGCATTTGAGGATTTTCTTCTCTGTAGCGGGAGGGTCCTGGAGCTGATCCTCCCCAAATATTGAGGGAGGACTGTACATGTCTCTATATGGATCTATGTTTGCATGTCTCTGTGGGTGTGGATATGTATGTATGTTTGTCTTTGTGTAGCTGTATTGTACTTATGTATTAAAATACATAAAGTCCCAGGAGACTTATGTATTTTCTATGTGTGTGTCTATGCAGCTGTGTGTCTATGTGGGTGACTGTGTACGTCCCTAAGTGTGTCTATGCAAGTGCCTGTCCAAGTCTTTGAGTGTGTGTGTGTGTGCTCCTGTGTGATTTTTGATAAGCACATTTTTTTTGGTATCCTAAGGGTTCTGAAGCCAATCCATCTCAGATACTGAGGGACAAGTATAACCCTATAAATGAAAACAAGGAAACACACTAGGAATCTGTGCTCAAATTCTTTCTCAGAGAGGCATAAGGAGAAATATCATGGAGCTTAGTGAATTAGAGATCCCTGGAGTCTCCATACAACCACCACCTCTGTCTGGACTGGTATCTATCATTCTAACCTGATAATGCTACCAACGAACCCTCTCCAGGATTCCATGTGTGTAACTAAAGAGTTCAGAGTAAGGCAGCTTTGTGATAACCCCAAAGAACTGCAACTGTGCAAGGTTCTCTTCCACTGCCACCTGGTGGAGTCAGTGCTGCAATGTGGACTGTGTACATCTTATCTCTTTTTTTTTTTTTTTTTTTTTTTTTACACAGTGAGAGTGGTCATGCAGCAGAACTGAAGAAGACATGAATGCTCATTTTCTGTGTTGATTAAAGTGATTTGTGTCTGTTTTTTTTTTTTGCTGCAGTCATCATTTCTGGTCCTCATCCTTGCAGGTGTGACCTCACGTAAATTGGAACTAGGGAGTTCTCAGGATGGGAGAGTTTGTACGTTCCCAGTGAGCATGTGGTTAATTTTTAGGATATAGGCTTCAGTGGGCAGATGATTCTTAATAGAGCATGCAGGAACAAGTCAAACTTCTGAGAACTGGGTCTCCGTGTGTGTGTGTGCATGTGTGTGTGTGTGCGGCGGGGGGGGTGGTTATGTGCACCTTGAGAACCTTCTGTTCACAATGACAGAATAGCACTATATTTACAGGAACAATTACAGGAACCATTTTTTTTAAAAAAAAAAAATTCCTAATACCAAATGTCTAATGACCTTGTGTCCCTCAGAACTGAGCAGTTCTGACCATCAGACCATCCTCCAGGTCTGAGCCCTGTCACTCTCTGCCCTGCTGACCTGATCCTCACTAATGTCTCCAATTCTTGTCCCCTATTTGTCCTTGCCACCTGCATGAGCAAAATCAGGAACCCAGGCTCTCAAGAAATTTGAGGGTTTACGTTGCTTCAAAGCATTCAGTTCAGAGACAAGGAATGGTAAAGACTTTATGTAAGTTGAGATAAGTGACATCAGGTGCTGAGCTAGCTCCTCATGGCTCCAGGGTATGTGTCCCCTGTATAAAGGAGATGCAATAACCATTCTAGTCTATCCTGTGCCCATCCAGGGGAGTCTCCACTGGTGGTGGCCTGTGGTGAGCCCTTTCCCATTCAGAGCCTCACATGTTCCCACAGGCAGAGGCCACAACTCAGAGAATGTGTGTGGAACTCCCCATAAAGTGTACCTAGGGGGGATCTTGGAAGTTCTTCAACATATTTGACTCTTTGTGGCTGACGGAGGTGTTTTTCACAGCATGGTTCTGTCGTTCAAGAATGTGATGGTCCTGGTGTTGCTTTCTTCTCTTTTAAATATCTTTAATTCGTGTATTATAATCATACATAACAGGGAGATTTGTTGTGCATATATTTATGCACATAACATAATTTATTCAATTTCAATTGCCCTGCACCTCCCCTTTCCCTTCCCTCCTCCCTCCCACAACCTACTCTACTGAACTTTTATTTTCATGAAACTTTCCCCCCGGCCCCCCCCCCCAACTTTTTTTTTTTTTTTTTTTTTACATTCACATATGAGAGAAAATATATGACCCTTGACTTTCTGGAGTCTGACTTATTTCACTCAATATGATGTTTTCCAGTTCTCTTTGTTTTCATGCAGATGACATAATTGCGTTCTTCTTGATGGCTGAGTAAAAACTCCAATGTGTCATACCACATTTTCTCTGTCCATTCCTCCATTGATGGACATCTAGGCTGGCTCTGGGTCTTGGCTGTCGTGAATTGTGTGTGGCGGAGTTTCCGTGCTGGATCGTGATTGTGGTCCCAGTTCCCATTTGTAATAGAGAAACAACACCACGTTCATCTTTCAAGGTCATTGTGAGGGTCAATTGAGTAACGACCCAGGAAAGGCATAAATCCTACTTGATTCAAGTAACCAGTTGTAAGAGGGTTACTCCTGGTGAGAAAAATAGGTGGGTGCTCCTCAGTGGTGTCTTCGTGAGCCCTAGGGAGGCTTCCTGGTGCTGGTCTAGTCCTATTTTCACAGCGTAGAGGTTTGTGAAAATCCATTGCATTGTAAGCTTAAGGATATTTATACTTTCCATCTGTATGTTACATTTTCAAAAACTGGTTTTTTTTTTTTAAAAAAAATTGGAAAAAAGATTCCAGGGATATCTTCAGGCCTCCCGAGTTGGGGACCAAGTCTGTTTCTGAGGAGGTAAGGGGAATCCTGATAATATCTGGGTTGTAAATGGAGGAAATAGATCTCAGTGGGCAGCTGATTCTTAACAGAGCAGGAAGGAGCAAAGAAACTTCTGGGAATTGAATCTCAGATACTTTAAAGATAGAAAACAGGTAGTCCCAGGAAGGGTGGAGGCTCTAGAAGCCAGGAGCGTGGTGAATCTGCTGGAATCCGTGGAGGGGCAGGGGCTGTTGTTACTGTCCCCCTATCTGAGTTCAAGAGCAATTCATGATCATGCCCCAGTTTTGTGCCACAGGCCTGGAAGTCTATTCAGACATGCTCAGCTGCAGAGTCCAGGTGGTGAGATTGTTGGTTGATTTCTTTGGTATCAGGTGCTTCTTTCATTATTTTGCATGGGGTGAGAATTTTCTTTCTGTCATGCAAATGCATCCGGTGTCATATCTACTTAGCAATATTTGAAAAAACAGCATCAATCAATCAATCTCACCAGGGGATTTCAAACCCAACCCATAAAAGAGATGGACTCTTGTTCTTCAGTTCTTTCTCCCTGCCCCCACTTTTCTAAATCAATTATTGGAACACAGAGACCCCAAAGATGAGAATCTCAGAAGAGGTGAGAAGACCACTGGTCTCGGGGAACAGCTTGAGCACAGCAGGAGGTGGAGAGGGGCACCAGGGCTTCTTTCCGTCTTTCTCAACCCAGCCATCTGGATGTGGTCAGGGTGCCAGGGTAAAATCCCTCACATCATGATGTAGGAACCATAGGCTGGTTTATACGATGGTTCATTTTAGTTGTTAACTTGCCTGGAGTAAGGTCTATCCAGAGAACTAGTAAATCATTGCTTCTGATGCATCTGGAACAGATGAGCATGTGCATCAATGAGCTGAGAGGAAGGTCCACCCTTAAAATTGTTGTTACCATCCAGTCTGTTGGGGACTCAGAACAACAACAAAAAAAGGAAAGATAATAGATACAGTCATGCTTCACTTAATGACAGGGATATGTTCTAAGAACTGTCAGTGGGAAATTTCGTGGGAACATCATAGGTTATACTTACACAAACTAATATGGAAAAAAGGAGCGGAAAGGCAATTTTTTTTTCTCTCTTTTGGGGCTGAGATACTCTTCTGCTGCCCTAAAACATCAGAATTCCAGGCTCTACAGCCTTTGGACTCTGGGACTCCCACTTACTGGCCTGCCTTGTTCCAGTGCATTCAACTTAGACCCAGCTGCCAGGATGAAGAACATCTATTGTAGAATTTCTCAGCCTCCAGAACTACAGAGCTGATTTCTTTTCATAGATAGTTATGCACCACATAAATTATGTTTTGATCGATAATGAACCACATACGTGACAACGGTCCCATAAGATCATATCATCCAGCGCCATTGCAGCCATATTCATTTGTGTAAGTATAACCTGTGATGTCCACACGAAATGTCCCAATGACAGCTCTTAGAACATATCCCTGTCATTAAGTGAAGCTTGGCTATATCTATTTATATCGACTTCTGCATTCACATCTTGTATATCATTTGTTTCTGTTATCTATATGATTATATCTGTTGTTCTGTTTTTCTGCAGAACCCTGCATATACAGCTTATTAAAAGTCGAGGACACCTCTGTCAATGGATGAATGGATAAAGAATGTGGCATAGATACACAATGGAGTTTTATTAAGCCATGAAACAGAATGAAATTATGTCACTTGAGGGAAAAAGAATGAAACTTGAGAACACTGTTAGGCGAAATAAGCCGAACTCAGCAAGTCAAGGTTGTGGTATGTTTTCTTTCATATGTGGAAGTCGGAAAGGAAAAAGAAAAAGAAAAGAATGGGGGGTCCCACGTAAATGGAATGGAGATGAATTGAGGAAAGGGACCTAGGGGAAGGAAGAGGGGAAAGAAAATGGAAGTACTGGGGAATAGTGCTGACCAAATTATATTGTCTCGTGTGTATATGTGAATATGCAACAATGAATTTCACGATTGTGTAAAATTTTAATGCACCAATAAAAAACATGGAAAATTGTTGAGGACGCCAGGGTAGAACAAGCCCTCAGCACCTGGTCACTATCAGCCACTTTCCCATCTTAGGCATCTCTGGGTTGAGGCTCCCAGTCCATGCAAGGGCTGGCCTGCAGAGCAACGCTGTCTTTCGGAGGGCTCTGATGAAACAATATTCCAATCTGTCCCTAGAATGGACATGCCCATCCTTGACCATCAGAAATTGTGTCCTTTTCTTCATTAGAGGATTCCTGATGGAAATATTCATTAAGGACTGCGGTGAACAACAGTTCTTATTAAAATTTTGCAGAGAAGTGTGGGACAAAATATTTGCACCCACTTAAAAAATGGGCGTCAAAGATTTTATTGATCTCAACGAAATCAACTTAGAAAATCAGCTTATTCCTTGAGAATGGATATCTGCTGGGCTTTAGAAGAAAATATCTGTAAAGTGCAGGACACACATGTGGGTGGTCTAAAAGGTAAGGATTGCTTGGCAGCCTTGGTCTACATCAGGTCTAAGTTTCAAGTCTTCTTTCCACAATAGACTGGATGGTACCCACCAATTTTAAGGATGGATCTTCCTCTCAGCTCATTGATGCACATGCCCAGAGCCTGTAAGGACCCCAGCTCCCAGACCTGACTGTCCTCAGAGAGAAGAGCCTCTGCTATAATTTGGTTGTGCTATGCTAAAACTCATAGTTGAGACTTGATTCTTCAATGTGTTAGTGTTGGGATGTGGGGCATAGTGGAGATAATGATGTCATAGTCACCCCTCTCGGGAAGGATTAATTCCTGTATTGAAGGAGTGAGTTAGGATTCTTGGGATGGGAATGGTTGCTAGAAGAGACAGTTGTTTTAAAGCCTGGTACCTTTCCTCAGTCTCTCTCTCTCTAGCACATGCTCCATGTGACACCATCCACTGTATTGTGAAGCAGCATGAGACTTTGTCAGATGCAGCTGTCCAGCTTTGAATTTTCCAGCCCTGAAACCATGAGCTAAAGAAACCTCTTTTTCTTTATAACTTTTCAAGCCTCAAGTATTTTGCTACAGTAACAGGAAACAAACTGAGAGTCTCTGAGGAAATGATCAGAGGATAGGGCATCATCATCACTGCTGCTACGCCCCTCTTGGTGATTAATCAGTGAAGGGCTAATATAATTATACTAGGGTGCACTGTAATTTTACATAATGCTGGGATTCATTGTTACATATTCATACACGATATAAGAATAAAGTTTGGTCAATATCGCTCACCCTTTCCCTCCCTCTGGTACCTTTCCTTTCCTTTGCAGAGAAGTGTGGGATAAAATTCAACCGGCAGTTGCCTATGAACTGTTGAAATGAATGGTAGGAATATTGGTTAGAGTTAGAGACCACAATTTCTTGGTCCTGACTTGAAGAAGTAGTTAAAAATCCTGAAGTTTCTGACTCCTCTTCTGAGGGAGCTCCTGGCCTCCAAAACTGAGATGTTGTGAAGATCACTGGATATTACATCTGGAAGCACTCTGTAAACAACACAGCAGACCTTCACGCTCCTGTCCCTGGCTCTTTAACCTTGAATAGTAATTTCTGGAGACCTCAAGTTCTCAAGGTCTCATCTTGACAGGGTATATCCCCCAGTGGAATATCCCACAAAGCCCTCTTTGAGATCTTCTGTTTCCACTTCTACGGATGCAATCCTTGGTCCTCTTTCTCCTGCTGGGAGAGCTCACATAAGAGGCTCTCCTGGATACAAATTCTCCTTGGAAAAAGTGATTTCTGCCCTAAGTCTGCTGTCTCTGTTCTAACTTGTCCTTTTGAATTTAAGGGTCCTTGGGAAGCATTTGCTGGACATGAGAGGTAGGGAATGTGCAAGGAAGTCTTAGGAGTATTGGCAATCAGGGAAATGGTAGCATGGGTGGTGGAACAGGGTGGAAGGAGCATTATGGAGTCTGGGGTGTCCAGGAGTGTGTGACTGCCCAGCTTCAGCCCACCTGCCCCAGTTGCTTCCTGGTGCCTGTCAGTCATGCTGTCTCCCGCAAACCTCCCTTTTGAGGTAGGTCTCTAGAGGAGAGGTTGGGAGTGAGTGTTTAGTAGGTACAGAGTTTCAGGGAAAAGTCCTGGCGGTAGATTGTAGTAACAGCTATGTGACAACGTGAATGTGAATGTACTTAACGCCACTGAACCATACTCTTAAAAATGGTTACAATGATAAACTTTATGCTATGTGTAATTTAACCACACACACACACACACACACACACACACACACACACACACAGCCTGCCTTTGGTCCCATGAACCCCAAGGTCCAGAGGCAATTTCTGGATTCACACTTTCTCATCATTTCTGGCTTCTCAGGATTTTCCTGCCTGTCCTGCTACTCTTGTGTGTCAGTCCCCTGCCCCCACTCCATGCTGGACAATCTATATTGGAGGGACCTCTCCGGACATCTAGTTCTTTTTGGCAATAACAAAAATCTTTGCATGAATTTTAAGAGAGGGAGTGAAATAGGTAGATTTAAACAACAGTGCCATCCGCAGAAGGAAGAGCGGATGGTCAGAGTGGAACAGTAGAAGCAGGGAGGTGAGTTAGATGACAATTGCAGTTTTTCAAGGAGAAATGTTGGTAACTGGGACTAGCTTAGGAGTATTGGCATTAAGGGAAATGGTAGTATAGGAGGTGGAACAGTTGAGATATATTGGAATGACTCCACAATTGGCATTTGGATCTACTCTTTGTGTTGTATATTGTGTGGGTCTTGACAAATCAGAAAATAGAGGGAAAGTTTCCCCCTCCCCTACAGTATCCAGGTTGATTCTCTATCTTGGCTCTTGTGGATAATGATGCAGTGAATATGGAAATACAGGTATCTCTTTCAATATACTGATTTCATTTCCTTTGCATATATAGGGAGTAGTGGGATGGCTGAATCATATGGTAATTCTATTTTTAGTTTTTTGCGGAACCTCCAGTTGTTCTCCATAATGGCTATACTATTTCACATTCCTGCAAATCACACATAAATTAGATTGTATTGTGATTCTTATTCTCCCTTTATTGTTTTTGACACTTTTGTCTTTAGATTTCTACAATGGTTGTCTGTGGTCTCTCTTATTTTTCTTTACAGCAGAACATAGGGTATAGCATGGATATAACCTCTTTGCTAAAGTTTGGTCAAATTCAGTTGATTGCCAAGAAGATCTGCTGTCTTTAGGAAAAAAAATATTAGACTACAGTTTAAGATCCTCAACAATAACTGGTCAAATTACTGTCTTCGCTGCACTAATTAAAACTTTTCCTAACTGTCTTTGTTTCTTAGCAATCTTCTATATTTTTGAACAGAATTTTCTCATTTTAATTCACTTTAGAATCCGGGAAATGAGCTTTATTTTAACACAAATTAAACATATGTTGTTTTTGTTTATTCTTGTTCAGACTTTCCTCATTGTCCACAATATGTTTATTATAGTCAACCATTTTCCTTTTCTTTGATCTATTTTCATTTTCTATTTTAATCAATTATCATTATTAACGTCCCCGTTCTACTTTTGTAAAAAAACAAAAAAAGGCCAGTTTGCTTTTTGTTCTTCATTTTGTTTGCCCACAAAAGCCTCTTCAATTGATATTAATTTATTAAAATTTAAATTTCTTATTATTCTAAAAAATGCACCTAAAACATACATTGTTTTTCCTTTTAACACAGCTTCTGTGGCATTGTAAATGTGTTCATGTGTCATGCTTTCAACTCAATACTTTACCTTTTGCACATGAATTTTCTTGTTAAGCAAAAGTGTAAAATTTCCTAATGTCCCATAATATTGCCATTCCTCTGATTATTGTTGAATCTAGGATAGTGGTTTGGGAAATACGCTAATTATTTTTTTCTGTGATTTAAATAATAATTATTTTGGGGGGACAGTTTCATTTTATAAAAAATAATGTACTATTTCTTTTCTGGTAAAAATTTAAACGTATATTAAAATCAATCTGGTGAACCATGGCCACCGTCTGAATGTGTCCCAACAAATTCATAGGTTGAAAACTTAACTCCCAGTGCAAGAGGCCTGGGAGGTGCGACCTTTGAGGAGGTGTTTAGGTCACAAGGGCTCTGCCCTCATGGATTGGTAAATGTCTCTATGAAGGGCAGTGGGTTTCCTCTCTTCTGTTCTTGTGCTGTGGAGGGACACTGTATGAAGGCCCCCGCAGATACCAACCCCATGATTTTGGACTTTCCAGACTCCTGAACTGTGGAAGAATACGGTTCTTTATAAATTACCTAGTTTCAGGTGTTCCATTACAGTAGTACAAAGCCAAGTGAGATTCTTCATACTTAAATATTCCTTATATTTAAATTCTTTATATTCTTTATATTTTGTGCATATCTTATTTGGTGCTTTTGAGATCAGCATGGTCCAAAAATCTCCCCAAACAAAGGTAGATTTGTTAACCTTCCTTCATAAATATATGGGATTTTCTTCATGTATTAAAAACTATGCTTGGGGCTGGGGGTGTGGCTCAGCCACAGAGCTGCTCACCTAGCACGTTCGAGGCCCTGGGTTTGATCCTCAGCACCACAAAAAAATCAATGAATAAAACAAAGGTATTGTGTCCAAATACAACTAAAAATAAATATTTAAGAAAACCTATGCTTTCATTAGCACAAGGTTCATGATGATTTGTGTTCATTGTAGGTTATTACTTTAATCAATAAAATTCAAGAAAGTGTTTCTATTGTTCTCTGAATGATTTTCACCTTAGATTATAAGTTGTTTACTATGAACATTGTTTTGTCTTCATTAATTTATATATAACTTCACTTTATCAGTATCTATATATTATTATGTATGAACGGATGATTTCCCAGTTTTAAAGTATTTGATTGTAATGTCTTTTAACCTATTCCAAGTTTTTGTGTTAACATACATTTTGAATTTTATTCCAGCATCACGTTTATGTTTTTTATTTTTTAAAAAATATCTTTATATTGTTTATTTATTTATTTATTTATTTATTAAATATTTTTTTTATTGGTTGTTTATTTTATTGTTTTTTTATATGGTGCTGAGGATTGAACCCAGTGCCTCACATGTGCGAGGCAAGTGCTCTGCCACTGAGCCACAACCCCAGTCCCAATTAAATTTATTTTTTAACATGATTTTTCATTTTTATTTTTTTCATATATTTTTTCACTTGTGGATAGTTTTATTTCTATTTTCTTTTCTAATGGTCTATTTTAATTTCCCATGAGTATTTATTTGGAACATTTGATATTCAAGATAATGCCACACACATAGGCGTTAGCACTGAAAAAACAGATACCCAAAATCCTTTCTTATTGGGTCACACATTCTTAAAAATATGAGGATTATGTGATCTATTGATTATTCTAGCATTTTATTATATCTAATTTTAGTGTACATAATTTGATGTACTTTTCTGACAGTCTTAATGATTTAATGATCATCCATATTCTTCCTTTATAGAAAATGAGAATCTTAGCCTGGTTGTTTTCTCCTGTCCTACTCACCTTCACATTGCTGTCATCTACAGATTTCATTCCATATTTAAGCCTCTCCAGAGGTGTGGGCTGCCAGATTTGTGTTTTCCTGTTCCAAGTAAAAAACCCTAGTGTTTCCCCTGGTTTTCCTTCTCGGCTTCAATATATGTCATCTTCAGATATGGACACTGTAGGTGCTATGACAACTTTTTGTAGCAAATATTTCCTAGAAACGATTTTGCAGAGATAGTTTTCCTATTTAGTTTTAAACAATGTGCATACTATCTTAAAGAAATTGTCTCCAATATAATTTCAGGACAATTATTTTCAGCACCACTAATGTTTGAGAAATAAACACATATTTTCCCAAGAAAAGACTATGGCAGCCATTGTTGGAAACACTTCTGCATGTCCTAGACAGGAACACTACGGAATCTCTACAAATTTCCACAGGTAGCTCCAAGTATGGATGAGACAGGGATGGAACCTTTGCTTTCCCCTGGCACTTCCAGGTTTTTTAATAAAAATGAAAGAAGAGCACATGCTACTGCCAAAGACAACCAAGCTTGATGTATTGGGGAGGGCAGGGGAAGGAAGAGATCAGGAGAAATTCTTTGCAGGCAGATAGAACCATAGCAAAGGGTCACTGCCTCTAAATGGTTGTTTTTGTTTTGTTTTGTTTTCAGAAAGTGTTCAAAGGGTGAAACTGGAATGAGCCCTAACTTCATCCCTGGACATTTAGAGAGAATGTTGGTTAATACACATGGCATTTTATAATCATGGTATGGTGGATTAGATGGTGATTTTGAGTCCATGGAAATTTTCCAACCCCATTTTCGCTTCCACCGAATTAAAAAACAAACCTGTTTTCCCTATTCCACTTAAGATTCACTGTGGTCTTCTTGATCCTTTACCCGAGTAACAAGATCCAGTTTGCAAACCTGTCCGTAGCACTCCAGGACTCTTTTCTGTCCCAGGCTCTCAGTTGAAGTGTACCTGCTGAGGCTGCTTAGGTCAGATGCATGAAAGGGGAGCCATTCCTCCGTTGACGAGAGGAGAGATGGCTAGGAAAGTCATCCAAGGAAACTTCACAGAGGATCCCAGTCACTCAAGAAAGCTACTTATTTTGTGATTACAACCCCGTGGTCTCTATGCATGTGCATATATATTAGTTGTTCCTGTTGGCACCAATGCACTTATAAATCTGAGCAATGAAGAACAGGGAGGGATGCCTCATAACATGGGAAGATGTAGATGACTTCATCCAATGGGGTCTGATCATCCAGCATTCTCGCTGCATGGCTGACATGTTCAACAGGGCTTTAGTTTTTTTTTTTTTTCCAAATACAAATAGATAGTCCTTGGGCTGGGGTTGGGGCTCAGTGGCAGAGCACTTGCCTAGCACGTGTGAGGCACTGGGTTCAATCCTCAGCACCATATAAAAAGAAACAAATAAAATAAAGGCATTCTGTCCATCTACAACTACAAAAAAAAAAAAAAAAAAAAACTTTAAAAAAAGAAAACAAATACCTAGTCCTGGTTTTTCATTTTTTCTAAAGATAGACAACCCAGATTACATTTTTCATAATCACATAATGGTTGAAGCATTTTGACGGTAGTGATTCTGATTTTCATGGTTCACTAAATGCTTACTTGGAGGAACAAAATACTTTGATATGATATTTGATGTGATCCTGTCTAAAACTATGTATAGTCCTG